>NW_027509042.1:3535000-3882500 GCF_051911475.1 Siphateles boraxobius
AAAAGCTATAGAAGTCTATGTAGTTTCCCCTTTTTTAAACGTGTGTGTGGTTCAGGTAAACCCTACGTTAATGGGATCAGATTTGTTGGCCCCGATGAGGAAACCGGCTTAAAAATCATACTAAATGATGTTTTTTAATCGTAAAAATGCAGATAGTTTTCTGTGAGGGGGTTTGGGAAAGCATTTACAGTTTGTACAGTTTAAAAATCCTTATGTCAATGGAAAGTCCCCATAAAACATGGAAACCCAACATGTGTGTGTCTAACTGCTTTAACACAGCTCCAGATGGAGAGAGTGTTAGAAATCAGGCCTCCCCTGCTGCTCATCTTGGAGCTCTGGCTTCCATCCCGTGGTTGTCACACCGCAGAGAGGAGCATCTCCAGGGCTGGCGTATATGGCTCTGCACACTGTGACCCAGATACACGGCAGCGCACCCAGAACACAACCTGTCTCTCTGACTTCCTATTTCTCGATTCCTCGCTACTGTGTCCCTTCCCTCAGACACAAAGCCTGCTGTGATCCCTGAACAGTGAACACCCGGTGGCCTTTGAGATGTTTGTTAAGATGAACATAATTTACCGCATCACTGCGTCAGATAATCAAGGTTTTTGAACCACCTTTCTTGTTAAACACACTATAACACTGAAGTCCAGTGCAACGATTGACGTTAACCAGCAAATTACACAACATTATTTGTAACTTAGATGAAATGGCTTTAAAATGGCCATGATGAGAGTGAGTTACATGCATTTAATTTGATTTGCATCATATGTCTCAATTTGCACCTTTGCAATATTAAAGAAGAACACAAAGGCTACGGCATTTAAAGTAGCTCTACATATATACATTTTTTTGTAATTAATGTAATTTTTGGTACAGTTCTGTGGTTGTTTAAATCTATTATTTTAAGGGAATCATTTGAAAGTGAAAGTGCTTGTTCAATTGATTTAAAATGAGCTAAAGCAATAACTGCTGAGCATTTTGTCACAACTTAATTTTGTTGTCCTCTTAAATATGTAAAATTGAAGTTTACTTAATTAGCTGCATGTACTTATTTACTCAAATGTTTCTTAACTTAGTGAATTTTACTTTTAAAATAAAAATGTTACTTTAGATAGTGTGCAAAAACATGTCAAATTGCTATTCGTGTATTCCGATGTGGTCCGATTCCCGAACGAATGACTATTATGAACTGATTCTTTATAATGAATCATCGACTTTTGGCGTGGTTACTGAATTCATCTAAACTCAGTAGGCTATACTGTCTAAGTTAGTTTGTGTCCGATTCTGAACGACCAAGCTCTGTTATTGTCATGAGTCTCAGGCTACAGTAAATAAGTGCAATTACTGACATGTTAATTATGAGAACACATAATTAGATGTAGGCTTAAATTAATAAATAATAGATTCCGTCACCACATTTATATACCGATTATTTTGCATTTATGTCTGTGAAAACACACATTTTTAAAATCTAGATTTATTTCTGATTGGCTATGTATTTTTTTAAAAAATCTAAAATTATTTCTCGATTTGGCTGAGTGACTAAATGCAAAAATAAACATTTTTTCTTTATATATTCCTCCCTCAAAGATAATCGTTAAGAGGAATCATAACCCGAAGCGCTATGCTTTTTTTGATAACCAAACTCACTTACCAAATTGGAGGTGATGAGTAAAAGTGTTTAATAAACGATTCGTTAAAACGAACGGTTCAAAAGAACCGACACTCTCAATGACTCGGATTCCGCGCGGCTGTGCGCGCTGACGGTGCTGCGTTCGCTCGAGCGCATCAGCGGCGCAGCATCATTTTAACGCACCACCTTGAGGAGACGCAACACAAAATGGCTTTGCAAATTTAACGCTCGACTGAGAAGAAACTCTCAAAGCACCATCAGGAATATAGGGCTCTCGTTGTTTTTCTGAAATAACAAAGACCATACACAAGAAACAAGCCTGGAAATCAACGTCGGACGGTGGGGGGAATTTGGGGACAGTCATGGCGGGGGTGGGAGCCAGGGGGCGAAAGACGGGACTCCCGGGGTTCTGTTGGAAAACATGCTATTTCCACATTCTCTTCTGGGTCGTGTCTGTTTGTGGAGAAGAGAGGACCTTCATTGTTGAGGTACGTGGAAAGAGACGACATGTCCACCATCCTCACCTCCACTGGCTGCGCGTGAAAGAACCTGTTCCATTGAGCAACACGGATGCGTTATAGCGCACAGCGTTTGGGTAGCTGATGGCCAGGAGAATGAAGTATATATTCAAACGGGTTTATTAGCTGAAGTGGATCAAGCATATAATAAATTAATCATATAGGGATGCATAAATACATAAGTGAAATTAACAACCAAAGCAATTTTTTTACATACGTTTTGATCGTTTTAAACAATTAATAGCTATATAAATAATCACCATTATCACATATACTTGATATTTTAAAATTCGTAGGCTACGTACCATACGGGAGAATTGTAAACAAGCATGATACTACAGGTAAAACAATAACAATGCATCCAAACATCAATATCTGAATACATTTAGCATATTCGAAAACAGAATTATTTCATGTGTATTATATTAATATGTTTGTATTATTCATTAGGATTTGTTATGTTTAAGTCATTATATGTAGTGCAAAAATGCAACAATAACAATACAACCAACCCATACACATGTGAATGAAACCTCATTATTTCTCTCTGCTTCGTTTTGCCTTATATTCGGCCCCAGACAGACATTAAGTGTTTTATGTTAGCTCTTCTTCCTGGAAATAGAGCACACTGAAACCATTATCAGGTTGCCAGTAATTGGATAATTTCATTGCGCCACTCACATGCATTCCCTTATTATACCCTATATATCTTTGTAGGGAGCATCTAGCCTTTATGCTCCGCGCAATGTTAGATATAAGAGATTGAATGACACAACTGGTCCTGTTCAAGATACGTGCATCTTTTTGAGATAAGATAGGACAAAGAGCTTCAGTTAAGATGGAGATTAGCTAGCATAATAATTTTCCTTAAGGGACCCAAGAACTGTTTTGAATGATAGACGTTGCATTTATAGCCACGTAATGCTTTTATTTTGATGTGCAGCTGCTGTTTTTGTGTGTGTTCCAAATATAGGTTCCTCCATAATTGATGGGAAAGGCATGGGATGCTTTTGAGTAGAGAGCCAGAGCTCACAAGAGCAGTTCTCCTGGATTCAGCTTTGTTGTGGCAATAGGTTACTTGGTGAATAGAGCTCTTACCATTTACTCTGTTATGTCACAATATTTAAAGATAAAGTATTTCTTTATGGCATACATTGCTTGCTAAAAGGCTGATTTTCACTGCTATTATGCAAATACAGTGGATTATTTAGATATACAAGGTGCACAAATGTTGTGATTTGCAGCTTGCTATTTTTGTTTTGTGTTAGCAAGTCTTTGTGGATATCAACATGCATGAATCTCCTTTTTAAGAAATAATTCTGTCCTAAACATACTCAAATTTAAAATATGACGATTCTTTGATATTTCGAGAGTTGGTTGTTTCTACCCATTTTCGGTTTCCATGCCAGGAGCGTTTTAACCCTCCGTTTCTTTGTTTCATTCATGAGAGTGACTTATAGCAAGTGCTTCAGCATGATTGCACATAATAGCTACATGCACTGATTCTGTATAATGATTCTTATGGGCACAATTTAGATTGATTCATTACTTACAAAACAGCGTGATCAAATTTCGGGTGTACACAATTATCAGCATACACATTATTTAGCTTCATGACCTCATTTTTAAATTGCAATTCATAACATTTGTGATAGTCCCTAACTTAATTATGGATATACTGGTATATAACAGAAAACAGGCATTTACGTTTTGTTTTCAACTAAAAACCGATTTTTTTTTTCAGCTGGTTATTTACATGACAACAGCGTTTCGGGGGCCTGAAAACGCAAACGTTTGAAAATGGGTTTTTGAAAACGATACCGTTATCACCTTCATGTAAACTACATAAACACAAATTTGTGAAACTGTGACATCATGCGTATTACATGTTCAGTCTATACGTGTCGCCAACTACTGGCCTGGCAGCAGAAAACAGCCTTTTTAGTCATTTTTGCGGATCCATGCACTGGATGGTTTTGACGAACATTGTTGTATGTACGTGAAAATGTACAAAAATGCAAAGGAAAAGCTTTTCCATTTTTAGTACATCATTGTTGTGTAAACGTACCCTTAGAAAAGGTTCCTGTTAGTTATCGAAAACAGAGGGAAAATAGGTTTCGATGTCAGTATGCCATCAAAACGATATAATCTGATCATGATTATCCCGTTAACTGCTCATTCTGTTTTCAGATATTAATCTTTTAAGACTAGACTATGTTATCAGATTAGACCATATTATATAGATTATATCTTCCTATCTCAGCAGGCCACATTCTGCTTCACTAAATAGCTTCAATCATCAGAGAAGCAGTGATTTGGTTGTATTTGCTGTAGTTTGGTTGAGTTGTGCTGAACAAATACCAGCAGTAAAGATGCTTTCTGTAGTACCAGATATGTGTGTCACGAGTTCTGGCCAACCATAAAGAAATGTCTGTTCCTTTACTAAACAAGTTAATGACTAATGAGGAAAATGATAATGGTGATGGAAGTTGGTAAAGATGAAATACCTTACTCTCATGCTCTTAGGCTGTGTTTACTCCTAAGGTCGATCAGATCACAAGTGGACAACGCTAAATACAAGTGTAAACGGGGTCTACAACGTTTTGAGCTTGTCCACTTTAGTCCACTTCCAGAGGTAATCGATAGTCGCATTTGACCGGATTGCCTTCGTAGTGTAAACCCTCATGTTGTCGAATGTGCTCCAACAGCCACAAAAGACCGTCTACTCTCCATCTACTGACCTAATGCGTAAACATTATGGGAAGCCAGACGGGATTTAAACTTTGTCGGCTGAAGACCCAAGTTTAGTTCGAAGATGAAAACCGTACCAAGCACAATGTTTTCTCACCATTCTTTACCATTTCTGACACACCATTTCTGACACACACTCACAGTGTTCGGCTGGTCTCGCGGTTGTCAGAGCAGAAAATACAACTGATGCTCTCCGTATGTTTTTATATAGTCTCCGGGGGGCGCGTTCATATGTAAGTTGTGCAAACTTATTTTGTCCATTATATCGAAAGATCTAAAATAAAAGTCCATACATTTACATAGACCTTCTCCTAAAAAAATCAGGACAGAAGTGGTTGCAAGTGGACAAAAGAGACGGATCAAAACACCAGGTGAAAACGGGAATGTGTGCTTCGTCTACCTGTGATCCCATCGACCAGAACGCATCTTAATTCCAGGTGTAAACAGAGCCTCATAACAGATAATATAATATATAAATATATATATATATATATATATATATATATAATTTATATATTATTATAATATTTATTCATGTTTTGAATAGCTTTTACTTTTATATTTTCAGTGTTTTTATTTAATTTTAGCGTAAGTTTTAATTAAGTAAAAGCTTTAATTAAGTAATTTTGTTACTATTTTTGTATATATATATTTAAACATATTTCCATTCAGCTTCCAAAACATTTTAGTTTTAGCTATTTTAGTACTTCCACTTCCACAAAAAAAAAATAGAAATGGTCGCCTTGGCATTTCAATGAAATAAAATCTATTTTATTGTATAAATGTATATTTTATTTTAATAAAGCTTTATTATCAATAACATTTTTTTTTTAGTTCTTACAATACTTATTTTCTTATGTCAACAATATTGTCTTTGGCTGAAATGAATAAAGTCATATCATACCACGGATACAGTCTATAAAATAACTTCAAACATCAACATGAAGTCCACATTTCCTGATTAATAAAAACATGCCTTGCTTTTTTCATGTTAAATATCCTGTTTCACATGATGAAAGTAAAATGGGTTACAAATGTCATTTCATGTTGACTTTAACAAAGGCTTCGACTCTCGGAGGCGAATTGTGCCGATCGTCTTGACTTGAATCTTAAGTCTCGTTTGGATAAAAAGTTTTTTGTTTAGTTAAAAGCATGTCAGTTATCTTTTCTGAATGTCGTTTGACAAGCAGCGAATGACTTGGTCTGACAGTGATGTCTTAGTGTGCGGTCTCTGTCTGACATTCGTTTTTATGGATGACAGCTGTTATCTGCAAAAGACAGAGTTCACGGGGCAAAGAGAAAGTGGTCTTCATCAGAATATTTTAATCAAAGGCAAACAATACATCACTATTACTATTGCTCACTGACAATAATGTTAAGTGGTAAACTGTGCAATTAATTTTCCTCAGTGATCAGACTTGTTTTATTGCCAGGAAGAACCCAGCAATCGCATAGAAGCAGCTTTCTTGGGTAAGCAGCACTCACCGCTTCTTCAGAAAATGTCAATATCTAGTTTGTAGATGCTGTATTTAAGCGGGCCTGTGATATCGAACTGCTGTCTGCATATTACAGGAATCCCAGCATCTAATCTAATCAAAAAAGGCACAAAAAACAAAACCTAAGCATTTTTGATGTTAACTCATGCTTTGTTTCATACAGGAAGTAGCTTAATAAGGCATAATGGAGCTTTTTGGTCATTTGGTGGTTGAGCTCTATATACAGTCATGCAGGATTTTCAGTCTGATTTAGTTCTGTTCCTGAACTATCAATTGATTTCTCTATTCTGTGTCTAGCCCTGTGCAGATACAAAACCTCCTCACCTTCATGTCACAGACTCTGAGAAGCTGAAACCCGGCGAGGTTAGATTGCCGTCTCCATCTGACAGTTTAATTTTAGCCACAGGAGCAGTTAAGCCCCACCAGTTTGTTGGATTTGAATATAAATGCTCAGCGGTTGCTTCCTGTAGTGAACTGCACACATTTACCGTACAACAAAGACTCGGGACCATTATGAGGAAATTCATTCAGCTTTTAGAAAAGCTTCATTTTTCGAATGGAGATTTGAGGGTGTTTTGGTGGGCCACTAGTTTAGCCGGATTGTGAAGCATTCTTGGTACCTTTATTGGCGTTTCGTTCATTTATAAAGATGTTGGCTTAAGAGTCTTGCTGAGCTCATGAGATTTATTAAAGATCTCTTTGAATGAATTTATAAACAGTCTTTACCTAACCTAAGTCTCTGAGAACCGGACTCCTTGCACTTCTGGAGACTCTGGACACTTAATTCTTCACATTCATTCTTAATTCTTTGGCAGTTAACATGGTTAACAATTGGTCAAATGTACCTGGGAAAAAAAAATATGATCAGAAAATCAACGTGCCTAATAATTCTGCATGCAGTGTATATTTTATTAATTGACTTATGCCTTAATGTTTGTGACTTTGATTCTGAAAAGCTTGTCTACAAGTGTTGCTGTGTCCTAAGCCTATAATCTGCTGAGAACAGTGAAGAGAACAATGACAACAACCACCAACACCTCCTCCTCACACAATGGCTTTAATGCCACACAAATCCCCTAAAATACCTACTTTCATAAAATATTATTTACAGTATTAGACATCTTAAAGACATTTACATCACACTTACAAAGAGGATATTTAAACAATTGTACTTTTTTTGTACATGTACCTGTATAATGGTAATTCCATGGTATTTTCTGAAGTACCTTATTGGTGTACCATGTAAATAATACGGTTTTATACATAAATATGGTTAGTAGCCATACAGTACCATAGTAGTATATGTATAATATATATCAATGTACTCTAGTACTACCATATGTTACCATCATTGTACAATACAAATACTGCTACAGTACTTGTTTTAACGGTTGAAAAATAGAGGATTTTGCTGTGTGTGGATATAGAAATGTAATATTTACTTGCCCTAATTTTTGTCTCTGACTGTGAGATATGTATTTCGCCGTACCCTTTAAGTGATGTTAAAGAATGTAAGAACCTCTGAGTGTGTGAAGTATACACCGAAACACACTTCAGTCTACTGCCGCACGCTGCTCCGGTCCCTAGCTAATCTCATGCGGTGAAGGCAGTGAAAGAACTATTGTTGTGTTATTTTATGTTTGCTTTCTTCCCTCTCGACGGCATTATGGTATTTTTTCTGTTTATTGTAGGATTTAAACACTGTTGTCTTTATGAAATTTTCTGTTTTCTGTTGTAGAAGCTGTAGTGTTCGTTAGTTATATGCTAGTATGTGGTGAGAGAAAGCAGTTCTCGCTTTGTCAATTTGTGCAATTGATGCAGGGAATTAAATAAGGATGACACAGTTTCCTCTCATAAAAGTCTAATTCGTCCTGAATATGTCTCTTCAGGAGACCACATGCTGAGGGAGAAAAAAAGTATGTGTGTGTGGGGGGGGGGGGGTGGGAGATCACAAGGCCAGAGAAAAACCTAATTAGTTCTCACAAATCCTGTGCTAGTATCACCACTTGAATTGAAATTGAATGGTGCATTGCCTGTGTTGTGCTATTTTAGCAATTCTGGTGGGCTGTGCTGTTTATGTTATGTGGTGTGTTGACTTGTCAGGTTCCTCATACCTCGGGACAAGCATCATGATTACTAGCGCTCAAAGTGTGAAGAGTTTGAACAAGCACTATCCTTACATTTTAATTTCATAAATAGCTGTGCATCCACCCAGAACACATTAACAATTTCATGGCAATGTGCTAAAAAAACAAAATCTCTAGCTCACACTAACAACATAGTGATGTGCAGTTTTGCACAGGAGTTTTCACATTTTGTAAAAAGTACAAAATTTAGTTTATTTAGTACTGTTACAGTCATTATTCATGTAAAATGCTTGACTGTAATGGCTGCTCTTTTGAAAAAGAAGTGTGCTTAATCGTATTTAATGTGCACTTGTGTACTTCAAAAGTACACTAAAAGTATATTTTCAGAAAAACTGTACTTGGAGATAAGATAATATTAATGAAATAAAAGGCCACTTAAGTGTACTTATTTTTACTGTGAACTGTGTTTCTTAACACCTCTTTAAAAAAGTGCACTTTTTAGTAATTTCCAATTAAAAGTTTTTCTTTAAAGTACATTTTAAATCACATACACTTATTTTGAGGTGTTGACTAACATACTGTACTAAAGCACATGTAAAGTATTTGATTATAATTTTAACTGTACTAGTGTGTTATTCAATAACACATTTAAAGTTAATATATTTTAAAGAATATTTTAGTTTATCATAAATGCCTGTCAATACATTCACTACTAAAGCACTACTTTAACCATTTTTCAAAGACAATATAAGTAATTATGGAATTACATATAAAGATGTACTTAAGTCCTACTTAAGTTGGTCAAAATAAGCACTAATTGCATTTAATATAAATTGTTTTTGCAACTAACATGCAATTAGGTGTCCCAAAACATTACATTCAGTTTGAACTTAAGTATATTCCTAAAGTATATTATTTCTGTAATAAATACTCTTTGATAAAGTATGCTGATACTTGTTTTTCATAAGGATGTTGTTTATGATATGTGGTTAACTGGGTTGCCTGCATTAGATGCAACTAATGATGGATTTTAGACTATTATGGCTACATACCTGTAATAATTGTTACTGCATTGCTAATTATTATGGTGTTTAAAGCATGTGAATCATATTTTTTTGGGTCGAACACGTACACAAACAGCAGCTCTCCTCTCGGTCTTTGTCTGAGCTCCCCTCCCCCACGTCTCCATCTACTGTACGCTCTCATCTTCCTCTCTCTATTCGCTCTACCTCTCCCCCTCCCCGTCGATATCTTCGTCTCTCTCCTCTGTCTTGCTCTGTTTGTCTCGATGCCACTGCCTTGTCTTTTTGTTCTTCGTTGTCTCCATCTCTGTCCGTTTCCCTCTCCAGTACTGTCCTTATCGTTATTTGTCTGGCCCTTTGGCCACTTGTATACATAGAACAATTCGGAAAGGACAGGAAGTGATGGGAAAAGAGGGTCGGGAAATGATGCGAGTCAGACCTGAACTCATGTTCAATGTGTTAGCTCACTGCCAGGCCATGTAGCACTATTGTTATGTTTTATAGAAGCCAGACATTATCACATTAAATATATGATGACATTAAATATTAACCAAAATAAGAAATATTACTATTGTAGTATTTTCTTTTTTTCATTTTCAAACATTAAACCATCAAGCTTTTATTTAGGCAGAAAACAGTCAGTAAGCACTTCTTCCCGTTACAAATTTGGGAAGATGGTTGGCACATATTACATTTTCAATTGCACGTTATAAAATACTTAAATTTATAGCAAATGCAGATATGAGTTCATGCAATTTCTGTGAACTGAGCCGCTTTGAGACACTGCAAACACCAAATCATGAAATGATTCTTGTAATGCTTGTAAATGAACAGTGCCGCGCTTCACTCTGAAACACGCATATATTTACTAAATTCAATTGCAGCCTTTGCGATCTGATAATCTCTCTTAGCCATATCGTGATTATGTTTTGTATTTTGATTAATTGTGCAGCCCTAACCACTAGACTCATAGCCGTAATTTGCGGGTGGGACGGGTGGGACAAGTCCCCATCACTTTTTGCCAGGGTCGATTGTGTCCCCACCACTTTTGAAACATCTCGCGCCACGGATGTACCAATACAAATTAATAAAACATCTCCAGTAAACTCTAGTAGGGCATTCATTTTGTTCGTTTGTTAAATA
This sequence comes from Siphateles boraxobius, assembly GCF_051911475.1. NCBI lineage: Eukaryota > Metazoa > Chordata > Actinopteri > Cypriniformes > Leuciscidae > Siphateles > Siphateles boraxobius. The sequence goes on from NW_027509042.1 coordinate 3,545,654, forward strand.
AGAGGCGATCTAGTGCTGAAATGTGTTGTTTTTGAAATCAAGTGACCAAAGTGCTCATTGCCGCTGCTATCAGTGGCGCAGATACAGTGTTCTGTTGTGGCTCGCGCACAGTCTTCACACGGACGCGCGCTTCAATCCTTTGAGGAGAGACTCTCTATTTGTCACGGTGAAATCACAAAACATAATGCACAAAAAAACGTGTCCTTGCTTATACAGCCACTAATAAACAATCGGTTTTGATGAGGAAAAAAAAACTATTCTACTTAGTGCGGATTAGAACCCAGAACCTCTGACGCGCTTGGCAAAAGTTTTGCCACTGGACCATTAAAGTACATGGAGATAATAGTATGATCTATGTATTGTATTTATTCACGTGAAAATTCTCGCCACTTTAGATATTAGATCTCATTAAACGACAAATTAAACACAATGTACTATACTATTAAACACACACACACACGTACACACCTGTCCCACCCACTTTTTAAAACAAAGTTAAGCCACTGACTAGACTACAGTATAATTAAAAAACGATTGTATCTTTTTTTAACTTTTTCTCCGCTTTTATCTATTGAACAATACAGAAAGAATGGGAAATGCAGGGATAAGATAAGGAAACAGGAAATGACATGAGCCAGACTCAAACGTATGCTTTCTTCATGAGCACCATGGCTCAATGTATCTTCTCACTCCTCCTCTATTCTATTGGTCAGGCGGTATCGGGGTACCGCTGCGAGGAACAGATCCTTTATTGATTCTAGTGATGATGTGACATGCGGTTTCTCTCTGAAACACAAGATATGAAGAGTCATGAAGCAATGCCACCCAATCAATGCCCACAATTCCTCAAACGAAAAGCACACACCGTCCTCTCGACTCCTTTTGTAACTCCCTACTCATTAGCACTCGTTTATGAGAAAGGTGAGTCAATATGACCTGAACATCTTATGTTTCAAAGATGCCTATTTTCATGGGCTGTGATCACAATTTTACAGCCGGTAATAATATCAAAGTGAAACTGCAGTAACTGCATGCTACTGTATCTGCTCTGTAATATTCTGTATAATGCTGCTCAAAGCATCCACATGTTTTTATCAATGCACCCCATAATTTGAGTTTGATCTCAGCAGTTTATGTGGCACATTTCAGCATCGATTGTTTTGTGATCAGGGATGGGTAGCAATGGCAGATTAGTCAACTACAGATTAGTCCAAACTTTTGTGTGCGTGTGTGTGTGTGTTTCAGGAATCCCCTAAGTTATGAGGACAAAGTGTCCCCTCAAAGGTGACATTATCCCAAATCCTTGTCCTTGTGGGGATATTTTTTGGTCCCCATGAGGAAAACAGCTTGTAAATCATACTAAGTGGTGCTTTTTGAAAATGTACAAATGCAGAACGTTTTCCGTGATGGGTAGGTTTAGGGGTAGGGTTAATGTTAGGGGATAGAATATACAGTTTGTACAGTATAAAAATCATTATGTCTATGGAAAGTCCCCATAAAACAAGAAAATGTTGAAAATGGTTATAAAAAAAAATCTTTTGGCTCACAAAAATATACATTTTAGGAGATGGATTAATGATTGATTCTTCTAGAGTCAGATTGTTTATTTGAGGTAAAACACGTGAAACTTTACACAGATTTCATTACAGCAAATATCACGATGAGGTAATCAGACGTTATTTGAGCTCTGCACAGTCTCGCTGGCAAATATTGTGCTGTTTCAGCAGAACAATCCAATGTAATCTGAGTCAGACTTCTTAATCTTAACCTTATACTGTTTATCAGTGTTAAACAGTATTTCATTGTGTGTGCCATAAGAACAGAACAAAATCGGATAACACTTTATTCTGATAGTCCACTTTAGAATGAGAGTTAGTTGACATGTAGTTGCAAAGTTACTTCTAGTTAGTAGACCGTCTCCAGAATATCTTGTCTCATTGACTTCCATTGTAAGAGCATTACACTACATGCACTTTACTTATAGTTTTTACAAACTGAGGGATGCGTTGGCGTTATTTTCGGTGGTAATCGACTGCATGTCACACATGCTGTACATAGAGCTTAACTTGTTTTGAACCCAAAACTTTGCTCTAGGCATTATTTTCCACCGAATCCTAAACAAAGATGAAGATGTTACTGAGGTGTGTTTCTACTCGAAATTCATCCGATCTGTTTAGACTTTGTTTGGAGAGCACATGGAAGACAGGACATTGCTCATCAAGGTAGAATATCATCATCGCATGCCACCTGGCAGAGAGGACGAAAGGACTTCGAGTTTCAGGGCCAGCTGTTCAAACAAAAAGAAAGACATCCAGTGCTGTGTTAGGAATGGAGTACTAGCTCACTGTATATCATGTATATTGTACTGTATAAATACTATATTTTAAAGAATACAATTTGCAATGATTTTCAACAGTAGCTATATTGCTGTAAGTGACATGATCTAATCACATTAGATGTTTAATTTAGCCAGTGGCAGTTAAAACTTTTGATTAACAGTCCAATCATAGACTACATAAAGAGTTTCATCACACTAGAAATGGAAGTGAAGCGAGTGCATTGCATTGTGGGATGCAGGATGCGGCACAGTGTACTCCACTGGAGCACCACACATATCGGCAAATGTAATTATTCATCTAATTACAATAATGAGTAATTGCATGCATGTTTGCTTACCATGCATATTATAAATATTTTAAGGGCTAAATAGGAAGAGTAGTTTGTATGCATGCAATTCTAAACTTATAACCCTGGACTACAGTAGTGGCCAAAAGTCATGCTCGGAGGGGATATTTGTTTTAAAAGACCCTACAAGTTTGATTAAACCATCAAAATATGCGGAAAATCTTTTACATTTTTAAGTATTTTAAATATGAGGGAAGGTCATAGGTAGTTAAGGTATTTATCTGACAAAATTACTTGGCAAAAAAAGAGAACAGCTACAGGTTTTATTTTACTATGGAAAAAGAAATGCTAAAAGCTCACAGGAAAAAGCATACATTGACAACAACATAATCAGTTATTAATGTTTCGTTGGTTCTTGCTGGTTTTTGCATGTGCTCATAATGTTTTTGTATGACAGCCTCGCCAAACATTGTCTGTACAATTTGGCATGTATAATTGTGTCTTTAACAATGTTTTTATAATATTTGAATAAAGGGTGAAGATGTCAATTTTCCTAGGCTCGATATCAATTTCGACCACTACTGTATTATTGACAATTTTCCTGTTTAAAAAAAAATCAGAGATCAGACAATAAATAACATCTGGTTTCAGAATTATATTACCGGTGCTTGGTTAAACAAGTGTGTGGTTAGAGAGGGTTCACTCTGAAGATTTTAATTTGTTCCCCCTCATGCTGTTCAAACCTGTATGACTTTGTTCTATGGAGTATTAAAAGGAGAAATGATGGAGAATGTATTGACCACTCCAGAATGACACATTAAAAGTCATGTGGGTCACTTTAAAGGTGCTTCTTTGGAGATTGACAACTTGTAAATTGTATCCCCATTAACCTTTGTTGTAGAGTAGTGACAAAAGAACAGAGTTTCTCTGTTGATGTTCCACAGAAGAAAACAGAAGTCGCACAGGTTTGAAATGACACGAGGGTGAGTCCCTTTATTTGATTATCCGTCCATGACGTCAATGCAGTTCAGAAGAACAATTTATCATTTATATTTCCCGAGAAATGTGGATTTCCGACTTTGAACTGAATTCCACCGAATCCCTCAAAGTGCCGGAACAGAAATAGTCCTGCAGCTCAAATAAGGCTTATTATTCACGGAGCTGAACTGCCACAGTCTTTTGTGTTCTTCAGATCTCACAGCCTTCATTGATTTATCAAAGTGGATGAGACATGTATAGTTAGATCTAGCGCTGGTTTCAGACTTCACTGTATGCCATGCTATAATGACGGCACCAGTAAGAGCATTGGTGAATTATTTAATGGGTACGATTTCCCAGGGGGCCGTGCAGAGCCTCTGTAACCATGGAGGCTGATGCCAGCCATGTACTCGCTGATACAATGTGAAGTTTGCATTTCAGCATTTGGAATATGCAAAACAATGTTATCGTTATATGATTGTGCATTATTTGATATGTAGAGAGGCTTTATCATTGCATTTGACAAGTTAAGAGTATGATAAGCTAGTGTTGGTTTAATTTTTTTAACTTAAATTATATATTACAGAACTAGATTTATAATATACATAATTGGTGCACTTCCATGGAAAATTTTGGCACAATACTATAGTTTTTCCTAGGGATTTTTGGTTTGTTTTTTGGGAGTTGCTAATGAAAACTGATTATGGCTATCAAAAGATTTCAGAAAAATTACATTGCTCTTTGCAGTTATTTTTTATATATTTCTAGTATACACTGCCTGGTGAAAAAAAAGTCACTGTTTGGATTTAAACAGGCAAATGCTTAAGAGTTAATGATTGGATTATTATTGCAGTGATTATTATGTTTATTATGATTATTACAGAGTGCTTGACTCTTGCATTTTCAATACAAGACCTTGACCAAAAATTGATGTGCCTCTTTATGGAAATAAATGTTGTGATGTTTTTCCATCAAGAGGTGCATCAATTTTTGGTCAAGATCTTGTATTGACAATGCAAGAGTCCAGCACTCTGTAAAGTCTCCTCCAGCACATCCCAAAGGCCTTTAATGAATTTAAGGTCTGGACTCAGAGTTGCCAATTCATGTGTGAGAAAAAATTCTTCATGCTCCCTCAAATCCTGATGAATCTTTGCATTATCATCTTGGAATATGACCATCATGTGTCTGTTTAAGAAATATATATAATATTCACTGCAATAATGATCAAATCATATACTCTTAGTCTTAAGTATTTGCCTATTTAAATCTAAACAGCGTTTTGTTTTGTTTTGTTTTTTGGCCAGGCTGTGTATATTACAATATTGGCATCAGTATTTAATCCCCTTTAGTCAAGGTTATTTTTTCGATTCATTAAGATACTATTATTCTTACTTGCTTGAGTCATAAGAGTCGACCTTTAAATCACTCTGATGTTCTGTTCTCTAGATATGACACACATCCCTCCCATCTTCTTTGCCTGTTTTATAGTATACATTTATATTACAATGACGTTTGGTTATGTAGTACGGACAAAATTTTGATAGGGCAATATATTGTTGTCCTTCTCCGTGCGATACGAGAATCGTTACACTGGCGTCAAATATAGATATATTTTAATTAATAAAATAAGGCGCTGTAAATATTTTTCCCTGCTCCCTGCGTCACTACTTCATGTCTCCTCGAGGTGGCTCTCAACACATGAATGAGGGAAAAGGGAACATAAGTTAACTAGCCTAAGAAAAAGAGTTTTTTAACGGGATGGCGGACAGCAGTGTGAGTCAAATAATAGATGCCCAGCCACGTTTAAGTCCAAAGACTGGGCCCACTTCAGTTTTCATACCATTGATGGGTCAAACAAAATCGACAAAGAGTATGCAATATACAAGAACTTCCTGGTAAAATTAAAGTGCATGGGTAATACCACCAACATGCAAAACCACTTGCAACGCCATCACCCTGATCTCATTGAAAATTTTTAATTTACTTAAAATGTAAAACATTTTTTTTTCTGTTTTCTAACAGTTTGGACTTGAATAAAGAGAGAAAACCTGCACTTAACCTTTTCACTGGCATCTTGTTTTCATAGTTAGACAGATATCGTGATGTATCATTATTGTCTAGCAATATATTGATTATCGCAGAATTTCAGTATCGTGATATTACCGGTATCGTGAGTCATGTATCGTGTATCATATCGTATCGTGAAAGACCCTGTGATTCCCACCTCTATGCAGTAGTAGATGTGATTGATTCTATTTGCAGACACACATTTAGTATCAAGAGAGCACTCTTTTTTAATTCGAATGAACTCTAAATGGCTCTGTCTGATATACAGTGTGTACGGGCCCAAGGATTGATATCCGTTTCAAGCATCGACTCACTGTTAGTGATGGGTCCTGCTTGATGCTGAGAAGGAAAGGACCAGAAACTCCAGCATTAAAATATTCATGCTGAAAATGGACTCTAAGCCATGAGCTCAATTAAAGAGCCCCTCTCCATGTGCAGGGCTTTAAGATGAGGGTTTGCTTACTAGTTCTCCACTCTGCCTGTCCGCAGGGAGAGATGAAAGCTGAGAGAGGAGGCAATGAGAGGATGCTCTATATAAGTTCAATTTTATTTTTATGCTTTTAAATGCGTTTAGATCAAGGAGCATGTGAAATGAACCGAACTTTGAGAACAAATGGAGTTTATATGAGGTGGCTGACCTAAACAAGGTCTGTTTATTTATACAGTGTGTGTTGTCTCCTTTTGTTGCATAAATGATTATTGTTAACTTAAAAAATGTAAACAGTAAGAGTTTTTAGTCAGAATAATTTAAAGATTTCATTTTAAGTTCTTGTTTTAGTCTGTATTTTGTTACAATTTCCATTCAAAGATCTAAAAAGCTGCAACTTTTTTCACCATGGTCCAATTGTTGGTCGTGTTATCCAGTTCTGATACTGATTAACGGCCATCAGAATGGTTATAGAAAATGTATATCACCAAATTGTGTTCTTTTTTAATGTTCTATTTTTAGTATAAATTACAATCATCATATTAGCATTTCACAATGTTTTAAAATATTTTTTCAGTTAATGTTTATGTTACTTCAAGGAACGAATTATTTTTGAATGGTTTAATTTTAGTTAACTATAATAACTCTGCCTTTAGTTCTCAATGTAATGTCTCTCTGTTTGCAGACGTGGCTGAAGAACTATGGCTACCTGCTCCCTCATGACATCCGGACTTCGGACCTGCGATCGGAGAAAGCCATGCAGTCAGCGGTCGCTGCCATGCAGCGGTTTTATGGTATTCCAGTGACGGGAGTGCTGGACCAAACCACCATCGAGTTAGTAACAACCTTTCTTTACTGCACAACTTACCTTTAAAAAAATCCTGGACAGGCAATAACATAAGAAAAACTAATTTCATAACAGTTGAAGTGCAAAAGCTCAATTAATACTTGCTGTTTTTTTTTTTCAAACTGTAAGCTTATTTATAATTAAACAAGTGTAGTTTCACTTAAAAAGTTAAAAGTATAGTGGTTTTGATAAATGTTTAAAATGACATCCACTTACATGAGAGGAAGATTTAAAGTCCCCCTGTAGTCAATAATTTTATCCCTCAATCTTTGAAAAAATGTCGTCATGCCTTAGATTAGCTTGAATGTAACTCTACACCCTTGCCCCATTTGGTATACGCAGTTCTATTTATATGCAAATGAGCCCCGCCTCCACTCACTCACAGCAGCTCCGAAATCCACTCGTTGACGATCACACGTTGTGTCTGTATCGCTTTTACTGGCACTATATAACTTCTGGTTTCGGGTAGGAACCCGTGCACAAAAAAAACTACAAAATTCGACTGCTTTACGGCTTGCGTCACTTCCCCCACTTCCTCAGATTCTGACATGAGAGCTCAACTAGCGTTTAATACCCGTCTGTATGTTGTTGTCGTGGCCGAAGCAACAACTAAAAGGAAGAAGGCAAAGGTTTTATCAGAGGAGACTAAAAAAAGAAAAAGGGAGAGTGACAAATTAAAAGGCCGGATGAGGATCAACATTGGAGGGAGAGCAAGACAGTTTGAAGAAGGCTCTCTCTCTCTATGCCTGTTCTTTCAGTAACATGCACCCTGTCACAAGCGCAGCAGTCAGTCATCTATAAATTGTTTATAAATTTATAAATAAATCAGGGAGTCAGGGAGCTGACAACCGCGTGAAATGTAAAAGGCTGAATAACATGGCCTGGCCATGTTACAGAATCTATCTGGTCCTCCATTTATCTTCATGAATCAAGTAATGCTAGTAGAGTAGCGAATTATCAATCTGGTAGCTACACTAACATGCTAGTTTACGATGGTTATAATAAATAATCTTTCAGGATAACTATCCTAATGTCTGCAGGCTTATAATCATGTTTGTTTATTTTTCCGGTGAAAGTGTCTTGCCTCAGGCTATAATGCAAATCGATTTTCAAATTTGCAGATTCATCTATGGTAGTTTGATATTATAATATTGACGATATATGGCTATTACCTAACACACAAACATTGAATATTGAATTAGCATATCCGTTATGTAAAACAGTAGCCAATAGGCTACTATAATGACGCTGTCCTGTAAACGTGAGCTACACGGTCTTTTGACTTTTGAAAAAAATAAAATAAAACCCATGAAATTATATTAATTTATGACATGCTGAAATATATGCCAATGTACCTGGGATGAAGACATTTCACACGCAACGCTGGCAGTCTGTCCAAGACGTGAGAACTCAAGACAGTATCGGCTTGTCAACAAATGCACGTGTATCCCCTGGTGTAACCATGACAGATTTTACAACAGTAGTAGAAGACAATACTGTTTCCCAACTGTAGGGGGACCCCGAGAGCAAAAACCGCAAAAACGACATAGTGTTGCTTTAAGACTGTCTTTGGTTTACTGCAGTTTTAAAGAGAAAATACTCAGCAATGGTGTTATTGACTTATGAATTTGTACATGGTTTGTCTTAAAGTATATTAAACACACACAGAAAGATACATATAAATAACATTAAAAACTTGTTTTTTAACACAGGGGGACTTTAAATCTAGAACAATTTATTTTACACTAGGTGAGTCAGCCCCTCATGGGAGATGGCATGTTGAGATCACATGACCAGCAGTGTGTTACGCTTAGATCAAGTTCCAGAGCTGTTGGGGCACAGAGAGACTCATTTTTATTTAGGAAGAAGAATAAATCCAGTGAAACATAAAAATATTATTTCGTAGTGCTTAAAGTTAGAGTGAAATGTAGTCATTTCTTCTCCATTGTGACGAATATCCAAATGAAATGGCTTTTGAACAAGTAAAAAAATGTAGGACTTGATTCCTCCATGAGGAATTGATTGGATGGTTGTGGTTTCCTATTGGTGGATCTCATGTGAGTGGCAGGTTGCCCCGCCCTCGTGTCTGTAAACACATCATCAGAGAAGAGATGTTGCTGCAAGAAGGAGGGGAAGCTATTTTGAACATGTGCACGGATAAATCATTTATAATAACAAGAAACAACGAAATTTGTCCTGTTTGTTTACTGTTAGCTTTTTGGTGTCCTTTGGTGTGATCATTATCCACGTGTTTTAAGGTGGATGAGAAAACCACGGTGTGGGGTTCCAGATCACCCTCACATCAGCCGACGGAGGAGAAATAAACGCTATGCCCTCACTGGTCAGAAATGGAGGGACAAGAAGATCACATACAGGTAAAGTGTGCAGTGTATTCAGAGACCGTTTAAATGCAAAGCTTATGGATGGATGGATAGGTTGACTGATTCACTGAATATTGCACCTGAGGAACCTCTAGACGAAACTACAGAAACTGTGTTTACTGAAACTTTATTGAATGTCATTACAGGGAAGCCTTCTAAAAACTCCATATGCCTGTAACTAACTGCACCTCACATGATTTGATTCTCTGTAATGGCGGCCCATTATGCATCTTGCTGAAGCCAGCCCGTGGAGTATATATGTGCTCGCATTTTCAATTATTTTAGTGCATAGTGCATTCACACGTGCAAGTATGTTTTGGAACACATGCCACTTACACAATGTTCCAGGCAGATGTTGCTGAAATGCTTCCCTCTAACCTTAAAAATGCTACAATAAGCTTTTTTTTTTGGCCTGATGGGAGAGAGAAAGAAACAAAGAAAGCAAGGAATGCGGCAGGTCAGGATGGAAGAGGAATAGTTGATAAAAAGCTGGTACTTTGACTGTTTTGTTTGCAATTATCCCCCAAAACCCACTCAACCTATTCATTTATGTATTTTTTTAAGTCATTTTCTGCCTATGCCTGTCTCTGAAATCTAAGGCAGCTACCTTTATATATATATATATATATATATATATATATATATATATATATAGCGTAGATGAGCTGAACGAAAGGGATTCTGGGACATTTTGTTCTTGTGGTGTTAGGTCTTTGTTCCTGTTGGCATAAACATTAAACCATTTAGATAATTTGCAAACATTTGTTTGCTTTCATCTGTTTTTAAGCTCTATTAATTTCATTTAGTCATCTAATGCAGTCTTGAGCTTAGTTTGTAAGCACTGGTTAATCAAGTGTGATATTCTCACTTGTGTGTGCCTGCAGTTGTGTGCCAGAGACAACCATCTGCTTCTGCCTTAGGTGTCTGGCCTGGTTTAACTTTTGCCCTATATTCAAGGAAATTTTTATGCAGATTAATTCTTATGTAACAGCACAGCGCTGTGAACTGAAATGGGATTCGCTTCAGTGTAGCGCAGAGCTAATTCATATAGAAACAACCTTTCTAATTAAAAAACGGGACACTGATAGTTGCTGCGTAGTTGCTGTAGTGTCATAGTTGATGGAAACATAAGCAGCATGCAGTGTTACTTTAGTATTATTTATATTATTAATATTTTGCTTTTATATAGCTTTTAATTTTAGATTTCTAGCTTTTAGTGTAATCTAAGCCTTAGAAAAAAATTGTTGTGTGCTTTTGTCAGTTGAATTATGTGCAAGTTAGCTTTGATATATTTTAGAACTTCAACTTATTTATTTTAATTAGTTGCCAAGGCAACATTTCTATTGTTTTGAATTTTCATTATAACTTTACAGTTTATGCACGTGTCAGATGCAGTATAACAGTACATTCATACTGCATATTTTGCACTATATTTTACCAGTTAAGGTAGTTTGAAAATCACATTAATAGTGCATTGTTCCATGAAATATTTGATTTTAATTAATTAGTTAATATTAAGTCATTCACTATAATATTAAGTATGCATTACCTTTTTTCTGTATCCTTTCTCTTCTTCCTGTTTCCAGCATACATAATTTCACCCCCAAGGTGGGCGAGAAAGATACCCAGAGGGCCATTCGCCAGGCCTTCGATGTCTGGCAGACAGTGACCCCTCTGACCTTTCAGGAAGTGGTCTATTCGGAGATCAAGAACGAGGGTAAAGAGGCAGACATAATGATCTTCTTTGCCTCTGGTTTCCATGGTGACAGTTCCCCTTTTGATGGCGAGGGAGGTTTTTTAGCTCATGCCTATTTCCCCGGTCCCGGAATTGGAGGAGACACACACTTTGACTCTGATGAGCCCTGGACGTTAGGAAATGCAAATCACGACGGTAAGTGTGGCGCTATGACGATAAACTGTGATTTGTTGTTTCATTTAGTTTTCAATTGTAAATGATTATTGCTCTACATAGCAAAAACAAAAGAATGAACTAGTGTGATGTTATTTCGAACAATTTCTTGCCAAAGTGAACTTTTCTGGAGAACTTTGCTCCGGCTGGTAAACACCTTTGAACTCTCATTGGTTGGTGGTGATTACTTAATAGGTGGGTGTGGCTCTGAGGCTCCGCCTTCTTTGAGGTTCATCTGTTCAGTCCTTTGAGGTCTAACGCGAGTAAAACATGAACACACTGGAGAGTGAATTCTAATTGAAAGTGACACTGACATTGTTTTTTCATGTTTAATACTATAAAGCTGCTTGCATTAAAGCAATATATTGTATAAAGTGCTGTATAAATACACGTGAGTTGAATGGAGGGCTGAATGGTAGACCTGGTTCAAGCATATCCTCATCGCTACGATCAGATGCTTTCTTAACTGGTGTTTTCTCACCGCTGGCATGTTTGTTGTGCGTTTATTTTGTTATTGAGAGGAAAGCGCGCAGCACATATTTACGTATTGATTTGAATGGCATATCTATATTCTGTTTTGTAATTTTTTTGTGGCTCTATTTAATGATTAGTTTATGTGTATGTGAATTTATGTGTTTTATTTATTCAGTAGGGAAACGTTCGATTATTATTCGGGATAGGATGGATGGATTTTCTAAGTTTTTCTGCAGCTGTAGATAAATAGATCAGTCAGATGTGTAGAGGCGAATCTTCTCGCGTGGTAAACTGGAGCAGTGAACTGAGGAGCATCAGTACATACCACAAGGGAAACATAAAGAAAACACAGAGCATTGCGTTCTTTCTTCTGTGCCTGCGTGCTGCATATTTGCTGTGTTATCTTTGCCTGGATGCTGCAATGTCAGCAGTTCAAGTACACGCTTTATAGACCACAGAATCTGTACCTTGTTCACGTACACGCACTCGCACACACACACACACACACACACACACACACACACACACACACACACACACACACACACACACACACACACACACACACACACACACACACACACACACACACACACACACACACACACACACACACACACACACATTGACTTCTTTACAGCTCTATACACCATATCAACCCTGGTGAATACATATCAAAAGTAACCAGTTTTCAACAAACAGTAGATGTATTTATCTTCAGCGGCTGATTTAGATTTTATATTTCATCTATTCACAATAACACTCCTTTACAGAACACAAAATCTATTTCTTTTTCAAAGAGAATGAAATAGACTGTTAAATTGGACTGGAACAGAAAGTGGAGGTTGATAAAGGAAAAAGGCTTTGGCCAAGAGAACCTCTAAGAAAAAGGAAGCCAGTCTGTAAAAAAAAAAAGTACAAGACGCTTTGTGAGCCATCCGATACTTGTAGAACCCATAGACGCCAACCAACAGATCAGGCTATTTCTGTTATTTGAGTGATATGGTGTCACATCCCTTCTGTGTTTCCAAAGATCTGAACATGTCAATCTCGACTGAGTCATGTTCTGGTGATGGCGAACACTCGCATCCCATGTTTAAGATGTTCTTTTAGGATTCTGGGTACAAAAAGCATTTGTCACATGACTACAGAAGTTCAAAGATATTACCATAGACATAGCGTAAATTAATGTAAATTCATATGACAAAAATATATTTTTTCATATATATTTTTAAATGTTCACATATTACAAATAAATACCAAAATACATTCCTTATATATATTTTATTTTTATTTTAGTATATTATTTATATTTACACAAATATTCCTGAAGTTCTTTAAGGGACAGATTTACTAACAGTTTGCACCAGCTCAAACTCTCTCTCTGTCAGGATCTACTAAAGACACGCAGAGAGAAATCGGAGCTGAAAAGGCGTGGACAGTTATTTTTGCAGCTGACCTTATTGCATATGCATTTAGTTTCTCTGTAACATGCTAAATTTATGGGAGTAGAGTATTACAATGAATCACGGAACGTTTATTTACTGGTATCAATTTACTGGTATTTGCACCTCTGTTTACATCCCCAAAAAAGCTTGTCCTAAACCATTTTGCAGCTGTTTTGCCAGTAGATCCCCCGCACCTGCTTGTTTTCAACCCTACATTAATTTGCACAGCTCTTGGTAGATTGTGTTGGTCATTATGGAAATGATCCGGCTGCTCATTTGCAGAAGCAGAACTTTCCAGTCTCATCGGGGCTTTCATGGGATTGCGCTCTCAAGCTAATTTGCCCTTTTTAGTAAATCTAGCCCTAAGTATTGTGTCATACATTTTGGCATTTGAAGGTGTAAACAAAATATATTTTCAGTTTTAAAAATTATATTTCATTAAGCTACACTGTTTTACAGCATATATTTGAATATATTATTTTGGCTAGAAATATGTTGTTTTTGCAATATGCGAATGCGACCCCGTCAGTTCCCCTCTAAACTAATAACCAAATGCATCGCACCTGGTTTTGAAAGACAGTAGGTTTTGGTTTTCACACATCTTTTACAGAAACTGACACTGATTATTGACTTAATATGCATGTGCAATTTCCCAGGTGCTTTATACTGTACCATACAGTGAAAATGAATGAGGATAGATGCTGTTAAGCTCCAGAAGTGACCAAAAAGCAGGTATCCCAAGTGTACTGAACTATGGGTCAACTATTCCTTTAATTATAGAATGAACACATTTATTCTCTGCTGATTCAGCGTTTGATGAACTTCTATGGGAGCTCTAATTTGAACTGTTTTTAACAAAATGCACATTAAATATGCAGAACTCAGGCTTTGCATTGGTAATTCTCCTGCTCCCATATTCCTGAGCATGCAGTAGATGCCATACTGCTATATTTTTTCATCTGATATCAAATTCTGATTAGTAACGATTCAAAGATGCATTTGTCTTTATCTTTATCTTTCAGGCAATGACCTTTTCCTGGTGGCCGTACACGAATTGGGACACGCATTAGGTCTGGAACATTCCAATGACCCCAGTGCAATCATGGCCCCCTTCTATCAATACATGGACACGCACAACTTCAAACTGCCTCTAGATGACCTTCAGGGGATCCAGAAAATCTACGGTACAAATAGGATCTCTATTAGCTCATTTTTAAGCAAGGATATTGATTCTATTTGAATTGCCATGGAAGGCTGACTAAACTTTGTTTGTCTTCAGGAATTCCCACAGCCATGCTGGAGCCCACTCGACCTCTTCCTACTCTCCCTGCACGACGCACACACTCCACGTCTGAGAGAAAACACGACCGGCAGTCTCGGCCCGCTCGCCCGCCCTCTGGAGATCGCCCCTTCTCTCCTGGCAATGGAAAACCCAACATCTGCGATGGCAACTTCAACACGGTGGCCTTCTTTCGCCGGGAGATGTTTGTTTTTAAGGTGAATTGCATCAGTTTCCTTTTTTATCATTAGTAAATTATAATAAAATGACCATAATACAGATAATTTTAGTCAAATTTGATTGTATCAAAAGACAGGTATCAACAAATTATTCAATATAAGTAAAATGCATTTCTTAACATGCAATAGGTTGACACACAATATATCTGTATTATATCTGGAAATAATTATCTATTAATCTAAAATATATTCATTATTTTATTTAGACAGAATAGTATAGTATTTTAATTAAGATCATTTATCAATTTTTTAGGCATAATGTAAAAACATTATTGGCTTATCAGTATTGGACATATATTTAATCGATCCAAATAATCTTTTATTCATCACAGGATCGCTGGTTCTGGCGTTTGCGCAACAACAAAGTTCAGGAAGGCTATCCCATGTTGATAGATCAGTTCTGGAAGGGTTTACCTCCTCGCATTGATGCTGCTTATGAGAGATCAGATGGCAAATTTGTGTTCTTCAAAGGTAAGATTTATTATATTAGTTGTCATGACTTTATTTCCAAGAATATTCAAACAATCATTAACAAAACTAATAAGTGATTATTGCTTGATATAATATGTGCAGACTCAGGCTAGTTTTAAAAGCTCTGATTGTTTTATAACATCTTTTGTAATAACTGCAAATTATGATACCAAATACATCCCGAAGTCTTAATAAAAAGCTCTGTATTGAAGTACCTGAATATGGCCTAGATAATAAAGTGAAGCTATATGCATTAAACATCTGTTGCCTTGTTTGGATCAGTTTCAGCACAAATAAACGTATTTTGCTCAGGCTGACTAATTCATTTTGTGTGCCTTTTTAATACAAGCATAGGTGCACTGAGTTAGATAATGCTGTTAGATTGTGGGTTGATCTCAGGAAAGGTCTGTATTTATCTATAATGTGTATCCTCCACTGGGCCTGACAGCCTTAGTGAATCCATTCAGTACTTTATTATTCTGTCTGTTCTCTCAAACGATCTCTCTCTATCTCGCCGTACTCTCCCCCTCTCTTTCTCATTAAATTAGCCCAGCGCAGCCTTGCTGCGCAACGAGAGGCTGGGTGAGATATTTATAGCCTGAGTCTCCTGTTCTGTGATGTTTCATGAGAAAAGAAGCTTGCACGATGCCCTATGGTTATCTCAGAGAATGCACATCGGTATTAATAGATAAAGGGGCGATTAACTGCAGTCCTTCTGGCATTTCTGCATCTGAACTACACACAATACAATTTACTGTGCTGAAATAATGCTGCATTTCAAATAAGCCATTGTCATTTTTTCAGTGCAAATGCTGTACATCTCCTTTTTTTGTAGGTTAGGCTCATTTTAGGCTGCGGGTTATTTGCAAAATTCAGTTCACAACCACAATTAATGTTGCAAGCAAAAAACAAACAAACAGAAAAAATGTAGTAAGATGTAATGGTTATGCTTTACAATAAGGTCTCATTTGTTAAAATTAATGTAAAACTAACATATAATAGTTGGTGGCTGTATTAAAGCACAACCACGTAATCCATATAGACAACGAACAATGAACTGACAATCAAACAAAGGGTACGTTTACACGTCAATGATGTACTAAAAACGGAAGTTTTTTTTTTTTTTTTGGGTACAGACGTCAATTTTGTCAAAACAATCCCCGTTCACACAGATCTGCGAAAACGACTGAAAACGCTGTATTCCGCAGCCAGGCCCCTAGTTGGTGATGTCTCGGATAAAGAAACACTACGCTCCTATAGACTAAATAGGCATGCACATGACGTCACCGTTTTCACGAAATCGCATTTTTACTTGAAAACGGTAACTTGAACTTTGACGCCCATTTTTAAAACCTTGCTTTTTCAGTTCCCCCAAACACCTTTGTCTTGTGAATGAATGGCCAAAATGCATAAAAAAGTTTCCAGTTTTTTGTTGAAAACGGTGTCGTGGTGCATTAACTAAAGTTAACAAATACAACTTTTGATTTCAACTCTTTCCCCGCCAGTGTTTGAAAAAAAAAGTTGCCAGTCAGCGCCAGCTTTTTTTTATTTTATTTTATTATTTTCACAAAAGTTTCATGGCCCCTAGAATATTTTGTTATAAGAATATCTGAACATGCAACATATCAAAAGAACAGACCCTCTGCTTTAAAAAAAAAAAATTCTAGCTTTATGCTTTATTTTTTTTTATCAATGTGGGTAAGTTTAATTAAAAAAGCCACATTTTGAGCAAAAAGCTGAGAAAATTGCATTTTTGTCAAAGACTACGTCTGGATCAGATTCAGAATGATGATCAAAGCAGATGGAGTAGATCTAGTCCATCAACACCACCAAAGCTTTGCTTTCTGTTTCTGCTTCTTTTTCGCCTGTGTTTTGATCCAGAGATTTTGCACTCTTTCAGAAGACGTGTCACAACGCCCCCTACCGTATAACAGTGAAAACACGGAAAGCTGCAAATTTCCGTCAATAGCACGGAGTTATAGAGTAAAAGATGTATTAGTAACATTAATAGATTCTGTAGAAACTCATTCTTCATGTTAACTAATGTTAACAAATGAAACCTTATTGTAAAGTGTTATCAGTGTAATTAAATAATGATCCAATGTTGGAGAAGATTGGGATAACTGGACATATATCCAAACATACGGTGTAGATAAGCATATTTTTGGTGTTATGCAATACCAATTCAATATAGCTAATTTAATTTGGACCTCATCTAACACTGCCTCTTGTTTTGACACTAGGGGATAAATACTGGGTCTTCAAGGAGGTTACAGCAGAGCCCGGGTACCCCCACAGCCTGGTCGAGTTGGGCAACTGTCTGCCCCGCGATGGCATTGACACAGCCTTACGTTGGGAACCCGTGGGCAAAACATACTTCTTTAAGGGTGACCAGTACTGGCGTTATAACGAGGAGAAGCGTACAGCTGACCCAGGCTACCCCAAACCCATCAGTGTCTGGAAGGGCATCCCTGATGCACCGCAAGGAGCCTTTGTCAGTCGTGAAGGATGTAAGTCATCGAAGTTCCAATTTCCAATCAATATTTAATGTGGCAATCAGCCATGTGGTCGGTGGGGATTTTATCTGACTGCTTCGCTCCGGTTTGAGAATTTTAAGTAGGTTGAGCTTGAGAGTGTAGTACTGGTCTAATCTGTTGTGCAATGCATTATAATCAGTGAAGCTTGGATAGCTGTCATTGCACTGAAAGCAGATTTAAAAAGCCAATAAATGCACACCTGAAACCGCACGTTCCATATTAATGCATTGTTGCTTGGAAACCGTAAACATGAATATTACTTGGAGGAAGAATTTAACAGTTTATTAAATGTTGCTTTATTTTATCATCTCCTGTTCCTGCTATTTTGACACCGTGTTCATCTTATGCAGCATGCTTCGGTATTATAGTTGGTAATAGTAATATATGGGCTGAGGTCTTGTGTTGCGCTCATCCTTGTAGAGTAATTGATTAGTGTTTGTTTGGCGTAGTCACTGCAATATTGTGGTGTTGACAGTGAGTGTTCTAGCTATGACTCATCCTCAGTGGCGATCGGATAGCAGGTCTGGATTGGCACAGGTGCCGGGAGAAAAGGCAGACACAACTTTTGGGTATTAAAATTCAGTCACAATCGATGCATGATTACAAATATAGTAAAATGGCAGCTGTTCATAGCTAGATGCAATATTATATTATGTTATGGTAGAGAGCTAATTTAATGTTGTCAGATAGCTCAGAATTTTTAATGCAGGGAACATAATATCCAAATGATTGGAAATCATTGGAAGGTACTATGGAAAGAGGAAATGTGCTTTAATTCTTTAAAAGTGGTACTATAACTGGGCAATATAGCCAAGAAACAGTATATATGCCTTTGATAGCATTCAGTATATATGGCAATATTGATGTATTTGCTCTGAAGATGCTTAAAGATGCTGTTCCCCCCCGACCAAACATGGTTGCGAAGTAGCTTGAAAATGCTTAGAAATAAAAAACAGTACATATCATGTTGTCCACTCGAAATGGACAAAAGGTGGCATTTTCTTTAAACGCTTTAAGCGTTTTATTTATATGCACCAATATATTAATAAACAGTAGTATTTTAATATTTATATTTAAAAAATATATGAATATGTAAAATTCCATTTGACATTAATAAACATTTTTATCAATTGTTTTATAAAACCATGATAATATTCATATTTCATAATATTGGATTATGTCGTATTACCAACAAGAAAATATTGAATATATACCTAGAATATGAATAAAGTTGAAATATGTAAATAATCAGAATCTAAATTACAGTTAAGTACTTTAGAAACTAAAATGGGCGACTTTGGATGTTGACCGAGATA
The DNA here is from genome assembly GCF_051911475.1 of Siphateles boraxobius. NCBI lineage: Eukaryota > Metazoa > Chordata > Actinopteri > Cypriniformes > Leuciscidae > Siphateles > Siphateles boraxobius. Next base: position 3,564,652 of record NW_027509042.1, read on the forward strand.
CAGTTGCCCAAATCATATTCTCACTTTTGCTGTTTTGGCTTGATGTCAGTCTGGTCGAATGGTAAATACTCAAGTGTGATTCACTAGAGTCAAGTATTTCTGCTGTGGCTGCATAGAATTGCAGATTTCTCCTTCTTCTCTCTCTGGAGTATTATCCAGTGAAGGAATGATCATCTTTTCTGTGAGCCATGTCAAAACCCCCGTCTCAACATGGAGCCTAGGGCCAGGACTCAAGATAGAGAAGCCAAGAGGGTTATTTGGACTTTTTGGTCTGCCTGTAGCTCATGATTTTTCTGTCACTCCGATTTTGCAAGAGGGATTTGGCATGTTTTGCTCGGCAAGATAGCGAGTTAGAGAGGAAGGATGAGCACTTCATCAATCACACACTCAGGAGTTGCTGTCTAAAGCCTCCTCACTGTATGTACGTGTAGTTTTTGGTCTGTGCCCGTCTGAGTGTTTCGGATGTATTTGTTTATGTGGCATTGGCAATCAAAGTGACAGCTCTCTGAGGGATTGTGTAACACTGGAACAACTTTTCGAAATACTGTGTCATTGAGTGTTCACAAGGACAGCTATTTATGTGATCATGAATATGAATTGAGCTTTCTGTAAAGGACATGCATCTCTGCCTATATGTAAATATTAGCTTGCATTGAATGGCTTTCTACCATTGATCTGTTCATGTTTACAACTTTAGCTTGACAATTCCTGATTCAAATTCTTTTTGTACAATAACTCAATCTAATCGTGAATTTCCAGTCGGAAATTATTACATAAATGTTCAAGTAATATACTAAATTAATTAACAAATTAACTATAAATAAGCAAACACTGGCTCTGTGTCAATTTAAAACATTGCCCACATTGTTTGAGCATATCCACCAGTAGCATTCACTCATCCAATGGCGTGAGTTTGGGGGTTGGGATTATCTGTTTGTTGACCAATAGCAGATGAGTTCCGGTTCCAGTTATGGATATGTTCTGATATCTTATTTTGTTTCTCTCTGATTTTTTCCTAGTTTATACCTACTTTTACAAGGGAAAGGATTACTGGAAGTTTGATAACCAGAAGTTAACGGTGGAGCCAGGGTACCCCAAATCAATCGTCAAAGACTGGATGGGCTGCGATCAGTCAGAAGTAGAAAAGAACAAGGACCGTCACCTTCCACACGATGATGTCGACATCATGGTCGCCATTAATGACGTACCCAGCACTGTAAACGCAATCGCTGTGGTCATCCCATGCATCCTCTCACTGTGCATTCTGGTCCTTGTATATACTATCTTCCAGTTCAAGAACAAAAACGTCCAACAGCATGTGACCTACTACAAACACCCCGTGCAGGAGTGGGTATGACGGTCCGAGGGGCACGATGGACCCCAAATGCTTGAGAACATAAGTGAGGGCTATTATGCTGAGGTTTGACCAGTGCCTGTTTTCTGAACAACCTTGTCCCAGAAAGGGAACAAAAGACAAGGCAAGGGAGTTTCCTCTTCCTTCCCACATAAGACAAAACCTTACAACAAATATTGCAATTTTTTAGCATGAGCCCAACGGACAAATCTTCTGGGGATTTGAACATGTGAAGTTGTGCCCTGGCCTTACGCTAACCAGGTGAAATCTTGACGGTTGAGGAACCATCACTTCAGCTTTGACCGAAACCATCACTTTCTCTTCTCTGGGAGAGTAAGAAGAACGGCAGATTTGCGAAACGCCAGCAAATTCTTGTTTCGTTCTCAACATAAACTTGTACATGAATTTCAAGTATTAGCAAAGAAATTAAATGAGCAAAACGAAAAAAAATTACTTGAAAACCATGTAGGTAGAAAGGCCATAGAAAAGAATACCAAGGAATTCTTGCAGTCTTTTTCATTTATGGGGAGGTTTTCCGCTAGCACTCCTCGAAGACTGCAACATGTTTTTAAGGGAGGTTAGGTGGCATTTTTAAATTAATTAGCTTCATAACATCAATCTGAATGTTTGTTTGCAATTTTTCCCCTTTACTCTGCTGCCTACCCATTTTCACAGAGTAGGAAGAATGCTTTTTAAGAACTAGGGCAGTCTTAACACCTCCTCCCACTTGCTACTGTACTCTATTCCTTTTCTTCTTATGCTGTATTTATCAGTCGGCAACAAAAGATCATTTCTTTTTGATCAGACAGCACTTGCATTATGTCTTTATAGGAGACTAATTTTGTGTCATAACAGGCACAATTTGGTTGTTTAAGATTATGCCTATTTCTGCAATCTCTATATTATATTTTGCTTTTATTAGTAATGTTTCCCACCATCTTGTACCTTGTTACCATTTCACCAAGTGTAATATTTGAAACACTGGTGCCAGGCAGGAACATGAACAATGAACAGATCTGAATATAAAAATAGCTTTGTTCCCGTTGCCTACAGGAGATGATCTCTTCAACGGTTCATCCGTCCTCTTCGAATGAACGTAATATGCTGTATTGCGTTAAAGTGACTTCAATTTCATGTGTTTGGTGTGGATTGTCTAACACTTAGCTCAAAAATGTCTGTCGGGTGCTTTTATTGGTTCGACTGTGCTATTTAACAGTGAAGTGTGTCTGTACCATATTAACACATCATTCCGTGCTCATCTGCTGTGTGATATCATTGGATAGAATACATTACACATTTGAAGGAGCTGAGATGTAATTGATGTTTTTAGAATTTCAAATGGAACTTTTTTGGATTAACCTGACAAAGCTTCGGGCGTATATATATATGAAAGGTTTGTAGTATCCTAATCACAATATTAAGATGGTAGATTTGGCGAGACTCCCTATAAGGCTTCACTTGGCACATGGTTTATCATTTGATATTGGGGTTTTGCTGATATTTTTGCCTTAACACATTTAGGTTGCATGTAATGAAATCCTTTTATTTTTCTCTGTGGAAAGAGCATTTTTAGCTACAAAAAGCCACTTTTTGTTAATTCCGCAGAGAATCATGTACATATTGTATTCACAGTTCAATGGAGCATGGATCTGCAACAGAAACTACCTGGCATCTACTTTTAGGTTTCTAATGTGTCTCCACCAATGGTTTGAGCATCTATACGAGCATTACCATATTTTTACACTGGGCTGGCTTTATAGGCATGGTGTTTGTAACATTACGTCACTTTTGTAGTTGCCATATCTACATCTGCCCAAACGATCGACCACTTGGAGATCATCTAATTTTATAATACATTTCAACCAACATGAATGTTTTCTGAATAGTCCTGCTGTCTATTGAAGGCTTTGTGGGTATGAGAAAATTAGTTGTGTCTTCCAAAGTAACATTTCACCCTCTTTTGTGTGGTCTGTAAAGCTTTTGAGCCTTCTTTAAAGGGGAACCATCAAGCAACCACTGATTTAAATGAAAAAATAGAGCAGCAAACTGTCAGTGCATAAAGAAAAAGCTTGTGAAGCTAATGATTCAAGGCGGTCATACACTGTGCGATTTTTAGCCTGTTGTATTATCATTATACCTTGATACATGATACTTTTTTGTTAGAAGAATGCTTGGTATAATGATTGACTATGGAATGTTTTAGAACATGGTGGAAAAAAATGTATATTTAGTCTGGTGTTCTGGTCGATTTAGCTCAATGCAGTAGTATTGTGGAGGGGTTACGTGACCCCTTTAAGACATTATGCCTTGTCTTTAAGTCCGCTATGGCACACTGAACACTGCTCATTTACATTGATTTCCACCTCATTATTTCAACAGTGGATACATGAATACATCCCTTGATATATTATTTAATGCCTTTACTAAGTAAAAACAATGCATATTTTTGTGGCCCTCCTTCGCGTATATCATTTTTTGGATCTGTTGTGCGAGCAGCTTGATCGTGGGTAGAGAAGTGGCATGAAACTAGAGCAGATTTTACATGTTTGTGCCCACTTGGGAAAGACTCAATGTTATTGTCTCTCAGATAAGCATTTTTATTAGTCAGCTCTGAATCTAGAGCTCCTGTTCGCAACAACAAGCAATGTGGCCGTGAAGTGATCTAATTTTTCGGGTACAGGAAGTTCTGGGTGGGAGTATTTTTAATGGAACACACTGTGCATCCCCAATTGTCTTCCTCAACTTTAAATCCATCTGATGAGCTGGTGTTGACATAAGAGACAGCATAACCACTTGCTCTAATAAGCCATGAACTGAATTTAACAATGTGGCACAGTAGTGTGTTCCAGTTCCAAACATCTTATATAGCAGTTCAAATGCTAACAGTTTTAAACTATTTTCTTTATCAATATGAGGATGTCTTGTGATGGAAGAAAACTCTTGGGCAAGGCTACTTAGGTACTCTGAGTAGATTGGGATAAAAATGTCAAATTCAAATTTACTTATAGAATAATGGAGAAACTTTAAAAGTCTTTTCACATGGTCACGTCATGCATCTTAATCATTCGTATTGCAATCCACAAGTTTTTCCGCAAATCCGTCTATGAATCTATTTCTGAAACACAATTTTGTTTACTGTACAACCTATTTGCCTGATTTGGCTATTATCATATCGTGTGCAATCCCAAACATCTGTATGCTGCCGTAATTCAATTTGGGATGACTACAGATGTGCCCTGAAGACCCAGATGCATTTTTGCTATGTCGCATCTACTATGCCATTCAAAACATCTCCAGAATATAGGTCTCAAATGCCTTTTAGAAGTCATTAAGAAAAATGCATGATGTGACCAAGTGTCTCAGAATAAGATCTGCAGGCATTTTTATCTTTTAATCTGCACTATTTTCACTTAAGGATTGGATTGCGAAACAAAAAAGGACATTTCAGTTTACGAGCCATGCCATTTCATGAGGAATTGTGATTTGTGAAGCTAGCAGAGCACCGCGCAAGCCCGTATTATGTGTATATATTAACACAGTGAACATTTAGCAGTGTCAGAAGTGAAACGTTTAACAGAACTAAAGTGTATTTATCAAAGGTGGATATCTTTAGAAATGCTTGTCGTACGGTCACGTGAAAGGTTTGTAAAGGTAGAGGCTTATCATATGAAAAAAACTATTTATTTATCAATAAAGAAGACATAAGGGTATTCTACACATTTTCATTTGAACTCAAGGTAAAGCCATGCTCTATAACCACATTAGTTGCACAGAAAAATAAATAAATACAGAACTGTACAGGGAGATACATAAATAGGAATTCTCTGGTAATTTGCCTCTTTTTAATGGGTATGATCGTGGCTTTGGACAACAGTCACTTTAAACCCCGAGCTGCTGTTGCCTTTTGTTTTTTATGGTCCTTTTATGAGACTTACAATAGGACAAACATATCAGAGGTAGTCAAGGAACCAACTGTATTTACGCTTTTTAATTACAGAGGCTTAATTTTAATGAAGATTTTATCTGAGATAGCTTTAACATTTTTTTGTTTTTATTATTATTTTTCTTGACTGACCATGGGGGAATTTACTGTATATGTGTATATAACTGGTTCTTTTTTCCCCTTTGACAAGAATTTAAGAGTGAACATCTCACTCTGTGATTTAAATAAATTCAGATTCTGTCCTTGGAATTTTAATATTTTCTGATTTACAGGTCAAATGTCGCTGTCTGCTCAGCTTCGTCCGGATTTTAATGGTCATGTACAAAGATTTACTGAAACTTTTCAGACCTTTTGTATTTTTCTTTCACTCTAACGGTAGCCTATGATTTCACATTGTCTGCGCATAATGTTGATTATTAAGAATGAGAGTGATTGCTTTACTAATATTAGATATGATTTAAGTTTTATTTCTTGAATCCTGTTTTTAAATCCTTTGAACAATGAGTCGCTTTTTATTTACGGTTTCAGTCTACAGTTTTACACTGTGTATCTAATATCACCATGTTCAAAGAAATGTCAATAAAAGAAAATTACATAAATGTGTTTGGTGCTTTCTGTATGGGTACTTTATATATGGATGAAATTTATGATATATGTACATACCCAATTTATTAGTGCAAGTTGATATCAACTACATAATACATGCTTTTGATACAATGCAATCTTCTCGACATCTTTGCACTTATGTCCTGATAAGAACAGGTTGTGTTTGTAAATACAAAAATGAGCCAAAACTTTATATTTGATGTCTTCAAGCACACTGCATGACAAATTAAAGTAATAAATTGCCTCAAACCCATTTAAACAGCATTGCAACCCCAGCAACTCCATGTCTTCTGTTGTCCCACACTGAATCTGGCACTCATTCATGGACGAAACGATTAGTTGGTCTCTGGTCTTTAGTACCAGTTAGTGCAGGATATCATGAAGCTCATGTCATCTACCTTTCTGGTGCCTATCCGGCATTGGGGCAGATCGGTGTCTGGAACCAGATGATCCTGGGGCTCAGGAGGACCAGTATCAGTTTGGATTCTGGATCTAGAAGATGCTTCACCTTGGAATGGCAGATTGCCTGGATTACTCTGTCGCTGGCCAGCAGCTGAACTGGTACTTTGATCCGACCCCATTTCCTTAAAATACATCAGACTTAGATTAGCTTACATATTTTGCATTCACAGGTGCAAAATATATTTAATTGATTGTTATTAAGATATATTGCAAAGACACTGTAGGCAGGATAAACAAGTTCTACAGTATCAATCCAATAGTGTACCATGTTATACCATCCTACTGTATAACATGGAACTCTAATGTACTTCGAAAGATATCATTGTAGATCTAAATGAAAAAACTGTTGTATAATGGTTTATTTTTCAGATATCTTTAATAATTCATAAGCAATTTTTATGAAAATCTTCAGCAGCTGCCTCACAAAACTGTTGGCAGAGGATTCGGTGAGGCAGGAACTCAAAAGAGAGACATCATCTCTTTAACAGGACAGCAATGTATTGAAGACACTGCCAAAACGGCATACGAAGCAAGCACTTAGGGAGTGTTTGTCACCGTGACTGAGACAAAAACAGATCAATAGTGTGTTAGCGAGCTGAGGCACGGCAAAACTTTACCCCACGCAGCCTCCAGCCACTGGAATCTAACGTTTTTTTCCACAGCTCCGATTAGCTCGCGATGTTTGTTTCCAGGCAGAAAACGAGTGGTGGACGTCGAGGGTCACGGGCGCGCGCTGCTGCAGTGACGTTTCGCAGGTGGCCAGCTGGAAGTGTCAACAAAAACGACGTCACACTGAAACTCAATAGTGATTGGCTTACAAATGCACATAGCTAGGAGAGGTGTGTCCTGTTACTATGCAGGTTTGTAGTGGATGATAAAAACAACATGGCTCGACAGTCTCAGCCATTTGGAAAACAACTGGTTATAGAGATATAAATGTGCTAATTTAAAAAGACATCAGAATATATTTAATTTAATTTATGTATTTATTATAGTGCTGTTAAATTGAATAAGGTATGGCAAAAGTGACTTGTTAAATTCATCAAGTATTTGTAGTATTTGTAAATTCCTTATTTTTATTTTTGTTCATGTAATTAATTCATTGTTTTTAAAATATGTATGTTCATTTTATTTTGATCGTATGTTGAACAATGTTATTATAAAATTGTTATAAAAACACTTTCAATAAAAAATGCACTTACTACACAATACCAGGATATGTGTATCAATACATTAAACATTTACAATTTAAAAAGCAATTCAAATTCATTAATTTTACAAGGTATTTGTTTGATTCAGATATGGCTTTATTCATTTTATTATGATATTTTCGTTTTCGTAATTGGTTATTTATTATATTGCATCATTATTATTATTTTAATTAGTATTTAAAAATACTCAGTAAAAATAAGACTTTGCAACCTATCAAAATTTAAAATCAAATCAAAGCACTTTTCTTTTTCTTTTCTGTTTCACAGAAATAGTCTGTAGCTATACCATGGTCTGTACAGAGGGATATAAATGGGTATATAAATGCTGTGTCTAATTCAATACAAAAAGATATACATCTTTTGTTGGTCAAGGAATAAGGATCTAACTTAATACACTTGAGAATAAAAACAAAGGCATTCGTGTTTCTCATGACAACATGGGTTATCGTTTCCGTAACGCGTTGACGTCACGTACGTCAGCACGACAGGGAAGTGAATTGCACACGTGGTTTACGGCTTTCCACGCTTCTCCACGGTGCCAATCGGTAAATATAAGATTACTGTTGCAATTGTCTTGAGTTTTAGTGTATAGTCATTGCATTTAGCATGTAATATGTATCGTTAACCTGTGTTGGCATTTGAGGTCACAGAATTGGTAGCGTTTTATGCCTGGAGAAGTTGAAATAACTAAATTTAGCCGATTGCTAACTACCTCGTCTAGTAACTGTTAACTTAACAGTTACTGTTTTAATCAAAGTTACGTACAACGTGTTTAACCCGCAGGTTTTGCTGATAATTACTTTAACGTTATTTAAGATTGGTGCCCGAGATACCTATATGTACCTTAAAGTACGATAAAAAAATCTTTTTAAATAAAGAAGAAAGTTTAACCCGCTGTAGAGCTTAAAATAGCTTTTCGCTGATTAGTAATATGATTGTTATTCATTATAATTATTTTCTGTTGAAATATGTTTGTTTCTATTCTGGATCAAAAACTCGTTGTAGAGAAATACAATGAAAGCAAGAAATCCAAATAAACAACAGGCATGTATCCAACTTCCCAATGTCAACTTGGCATACAATCTTACGTAAATGTGTGTGTTTGCGAACTAATTTATATATTACTGTATATATCAAGACAATGTTACAAATGTTTGTTTTATAATCATGTTGTTTTGAATTTTCAGTAATATTTAGGATATTATTATTATCTAAATATGTTTATCTTCAGTTTCAGACAGCTTTGACCAGTCCCATAGCAGAAAAATGGCAGTTCGTGCTGCATTTGAAAAGAATAATGAGATTGGATGCTTTGCCAAGCTCACAAACACATATTGCTTGGTAGCGATTGGCGGTTCAGAAAACTTTTACAGGTAAGTCATAAATTATATTACTGATGGGGGATGGGGGATATGGGGGGCACTGCAAAGAGACCACAGCAAAATTTCTGTGTTTAAAGGGTTAGTTCACCCAAAAATCAAAATTCTGTCAGTAATTTCTCACCCTCATGTTGTTCCAACCCCGTAAGACTTTATATCATCTTTGGAACACAAATTAAGATATATTTGATGAAATCTGAGAGCTGTCTCACTACTCCATAGGCTGCAGGGTCCAGAAAAGTTAGTAAAAACATCGCTTAAATAGTCCAAGTGACTACAGTGGCTCAACCTTAAGTTTATCAAGCGACGAGAATACTTTTTGTGTGCAAAAAAACAACAAAAATAACGACTTAATTCAACTATTCATTTTTTTCCATGTGTGCCTCTGATGTGAGTTCACGAGAGCCATGACGCATGTGCGAGAACTGAGAATATGATTTGTTCCAATTTCAAATACAAATATTGTCATTTATTTGTAGAAAATGAAAACTGGCCAAAATAGCTAGTGGAAAATCTGGTTCCAAATCTGTAAGACTTTAACTCATCTTTGAAACACACAAATAAAAATCTTTTTGATGAAATCTGAGAGATTTCTCTCCCTCCGTTGACAGCTACGCAACTACCACTTTGACGCTTCAAAGAGATCGTAAAACTAATCCATGAATGGTGCGGTTTAGTCCAAATTTTCAGAAGAGACATGATCGTTTTATATGATGAACAGATTTATTTATTACTTTTATTCACATATAAACATTGATCAACTCACAGATCAGTTGTGGTACACAGAAGCTCAAGCATGTTCGCTTGATGTGCGAGAACCAATAAGGTTCATTCTCATGTGTAGTATTGTGTTTAAAATAGGGTTGGGACGATAGACAATGCCATTGTCCATCGCGATGGCTGACATCACAATGTTGAGCCGGCATCGCGATCCCCCCCATGTTTCCATGGTGACACGTGATGCTTGGCACGTGATTCACCACAGCCAAAATAGCGCTTTTATTTCTAAATATTAACAAACTTGCTTACCATGTCATCAACTATCTTCTATTCCGATACTCAAATACGTGTGAGGTTTTTTTTTTGTCGTTTAATTTTTTTTATAAATGATCTTGATCTGTAATGGGAGTTGGGGGATTCATCAGTTTCTACTGAAATGCATGAAAGTAAGTGGCCGGTGAACTGGGAGAAGAATAGAGTAAACTTTATAGTTATTTACACTGTGTATCTGATATGAATAAAACACTTCGGCAAATATATTTGATTGGATTGTTATTACTGCTTCCATAGACACCATTTTGTATTTTACAAAATATAAATGTATTGTTTTTCTATAAATTATATGTATCTAAGTGTCTGAAACCTAAAATAAACATTATGTGGTTAAAAACACTGAATAGTTGTGATATGACAAGCGCTGTGCGCGTCTGTCTTTGGCATAAAAAAAAAAAGCGCCAGCCATAGCGCAAAAGCACAGTTTGAATTTGGCAGTGATGTCACGTCACTGTACAATCGCTCCTTGGTGGTCAGCTGCTGCAGAGCGTGCCAAAATCGAAATTGCTGATGAGATGTAGAGGAAAATATATAGTGGAAAATGAGAATGTTACGTTACCCTTCCCCCTCCTTCCCGATCTCATCGTCCATCCCGATGTTTCACTGTAGACATTGTCTACCAATTTGGCATCAGACATCGCCCAACCTTAGTTTAAAAATAGATATAAACTAGTTTTCTTTTCATTATTCGAGGTCTGAAAAAACATGATGTAAGCCTGTCTAAATCGGTCCTATGCTGGAATCCGATAGAACGGGTGAAGGTCTCTGCGTGTTACCGTCTTTCCTTTCACGCAACACAACAAGATTAAAAGAAATACATTTTCTCAAATGTATTCCCTCGTTATTTCACCTGACTCCATAAATGAAAAAGGTTTTAATGATATTCGAGCATCATTAAATGTGAGCGAATGTTTGATTTCCTTTTAACTCTTTATTTATATTTTACCTGTTCATATTAGGAAGCTATGTCGCTCTGAGTTCCTCACGCCTTCTGCTTAACGCGGGTCTCACGATCACAAGCTCGTCAGTTTTGGTCACCAAAGAGAGGTAATTTGCTATATACCTGAGATTGGTCACATTCACGCTTGCACAATAAAAGATACTTTGGTATAGCCCTGTGATTGCATACACTTGAAATTAAAGTAACGTTTACTTCAGTAGAGGTATGGCCACTATTACAGATATAAGTTGACCACCATTACTCCTCTTATAATAGCTTGGATTGGCCATGCCGTGGTTTCACACGTACATTTATGTAAAGTAACATTACATTAAAACAGAGGTAAGACACCCAGATTTAGATTGGTCAAGCAGCATTTTTGCTGTTCTAAACGGAAATTCACTTATTTTCTTAGCGAACAACGTACACTTGAATTAGTGCCAAATATTAGTAGTCACTAGTCTAACGTAAAACTTGCTGTAACATACAAATCCGTTTTATCTACTTGGGAAAACAATTTCAGAGTTAGTCGGAATAAAATCAAATGTAACAATTTATTATGTCAGGTAAATGTATCATGCCAATTTCATAATCAGTTCAAAGATAATAAATTTAAAACATCAAATGCTCTGGAATAAAGAGAGAAGATGCGAACCTGACATTATGAAATACATGATGGGGAGTGTCTTGCATACACTCTGCATTACAGGATGTTTGGAGTTACAAATCACCCTGAGATTCTTGTTGCATTTCTTTATATAGACAGAAACTTCTTTCACATGGAAACATTTGCATTCAGAGTTTGCACCTTTTTGGAGCAGAATGCCATTTAGCTGGAAGACACACCCTCATCTGTGTGCAAGTTATCTCTAAACTCTCTAAACTTTATTACCTTTTGGTTTACTTCTGTGGAGAATGAGACATTTCAAATGATACCAAACATGTATAATACTGTATGATAATTATTCACATTAAACCATATCGATTTTTGGGTGAATATCTGGTGGTCTCCGCGTGAGAGAGAGACGAGGTGGCGGAGGTGATTGACTCGGGGATGCTAGTTTCTCCAGAGAGAGTCAAATGTTAATTTTGAGAAAGATCCCTTGTCTTTGGGAGAAGTCGATTCTCAACCAGACTGCCCGGCATTTTTTAATTTCTCAATTCTTACAATGACATCTGTTTTTGTTATTTTGAACAGTTGTCATTTTCTGCCAATGAATGCTCTAAATGCTTGACATTTGGAAGAAATGTTGTCACTAATTTATAGAATAAAACAAAATTGTTAATTTGATTGAGAAACCTCTAATTTTGCAATGGTCTTTCCAGAGATATGCCTTCATAGTCGCTTCAGAGTCCTTCATCACTTCTTTTCCGAAATCCTTTTTGTTTTTCCCCACAGTGTCTTTGAAGGTGAACTGTCAGAAACAATACCTGTTGTTCATGCTTCTATAGCAGGATGTCGAATCATTGGCAGAATGTGTGTGGGTAAGAGCATTTATCTAATCCAATTTATTTTATGTTTGTATGCATTTATGCAGGATTAATGCCATTTATATTTTTTAAGTTAATTAAAATACAAGAACCACCTTGTCCATAAATAATGAAGCCTTTCTAAAATTCAGTCAGGGTCAGATTAGGTCTCGCTACTTTTTTCTTTCCTTGTACTTGATGTATAATAAATGTTGTGTGTGTCTGTCTGGGGATGCTCTTCCACAGGAAATCGTCACGGTCTCTTGGTGCCCAACAACACGACAGATCAAGAGTTACAGCACATTAGGAACTGTCTGCCAGATTCGGTGAAGATTCAGAGAGTAGAAGAGCGTCTTTCTGCACTGGGGAACGTCATCGCTTGTAACGACTATGTTGCTCTTGTTCATCCTGACCTGGACAGAGTAAGAACATCTATGATGTATGAAATCAGAGCTTTCTCCAAACCCTAAATTGTCTTTATGGGTCTAAATTATTTCTCAACACTTTATATTTCTCTAAAAAGCCTGTAAAATGTGCTCCATGAAGAAATCAGACCGTTTTGGTTTGCGCCACAAAGTTGGTGTTTTTTTATTATTAAGTTTAGGGCATTATTGTCCTCAGGAAACAGAAGAGATTCTTGCAGACACTCTAAAGGTGGAAGTGTTCCGGCAGACGATCGCAGAGCAGGTGCTTGTGGGTAGTTACTGCACCTTCAGTAACCAGGGAGGCCTCGTCCACCCCAAAACATCCATAGAAGATCAAGATGAACTCTCGTCACTCCTGCAAGTGCCTTTAGTGGTGAGTGACTGTTGATTGATTGATTGATTGACTTTATTAATCCCACACTGGGGAAATTCCTGTGTTACAGCAGCTCCAGTAAAATACAAAAATAAAGTAGAATACAAATATAAGAAGATAAGAATTCTGTCTGTTCTGTCACATCTGAGAATCATATTGATTATTGTTATGTATTAGACTCAAAATATATGCACAAAAGCATGGGGTCGGTAAGAGTTTTGAAATATTTTCATTTAGCAAAGATGCATTAAATTGATCAAAAGTGACTGTAAAGATATTTCTATTTCAAATAAAAGCTGTTCTTTTGAACTATTCATTCACACAGAATCAAGGTTTTCACAAATAATATATTAAGCAGCACAACTGTTTTCAACATTATTAATAATAATAACAATAAATGTTTCTTCAGCTCCAAATCAGCATATTAGAATGATTTCTGAAGGATCATGTGACTGAAAGCTGGAGTAATGATGCTGACCATTCAAATTACATTTTAAAATATAGTAAAATAGTTAAACTTGCAATGTTTTTGCTTTATTTCTGATTAAATAAATGCATCCTTGGTGAGCATAATGTTTCAAAAACATTAAAGTCTTAACGACCCCAAACTTTTGAACAGAATATTAATTAATGGTGTTCAAATTAAAGACGAGCATCAATATTATTTCCTATGCTTAGCTTTTGTATATCAGTATTTATTTATAAATGTATTTGAAATGACTTGAATGATTTACACTACTAGGGACACAAGTATTCACTATATCATCAAACCCTAGACTAAAGTAGCTGTTGTATTTTGGTGGGAAACCCTCATGACTGTATGCAAGAGACTTGTTAGTTCCTTTACACTTCTGCTGGCTAATTGATAAACCTGTTGTTTCCTCTCTCAAGGCTGGAACGGTCAATCGTGGTAGTGAGGTGATCGCTGCTGGTATGGTGGTGAACGACTGGTGTGCTTTCTGTGGACTGGACACTACGAGCACTGAGCTGTCCGTCATCGAGAGCGTCTTCAGATTGAGTGAAACGCAGCCCAGCGCCATCGCAACTACAATGAGAGACTCGCTCATCGACAGGTATGTGATGTCAACTTCACATGAGGCATCTCAGTCCAGAGGGAAGTACATGTAGGATAAAATGAGCAGATTTTATGCAAAAGACTAATATCTCAAAGTTTGATCTTGTTTCAAGGCAGACTAAACCTCATTATTCCTTCTTTTCCAGTCTCACATAAAACTGAAGCGGTTTTGGATATTTGCGAGAAGATGCCTGAGTGGACCTGGATGTCGATATTAGATGGTTTGAAGGCTGATTATGTCTCCCTTCAGGGAGAAGCGCACTCTTGCCTTCATATCATGAGGAAACATGTTGTCATTGTAATATTCATGTATGAACTGCCTGGCGCACTCTTTTTGTAAAACAAAAAATACCTTGTTAGATGGCTGCTTTTATCTGAATTAGTCACTTCAAATAAAAGACCACATTCTTTAAATGGTGACATATGTAGAACTTGTTTCCTTACACAATGCAGCATCAATAAAGCTGTGCATGATCAACACAGACTGGGTTATTAAATAAAAACTTCCACAGTAGGTCTTATTAGTGATTATATATTAATGCTTAAGCAGTCTGACTCCCAATAAAAAGGCTTTTGACAACATCCTGATGTAATAACTGTTTATTGAGAGCTGTGAATGTGAAATGTGCCAGTATGAATAGTGCAGTTCAGCTGAACATGGTCATCTTTAACACGGCTTGATTCTTTGGTTTTTCTGATTTGCATATATATATTTATATTTTTAACACACTAAAGCATGTTTAATGTAGAATATGAAAGTTGCGGTAATAAAAGTAACAAACGCAGTGACACTAAACTAATGGAATGTGGCAAAACATGAACAAAAAAAAAAAGTAAATGGAAAAAAATGTAACCACTGTTTTTAAAGTTTACATGGTTCCCATCCATTTTTAACTAATGAATTTCCATGTGTTTTACAGTTGCTCACTATTACTGTAGCCAGCCATTCATGGTTAAGTTTTATTAAAATAATTTTGTAGAAATATACTGGATAGGAGTTCCATTTGTAACGCAAATCCTTGGACTGATTGCATAAGACTTTCTGAAACTCCGAACCAGAAATTTAAACTCCGTATAGAAATGTCCATGACGTTAACATTTTATGTTCCATAAAATTTGCAGGCCTGAAAGGTCATTTAAATTTAAAGGGTTTTCATTATCTGTGGGAACCCCGTGTACAGACAGGCAGTTTTTGCCAACATAAATGACCGAAAATGAGAATCATAAAAATTATCCTAAAAAAAACCCCTCTTAAGTCTAAAATGTAACAAGCTTCAATAACATATTTTGGGTAATAAAAGTTGATGGATATTGGGCATCACAATGGACTGCAGAAGCTACACAAGCCACATCGATGTGTAAACAGCAGCTATTTGCAACACTATAGTGGGAGATCTGCAATAATAACACCATAAAAGTAATCTTAAATATTTTTAAGGCGATGTGTAGACGTTCTTACAGGCTCTCTGAATAAAACCATTTTAAAACATCCCTTTCCTTCTAAATGTAAACGCAAATGTAATGTCCTGTAACCTGCACAGGAATACGAGACCCTTTCCTGACAACATTCAATTCTCTGATACTGACATACAGATATCACTGATTTATAGATCAGTTCTGATATAATACTTTAACCTTGACTTGTCAATGCAACAATGATATGTTCAAATCACAAGGATCATTCATATTCTTCATATGAATTAGTCACTGTTAACAGGAAATGTGCGGTTGGTGAAGTTATGTAAAAAGAGGGCGGGGAAGCATTGGCAGCGATGTTGACCTGATGAACTTCAGGAAGAGGTTTACGATTGGCTGTGAAGAGCTCAGGGTTCAGTTAGTTCTGCTCTTCTTTCAGATCAAACCTGACAGATGAAGATGATAAAAACTGATTAAATGATCAGTTAATCTAAAAATAAGCATTTCACTATTGAAGAAGTTAAATAAAGGTATCAGAACTAAATAAATCAAACATATAAACAATATAATTCCATGAGGAATTGTTGCTTAGTAAAAAAATATTAGTATGTTTGTGCAATATCAGTCCCAAAACTCACCATTCTGTGACTCCGGAGAGAAAGTCAATGTGTCCCAGGTCTATCTGCACCTACAAGAATAAATCAAAAACACATTAAACACTAAAATATATATTTAATATATATTATTAAATCAATTATTAAAAGAATATTTATACACATTTATAAAAAATGATATACAGTTTAATATTTCATTTAATAAATATTTCAATTACATTTATTTCAATATATATTTATTTCATATATTTTTTAATAAATGTATATAAATTAAATTTAATTCTGTATTTATTAGTGGCACAAAGTCATAGGACACATTGAAAAACAAGAATAAATCGATACATTGAACACTAAAAAAAATTTATCACATTAAATAAAATATGATTTTTATCATTACTAAATCAATTGTGAAGAATAAATGTATACAAATATATAAAATTAAATCAAATATATAATTTTATTTTATACACATTTCAATATTTATAAAATAAAAATTATATTTTATTTAATTGTATATTTTTTTAAATACATTTATATAAATTAAATAATTATACGAAATTGAATTTTGCATAAAGTCATATGACATATTGAAAAACATTTTAGTCTTGTTTTCCAGTGAAAATATCTAAACAAATATTGTTCAAATTTTGTTAGATTTATTAATAAAAAAAATACTACTAAACGTCTTTTCTTACCCAATTTCGGGCACATTTATTTTGTTATCAGGATGTTTACATAGTATTTTTTGTCTCATTGTCCGTTTAAAATGTGTATGAAAATGATGATTTTTGCAGTATATTCTGAAGTGAAACAATGTGGACTGACCTGGCCGATCACATCTTTGTCTCGATTCATGAAGGACGAGGATGCGTTTTTCACACAAACACTGAGCTCTCGTCTCTGAGCCTCATCTGCACTCATATCAAACTCAAACCTACGGAACAACATTACAGATGATGACATACACAGGTTCAAGGACTCCTAAAACACACTTCAGACCACTTCACATCTAAGATAGAACATGCAAACACATTTGAGAACATAAAACCAAAACACTTACACAACAGAATTAATCAGACACACCATAATTACAGTATTCTAATGTACGGAAGTAAAGAATGATCATATCTATACATCATGGTATTTAAATGGTAAAAATCAAGCATTTACCATGGTACATACATAGTTTGAAGAAGAACAGATTACAATTCACTTAAATGTCGTTCTCTCTTACTCATGAACGACAAAGACACACACACACTCGTCTCCAAACCTTTCATTGAACTCTGGGTTCAGGCTTTTCTTCTTCACACTCGTCTTTCTTTTCGTGGCCTTGCTTTTATCTGGCAGCAGAATGAGGGAGACGTAGGTGTCTAAACTGTCCTTAGATGATGTAACCAGACCCCTGAAAACACAAACACAGAGCGTCCTCACTTCACCTCAAACTTTAGACTTACACAGGGGACTTATAAACTTGAAAAAACATCTCTTGGTTGCTCAAACCAAGAAATTAATCATTAATTTTGCCAATTTTGGTTATTAATCATGCCAACACTACACAACATACAACATAAGGACGAATACAATCGACAAGTAAGCAGACCTGCATGCATGGATGATCACTGTGAGCTGTTTCTGGAAGGACAGTGAGATTTTGATCTGTCCAGTGGTGGCCGTCTGCTTATTACTCAAAACTGGACCTGAACCCATGGCTACTAAGGCCGCCATTTTTGAATCCAAAATCTGGACAAAACAGAACATGTAGGTTTTAGTTTGAGCTATTGTCTTCATGTATACTATTATTTCTTAACTCCCTGAGAAGTTAAAACAGTTAACGTTGTCTAACCTTCAGCTGTGCCCTGAGAAGAACCTGGCTCTGTGGTAAAGCTCCATCCAGATCGAGCCATTGGTCCATCAGTAGATCTGGTTTGGAAAGCAGCTCTCTGATTGGTAGAATCAACGAGCCAGTGGGTTGATCAAAGGCACTTGAGAACTGCACAAAATGACAATAAATGAAAAGTGAGTATGAAATCATTGCATTTATGGCCTGAAAAAAAGCAAACACCGTTCTAGGTAAATTCACTATCCACTTTGTAATGCAACACAACTGATTGTTGCATTCTCATTGTTGCCACGAGGGGCGCTAGAGCGGCATTAAAGGGTAACTAAACACTAAAACAACTTTTTTTAGTTAATGATCTGTAAGAATGGAACTTCATAAATGCTGTTCATTGATTCAAGTACATTTTTTGACATTTGGGTTTAAAGTGTTTTAATTTTACAATATATGGTGTAACAACGTCTGAGTGCTGCCCTCTTCAGGTTGACCGGTGGCTACTGCAGTCGAATTTTCCTATTGGAAGTTGTGGTAACCTCTGACCAGCTTACCAAGCCCTTGCCTACAGACAGATGCGTCTCAGGTGCACGCCCCCCTCCGCTGGGCTCCGCCCACTTTTACAGCATTTTTCAAATGTTGCCAGTGGGTGGAGTCAGGCTCTGACCAGGGTTTTAGTTACCCTTTAACAAAAACTATCTTCTTCTAGACAGATTTCTTTTTCATGTCAACAACTGTCATGCTGAGCAAGTTAGTTATTTAATAATTTTTAGTGAAACTGTTGATGTATTTTTTAGCATGTTCTTGTTTTTTGTGGAATATTGCAGTATTTAAAATTTTTTTTTAATTCATGTGCCCTATAAATCTTGAATCAAAATAACTTCCCTCGCTCTTGCAGCAACATCTCTTCTCTTTGATGATGTGTTTATTGGCATGAGGGCGGGGCAACCTGTCACTCACATGAGATCCACCAATAGCAAGCCACAACCATCCAATCAAGCTGTTTCACTCAGATATACATCACAATAGGGAAGACGATCACAACTTCCATTTCATGCCGACTTTAACAAGACAGACATTGAGGTCCTGCACTGTGCATACAATAATGACATTTTTAAATATATATGATCATATTTTGCAGTTGCTGAATGTTATTTAGTGCATAATTATATTGTTAGTTATCTTCACAAAATAGAATTAACTCTTTCCCCGTTATTGACGTATTTTTGCGTCATTTAGGACGCAATGTTTTCACTGTTATACGATAGGAGGCGTTACTACGCATCATCTGAAAGAGTACTGAATCTCCTCATCAAAACACAGGCGAAAAAGAAAAAAGCGACAGCATATGTAAAATAACGCAATCATCAACATTAAACAGCATTTAAATCAAAACTGCGAAGCTTTGAGGGTGTTGATGGACTCGATCTTCGATTTTCTCAGCTTTAGTTCAAAATGTTGCTTTTTTATGAAACTTGACCACAGTCAAGTGTTGATAAAAAAAGAACGAATGAAGCTAGAAGTTTGTTTGATCAAAAATGGCAGTGATGACTGGCAACTTGCTGTCAAGGAAAGAGTTAATTGCATTTCTGACTACAATATCCTCACCTTAATGACAAGTGTGTCCTTTTTGGGATCATGAACCAGAAAGTCAAAAGCTTCATTCCAGTGAGGAGAGGTTGAACGATCACACACCTTTATATTAGAGAGAACAGAAATAGGAATTTAAATATATTACAAATAGATTAAAATAGATGGCATATAACTTTTTACAGTACTGAATGATGTGTCATTATTGATAAAAATCTCCTGCCTTGGTTTTGTAAGATGTTCCTCCAAGTACAAGTTCAGCGGCAGCTTTGGGTTCCTTTCCGCTTTTCTTCAACTAGACACCAATATAACAATTATTACTTACAGAGCTTACATTACTCTTCCAGTACAGCTGTAATAATTCCATTAAAACAGTTTTATCGAGATTGCTTTAAAAAAGACAAATTTATACTGAACAATATTATTTGTGTGAATGACTCACGGGCAGTCCATGAGCTCTGTCTAAAAGAATAAACAGCAACGCTGCTGACGGCACAGTTTTGTTCTGGTAGGACTGAGTGCTTTGCATCTGCATAACCTGATAAAAAAAAAAACTCTTTTAGTATCACGTAGTTTTTTGTATAAACAAAGAATCAACCATGTGTCTTAATTTAAAACTGACTTGTTCCAATCTATCCCGCTGTGTTGCGGTGGGCAGCCATTCCAGAACCAAATGGACTCGACCGTGTTTTATATCATTCAAAGTAAACCACTGGAAAGAAAAGCCAGCGAGGAAAGATTAATGCACTTATTGTGTTGTGATCTTATGAATCTGAGTCAAATGGGTTGATTGATACTCACTTCATCATTGTACTGGGACCTGATGATGCCTCCAAGTTTGAGCTTGAACCTGAGCACGCATGAAGACAAAAGTAAAGTGTTATTTATGTCGATTATAGCAACTGAAATAATATGTAAAAAAAATGTTTGCATGTTTAACTCTTTCTTTTTTAATTCTCAGAAGTTCAAAGAATCTCCTTAGTTTGTATTACTATAATACTGTGTGTGTGTGTGTGTGTGTATATATATATATATATATGTATGAAGACTACAGATGCAAAAGCCTCTAAGTCTGTCAAAAGTTTTTGTTTAATATTAACATTTTTATTAGGCTCCTACGTATAGGATTCTACCCAAGTACCGGCATTTCTGAATGGGCTGAGGCTGGGATTTACTGAGTTTGAAGTGAAAGTATTAGATGAATGTGTACTATGTGCGGAGAGCATTCACTCAATATTACTATCTGATTTTTGACAGAGGTGGCTTTTAGAGGCTTTTGCATTGGAGGTCTTCATATACATATATATATACATACACACACACACACACTGTATACAGTACTGGTCCGAAGTTTAAAAACGGCACTATTTTTAATACTTTTTTCAGGATTCTTTGATGAACAAAAAGTTAACCCCCCCAAAAAAACAGCATTTATTTAAAATAGAAATCTTTTGAAACAATATGCACTACCATTCAAAAGTTTGGGGTCAGTCATTTCTTTCTTTATTTGAAAGAAATTAATACTTTTTTTCAGCAAGGATGTGTTAAATTGATAAAACGTGATAGTAAAGATTCATATTGCTAGAAAACATTTCCATTTTGAATAAATGCTGTTCTTTTTTACTTTTTATTTATCAATGAATCCTGAAAAATGTGTAACAGGTTCCAAAAAATATTAAGCAGCAGAAATGCTTTCAACATTGATAATAACTGATTATCAGATCATCATATTAGAATGATTTCTGAAGGATCATGTGACACTGAAGACTGGAGTAATGATGCTGAAAATTCAGCTTTGCATTACAGAAATATATAATTTTAAAGTATATTCAAATAGAAAACAATTATTTTAAATTATAATAATATTTCACAATATTACTGTTTTATTCTGTATTTTTGATCAAATAAATGCAGCCTTGGTGAGCAGAAGAGACTTCTTTCAAAAACATAAAAAATAGTTGTTTCTTTCTTTTGACCGGTACTGTGTGGGTATATATATATATATATATATATATATATATATATATATACACACACACACACACACACACACACACACGTTTGTTTTTGTGATTTGTGAGGACATTCCATAGGCGTAATGGTTTTTATACTGTACAAACTGTATATTCTATCCCCTTACACTGCATTTTTACATTTTTAATAAAACACTGCTTAGTATGTTTTTAAAGCCATTTGAAATATGAGGACTCATGAAATGTCCTCATAAATCACGTTCAAGTTGTAATACCAGTGTAATACCCATGTCATTATACACATTTGTGTCCTCACAAACCACAAAAACAAACACACACACACACACACACACTACAGTAATGAGACACGGAGGGAAAATGTGCCTAGTTGTTCAATAAAATTAGTTTAATGATGAAAAAGAATTTTTAACACATAGTAAAAGAGATTATAAATATACGAACCTTCCAAGGAAATCATCAGAGTCAACATCCTTGTCATAGACCTCAAACTTCACCTCTAGATTATGATCAGGACTCAGGATCATCTAGTAAATAAAAAAGAGAAACAACCATTAAGCCCTTTTAATGTTTTTTTTTTTTTTTTTACAGATAATAATTAAAAATATTTAGATATATTACAGACTTCAGCATAACTAGAGAAAAAAACATAGTTACTAAAGAAACAGCCAAAACCTTTCTATGATATCTTGACATTTTTCAAAACTACATTCTCTTATTCCCACCTCGTACATCTCATTCCAGGTGGGATTGAGGTTCTCCTTGATCACATGACACTTAAAGGTTGTTTCTCCGATATGGATCTTGACATACGGGTCGCTCTTCCCCTTCACCATCCCACCCATCATGTTGTCCTTCGCAACCAGATCTTGAGCCTCCAAAAGATGGATACGCAGCACCCCCTGTGGGACAGATATTAAACAACAACGACGACATGAAAAGAATGCTAATGTGATCCTGCCATGCAAGACATGTTCCAACATCCGTAAAGCAGCACTATGCAGTTTTTTTAGCTTAACTGAACAGCTTCAGAGTTATTGGAATGGTTATATGACTCTTTTCGGGTTGAATGGTGGTTGTCTCGCCCCCCTCTGGTGGCTGTGAGTGGAAAAAACGCACTTGCAACTTTAGGCCGGCGGACCACCGTCAGGAAGTATCGCGTGATTTCAGCTCTCGCGATGTAACGAATTGCTTCACGGCACTGCACACATTACACTCATACAAGCCCCCATCCAGGATCCGGCTAGCTATATGAACAACTATCGTCATGGCTAAACCGGCATATAAGAAGCAGAAAGCTTGTAAAGCATTTTTGGTGCAACAGAGAAAGAGGAAACGGCAGACTGACCAAGCGAGGAGTCAGACACGAGTAAATATCGGACCTGCGTTTTCAGAATGGAGAAAAAAAGGAAGAAAGCGTTGTCGGAAGAGTCTAGAAAAAGGTAATGAGAATCTGACAGCGCGAGGAACCGGACAAGAGTCCCACTCGCTAGGGCTTTCACTCTTAAAGTTGATTCCTGTGATTATCATGAGAACAGTTGTCAATATCTCACATAATTATCAGGACATAAATAAGCCTACATGTTGTAAATAGTGTAAATGAGCAGAATTTGCAAACTATTATGATAAATTGCAATAATGTCTAACAACATCATAATAACGGACATTGTTATGAAATAATGCAACGTACATGATGTAACTTTATTGATGTCATCTGGCATTTAGGCTCAGGTTAGGCTAACGCGGTAGGCTACTTAATTATTATGAAGTGCAGAGGCCGTGAGTGCAGATCATAGACTGTCACGCTCTGCGTGAGTTGTATTTAACGACAGTAACGTTAAGTACAAGTACTCTACAGCGACTCTAGGGGTCGCTGTTTGACAAAAACGGAAATCCTTTATAGTGCCGCTTTAAACTAATACTAAAATCAGAGGGCAAGTTGATCCAGGAACCTAAAAGCTCAATAAAATAACAGACTCACCTTGGTGCCAAAGTTGAGGTCATGGCTAGTCTTTTGGGGTCGTACGTCTGTTGAACTAGAGACTTTTGACTCTTCTGCAGAAACACTGGGAGAAACCTTCTTGTGAGACCTGTTTAACATGAACAAACACACACAGACATTAACTTTATATGATCATAACCCATTATTGTTATGAATAATGTCATATTACTTTGTTAATTCATGCTAAAATAGGATTATCAAAACCATAAAAAACTCACTGTTCTACTGGTTTATCCACATGTTGTTGCTCTTGATTCGATGATCCAAATGTTTTTACTGGCTCCATATATCCAGACACATTAGAAGTGGAATCAGGAAGTTTGCTGAGATCCTGGAAATGAAAAGCAACATTTTTTATACTTTTTAAGCATTTTTTAAATAAATAAATTAAAAATTTAAAAAAATAGCTGTGGTCACCATTCACTGACATTGACAAAACAATGTTTATTGTAACATTTTGGATAAAAATGTAAAACTAATCAAAAATGTATTTTTAAAATAAACATTAAAACGACAAAAATACATGATATATACATAATGTATCTGAAATACATCTGATGGAAATGTTTATTTGATTCATATTTTAATATAATATAAAAATATAATCAAATAAAACATTGACATTAAAATACAGTGATTAATAAATATATAAATAAATTAATAAACAAAACATGAAATTAAATAAATCAATTATTCATTCATTAAAGGTGTATTGTGTAATGTTTCTGAGGATCTATTGACAGAAATGCAATATAAGATCCATAACTATGTTTTCAGTGGTGTATAGACCCCTTTTCAGTTGGTAAACATGATGACGTTTTTATGTGGGCGGAGCTTAGGTGGAGGCAGAACGATCCCTCTGGCCGCTTCACTAACGCTAGTTTGCAAGTTCAAATTAGCTTGTTTTTTAACAATGACGGGAGAAAATCAGATTTTATCTTAATGTGCAAGGTCACTCATTGTCCAGGACCGAGATTCGTATTTGCAAAAGTTAATTTTAAAGGACGGAACCAGATTGGCCGACCCATACACGCTCAGTCAATGGATGGACGATCTGACAGGATTAAGGTTAACGTTACCTTGGTTGAGTGGCCTGCCTTCTACACCTGATAGAGAAACCGAGCGTAAAGACAAACTGAGGGCACATACATCTTTAGATGCCTATAACTATGTGATGAATGGTCTTGACTTGTGGCAACGTTACATTGCGCGGTCCTGCCCAGCGCTAAGGCCAGAAGACGACAATGTAAAGAGTGACATTACAATGCAATTTTAATGATGTGAATATTTTCTACAAGTACAAATATTTTTTATGTATTAAAATTATATTAATTAAATATGTATTTGATTGTTCTTTCTTACCAGGTTCTTCAAAAAGTCTATCACAATCAATCACAACAATGTATACAATCATAGATGATTCACAAATAATCACAATAATTTAGAAAACATTATGAGATAAAATTTCAAATTTGATCCTGTAGGTGATTCTAGAACCCAGAAACACAACAAGATGACATTTAATAAAAATAATAATAATTTAATATCCTTATTATGTAGCCGAATCTGTGCTGGTTTGTATTGGCCGCCTCCAGTTTTCATTTTGTTTTGCCTCCAGCTAACGCCGTGACGTAATTGTGACGTCAGCGCAAAAGCGAACAAAGAGCGCGTTTCGTCACTAACTTGAAAAATAAGTTTTACCAAATAATTAAGTAAACATAATTTCTTATTTAATCCTTGTAAAAAAGAAACCTCATAGCTTAACTCTCTACTCTCTGCTGTCTCAGACGATGACATATTTTCCTGTCGGGCACCGTAACTTTTGTTGGTTGCAATTCATAACCTCACCGCTAGATGCCGCTAAAAATCACACACTGCACCTTTAAAATAAAATCTTTGAGTGAATTATGCTTTACACACACACATACCAACCTCAGTGTCAAGCTGTGTTTTCGGTGCGGACGGCGCGTGATGCTCATCCATGACATGGGCGGCTGTTTGTTTTTGAGGTTCTTCAGGCCGTGATGTAGGCACTGGTAAAGTAAAGGCTGCTAGGTCACTGATCCTGTTGGTCATGAGTACAAAATAATCTGGTTTAGCTCTCGAGACAAAATGATGTGATTTATATGAAATCAGTAATCATCACAAACAAATCAAACCCTTTTTCTGGCAGCTTCTTCTTCTCAGACTCCTTACTGACTGCAGCTTGTGAATGTTCAGCAGTGACTGGTGCTTTTTCTACATGCTGTTCACCCACTGAATGCCGTTCTTCAACAACAGGCTTTTTACGATGAAGGACACTTGTATCCATTCTCGAGTCCAAAATCTGATAATAAAGTAGAGCAATTAGGCATTTAAAAATGTGTTATGGTCAAGATTTGACACACCGATTGCAAGAGATCCATGCACAACAAAAAAAACTTTTTTTGACTGTAGTTTCTAAAAAAACTAATCATTATAATTCTTTCACCTTAAGTTGTGCTCTCAGCAGAATTTGACTGTCAGGACTGGCTCCATCCAAACTCAACCATTGGTCCATCAGTAGATCTGGTTTTGAAAGCAACTCTCTGATTGGTAGAACCACACAGCCCAAGGGCTGCTCAAAGGCACTTGAAACCTACAGCAGCAAAATGAGAGAAAAATATTTTTATTATTTAAAAAAAAAAAAATTTATTAAAATGATTAAATTATTAATTTAAATTTAAAATAAATTATATAATAAATGTATGTGTATTATACTTTTAATAATACTTATTATTATTGCTATTATAAATAATACTAATAATTAGATAATTAAACATTCTACTTAATATAAATAATAGACACAATGTATAATATTTAATTTAGATATTATATCATGTCAAAACCCAGGACTTGTTGACTACCCAACTATAGACATTCAAACTTTTATTTTAAATTGCTCCTATTTAGATTTTTCCAGATATTACTTTTCATGTAGTGTTTGTGAATGTAAAAGGTCTGCAAAGTTTCAAATATCAAAGAGTTATTGTCTCCCAAAAGACAGAACCGATTCTGAACTGCCTGAAATGAGTCGTCAGTAATTCCAGTCTCACTTCCTGCACGACCCTACATACAGTAGGTTAGTAATAATTAGTACAAATTTGATAAATGCCCGTCTATAGTTTTCATTGGCTGCCAGCGAAGGACATCTACTTGTCCCTGCTCTCAAACATTGTAGTTGTAGCTGAAGCCTGGAGGAGTTTGGTTCGTGTTGCCGATGTGTCAGGAAGACGCTGTTTTCTGCACTGCGAAAGCAAATCGCCTTCGCATGCAATTCAATCGAATTGATACAGTAAAACCGACGCCAACGCTACTGTTACTATTGCTGAGGAAGATCCAGAGGTGAAATTCAGATATGGTAATGAGTGTTTGGTTTCCGACACACGCTATAAGCGATAGACCAATCTCAACAGACTGTGCCATCTGACCAATCAGAGCAGAGCAGACTCTTAAGAAAGGAGTGGTTTAGAGAGACTGAATCCTTTATCGTTTCAGACACTGTGAGAAACAAGGTGATGCTGCAATGCGGGAAAATTAACGTGGTTTTTTATCATGGATGCATGTAAACCTGTAGACCTCCAAACAGTGTTGTGCCTGAACGCGCGATAGTTCATGAACTCGTTCATATTTTGGGCGAAGGAGAACTGAACGTACTGTATTACTGCCTGATGAACGTTATTGTGAACGCGTTCATTCTTGTGTCTGTAACGCACACTCTCTCAGTTTAACTTTTTGTTCAATAGATTTCTATAGTCTTCCAGGTGAAAAGCCGGATAAAACACACATAAACAGGCCTTAATATGTAGCGAAAAAAACATCCAATCTGGCAACACAAACCACCAGTGTCGCACCGCGGCCGCCGCATGCGTCATCAAAACAAAAAGCAGCATGTAGTCGACAAAGCAGCGAGGAGGCGTCGTATTGTATGATCAGTTTTAAGACAAGGTCGGTGAGGATGGGAAAAATCTTACATTTCTGTGCAAACTTTGCCCACCGATAAAATAACCGCTGTCTGTGGTTGTATATGGGTTGTGGCAATAAAAAAATAAAAAAATAGCTCGCAGCAACATATGGAAAAAAAGAACTATGAACTACTTCATTTTTTGGAACCGTGAACTTAGTTCAAAATTGTGAAGTATGAACTATGAACTGAACTAGTTCATTTTAAAATTTGTGAACTGAACTTTGAACTAGTTCATGTAGAAAGTGAACTTTCCCAACACTGCCTCCAAAACAAAATTAGGAACCTAATCTACTTCACCTTTATAATAAGAATCTCCTCTCTTGGGTTGTGAACCAGGAAGTGGAAATCTTCACTCCACTGAGGAGATGTGGCGCGGTCACACACCTTTAAAGAGACCAGCAAAGCAGTTGCTTACATTAAGGCCAGAAATTGACACACATCTTTATCTTAACATAAGGCACAAGTTCCACCTTGGTTTTTTGAGAAATGTCACCGAAAACCAGCTCTGCAGCAGCTTTAGGTTCCTTTCCACTCTTCTTCAGCTGCACACATGAACACAAATGAAAGTGTTTTGATCACAGGAGTTGATCCAAAACAGCTGAACTGTATTTGTGTGAAAATGCTTGTCTGTAAGACGTACCGGCAGGTCATGAGCTCTCTCCAAGAGGATGTAGAGCAGAGCTGCCGCCGGCACGGATTTGTTCAGGAATGAATGTTCTGACTGTAACTGCAGAGCCTGGACATGAAGAAAACAAGAAAACAATTCAAAATGCAGGTTGAGATGCCAAATTAAATCCTAAAAAATATATTCACATTAAATATACTTTATAATAATACTACAAAATAAACAAATTTATATTTAAAAAATGTATTTCATATTAAAATAAACACTTTACTCTGATCTAATATTCATCATTTTTATTGAAAGGTTCGAGCCTCACTTAAAATTTTAGGAGGTGCTTGAAGTAAATCAATTAAATAAATAGAAAATAAGGTTTATAAAAAGCTCTAGAATAGATGCATTGCACATGGATCGAATTACTATTGATACTCAAAAACATCATATGAATTAATATAATAAATATTATATATGTCAGCTTTAATAATGACCTTTTGCAGTCGGTCAGGTTGTGCTACTGTGGGCAGCCACTCCAGAATCATATGAACACGGCCATGTTTGACTTCACTCAGAGAAAACCACTGACAGAGAAAGAAAACACAACGGAATTAATACATTACAATACTTTCTCACCTTACCAGTAAACTTACTAAAAAATTGAATCCTCTCTAAATGCCGATACAAGACAATTTGTCTAAACTGTTCAAAATCCAATCACTAGAGAATGAGAAATGAGGAAAGATGCTAGTGATGATACACTCACTTCATCCGTCAACTGTGACTGAATGATCTCCTGTAAGCTGATCTTCAGCCTGTGGACACATACAGGATCAGTAAAATGACACGGACAAGCATCATGTCAACATGCTAATGCATGTTTGACTTTCATCCACATACAGTACCAGTGTTATTTTGCTATTTTTTATATACAATTGTAGTATTTATCAGTTACTTTAAAACAATCTGTGTTCTATAAAACGCTAAAGGTGAGTTGACTATTTATAAATAGCTTGAATTTATATATTTCCGATTACATTTTTTATATTTAGCTTTATTTTTATTTCAGATTTAGTTTTAGTAATTTTAGCACTTTTTCAGTTACATTTAAAAAAAAGTAAATTAATAAACACATTTTAGATCCAATATTTATTTTATTTTAGTAAAGTATTTTTAATAGTTTTAGTTTTATTTAACAATTGCAATGCTGCCACATACCTCCCCAAAAAGTCATCTTTGTCCATGTCCTTGTCAAAAACCTCCACAAGGACATCAGAAGTCGAGCCGGAGGACAGGACCAGCTGGGAAAAGCATTGATCACATGATATTATATTTAAAACCATTTTAACATCAACTAAAACAGCATCTGAGGACCTAAACCCACCTCATACATCTCATTCCAGGTGGGATTGAGGTTCTCCTTGATCACATGACTCTTAAAGGTCGTGTCTCCGATTTGTATCTTGACATACGGGTCGCTCTTCCCCTTCACCATCCCACCCATCATGTTGTCCTTCGCAACAAGATCTTGAGCCTCCAGCAGGTGGAGGCGGAGCACGCCCTAAAAAACATCAAATGTTCTCACTATGTTTGTGTGTTTGCATTTATAAGCCATATCAACAATGCCATAATCTGTCAGCCTCATTTTTCTCACCTCGGTACCAAAGCTGGGGTCAGGGCTGGTGTGTAAGGGTCGAAGGTCATCTGAGCTGGACACTTCCGTGACCTCTGGGAATTCCTCCTCTTCTGGGACTGACACAGAGGAAGTCCTGCTGACAGGAGACGGTGGGACCTCTTCAATACTAGACCTAAAACCCCCCAAACAAACACAGACACGCACGGCAAAGTCAAAGTAAGTTTATTGTCTATGTGGTCAAAGAAGTTACAGAACATGTAACAATATGGATATAAAACATTATTGCTTTTAAACATAGTATCAATAAACACACATATTTAACAGTTGAGTATAATCATTAAATAAATACACACTTAAATACAGTTTTCTTTTTAACATAACTATTACATTAACCAGCGATGGATTTATAGAGTTCATATTTCATTTGAAGAGAAATTACGAGTGAAATATCAGGTGTTCTGCAAAACTGTTCATTTGAATTAAATAAAGATCTTCAGTTTAAGGCACTGTTTATTAAAAGTCATCTAGATAGTTAGGGCATATGTTTGAGGGCTCTATGACATGTGAAATTCTCCTCATCTCACTTTTGCACTAATTCCTCCTCCCGTTTTCTTTTAATGCTGGATGCTTCAGGACGTTTCAGCTCCTCATGCTGGTCTTCAGAGCTCTCCGTCTCTTTAGGGCAAAGAATCTACAACATAAGGTAACAACATATCACAACATATCACGCCATCTCAAAGTCAGACAGCTGCCTTCTAAAAACCAGCATTGTAAATATCCAATATCCTTGAAATAATGATAGGAAAAGCCTCGCCCCACTCGTTGGCGGGATTGGTTACATGTTTGTGACCAGGGTTTGACATTAATACCTGCCAACCTGACAAATGCGTGTGTATTTCAGCAGTGGTGTGTAACGCAGTCACTCCTACAAGCCACTTTGGCGGGTTGAATTTTATATATAGTATATAAATTTTTTCAATTGTAGTCTTTTAAAAAAGAAACCTGAAATAATAAACTTAGTGCAATGTAGTGTATTCAAAAATATAAATTTTTCGCTACATATCGATACTGAAATATATCCGAAATGCTCCCAATACTAATTTTCTGCAGACTAGATACACAATACCAGCTGCACTTTCTCGCTCTCTCATCTCTCCGACAGCGAGTGACACACAAACCCGTTTCTCCTCATCCACTCGTTGCATTTGCTCCGGATGAAGATTGTTGGTGTTACAGGGCTTGAATTTCGACGTGGGATTTCGCGTATTGCACATAATTATACTATAATTTTGTGCTCACACACAAATGTCGCTTTTCCACTGGCTGGTACGGCTCCATATGGCTCAGTACGTTTCGGCTCGGCGCGGCACGGTTCGGCTCGCTTTGCTTTTCCACTGCGTGGTACGGCTCGGTATGGCTCAGTACGGTTCGGCTCGGCGCGGCACGCTTCGGCTCGCTTTGCTTTTCCACTGCGTGGTACGACTCGGCTCGGCGCGGCACGGCTCGGTTCGCTTTAGCTCGGTTGCTTTTCCACTGCAGTTAGTACCGCTTCAAAGTGGGTGGGATTATGACTGATCGTTATAGTTTATCCGGTCCTCGGCAACTTACAAGAGGAACGTCTGCGCTTCTCGTCCACTGACCACGATTCAGCCATTTCTTTTTTGGAAGTTTTTTTTTCTTCAAGCAAGTCAAGCAAGTAGTTTTAAAACATTGGAGGCTGTCACTGGCTATTTAAATCTAGCGGGTTTGATGTCTCGCAAATACAGTGACGCTGGTAGTGACGATTCTGTCTGTCTGACCAATCAGTGATCTACAGTGTTTCCACGTCACATTTTAGTATCGGTACGGTACGCTTGGAACCTCAACAGAGGTGGTACCTTTTAAAGCGAGGCGAAGCGAGCCGTACCGTACCGTACCATGCAGTGGAAAAGCGCCACAAGTGAGCCGTGCCGAGCCGTACCGTACCATGCAGTGGAAAGCGTCAAAGCGTGCCGTACCGAACCGAACCGTACCGTACCATGCAGTGGAAAAGCGCCAAAAGTGCCCGAGCATAAAGCCTCTCAGTACTAAATTGAGTTCTTTATCACTGCTTATTGCACTCAAACAGTCAAATACACACAAAATAATGTCAAAATGCCAGTCTTGGTGAGTATTCATGTAAACAGTCAGTTAAGTTTTAAGTGAACATAAACAGTTGAGAAAGAAAACGCATGTGTTACAGTATAATGGATCCGTGCGTCAGGTCTTAAAGTGATAGCAGCCTAATATACCTGCTGCCAAATTATGAGATAACGTTAAAAATATCTATTTGGCTGTTTTTCCCCATGTAAAAATTGTGGCCAGTGAAAGTGCTGAGTGGCTAGTGAACAAAATTTTTAATGTCAAGCCCTTTTTATGACGGTAGGAATTAGGGGTGTGTTTTTGAGGTTGTCTTTTGTACACTATAGTTTTAATGGAGAAAATACTCAGCAATGGTGTTGACTGATAAATTTTCACTTGGTTTGTCTTAAAGCATGCTAAAAACACCACATAGACATTTAAACAACATTAAAAACTTGATTTTCACCACAGGGGGTCTCAATATTTAAATAGAAACAAGTTCTTTTAAATTGCAATAATATTTCACAGTATTACTGTTTTTACTGTATTTTGATCAAAGTGCATTTCTTTGATCAAAATACAGTAAAAACAGTAATACTGTGAAATATTATTGCAATTTAAAAGAATTGCAATAATAGCCTTAATGAATATTAAGAATAGCCTTAATGAAGATTGAATATGCATGCGTGTGTGTTTTACCTTCAGTTGAGCTCTGAGCAGAATCTGACTCTGAGGTGACGCTCCATCCAGATTGAGCCACTGGTCCAACAGCAGATCTGGTTCTGAGAGAAGCTCTTTAATGGGAATCACCACAGATCCCAGAGAGAAATCCCAATTGTGGGACAACTGGTGAGAAAAAGTGAGGTTAAAGGGTTAAGGTCAGATGGTAAAGTGTGTTGCAAGTCAAATACTGCATAAAAATGTGCTGTTTGCGAGTTCTAACCTTCACAATAAGGTCTTCATTAAAAGGGTTTCGAACCAGGAAGTGAAACGCTTCGTCCCATTGGGGAGAGCTGTTGCGCTCACAGACCTACATCACACAGAGTCAAGTCAAGGAAACAGAAAATTAATTTTAGCCACACATCATTGACCAAGCATATAAACAGTATCTGTGGTAAAGCAGTTTCTCACCGTGGTTTTATGAGAAGTTCCTCTCAAAATCAGCTCAACTCCAACTTTAGGATCCTTTCCACTCTTCTTCAACTAAAGACAGAGAAAAAAGACTTAAGAGAACCATTTGTAAAGCACTATGGGTAAATGTTTCAGACATGTTTCATTAAAGTATCAACTTTGTTTCAGATTTTTTTTTCAAAAAATGTTTCTAAAACAAATCAGTTATTGAAATACAGTACTGTTCAAAAGTTTGGGGACTTAAATTTTTTTTGAAGATGTTGTTTTTGAAAGAAGTCTCTTCTGCTCACCAGGGCTGCATTAATTTGTTAAAAAAATACAGTAAAAACAGTAATATTGTGAATTATTATTATAATTTAAAATAACTGTTTTCTATTTTAATATATATTAAAATTTAATTTATTCCTGTGATGGAAAGCTGAATTTTCAGCATCATTACTCCAGTCTTCAGTGTCACATGATCCTTCAGAAATCATTCTAATATGCTGATTTGCTGCTCAAGAAACATTTCTGATTATTATCAATGTTAAAAAACATTTGTGCTGCTACATATTTTTGTGGAAACCGTACTTTTTTAAGGATTCTTTGATGAGTAGAAAATTTAAAAGAACAGCATTTGAAATTTAAATATTTTTTTTAACGTTATAACCGTTTTCACTGTCACGTTTGATCAATTTAAGGCATCCTTCCTGCTGAATAAAAGTCTTTTCCCCAGAAAAATAGCAGCTATAAGATCATTTGAATAATGTTTGAGTTGATATTAAGATCTCTGACTTCTGATTGCACACTTTGTTTCCTGGCAAATCTGAGCACAGTTTGAGACATTGTTGAGGTCTTTTTTGAAACTGAAAAAATCTGAAAAACAGGAGGATCTCAGTCTCTCCATTAATGTCATTACTGTCAACAAATGAGAAAAAATGAGATATTTCAGAGATGCCACTGTGTCCTACTCACAGGAAGCTCATGTGCGCGCTCAACATACACAAACAGAAGAGCGGCAGTCGGCACTGTCTTATTCATGTATGAGGTCTTTGATTGGTACAGCAACACCTGACGAATAAATCATAGTTAACCAGTTAGTTTCATCAATGTATTTTCAACACAGACAGAGATTGATGGAGGATGAGAGATTGTTCTGCCCACCTGCTGGAGTTTCTCTGGTTGTGTTACAGTGGGAAGCCATTCCAGAGCGAGATGAACACGGCCACGCTTCACATCGCTCAGAGAAAACCACTGCGACAGTCACAAGAGGATATATGTATGAGTATCTTTATATAATATACATCTTATTTTATACTTATTACTACTAATGCATATATACTCAACCTCATTAATGTATTGGGAGCTGATTATATCACTCAGATTCATCTTCAGCCTAAAAGAAAAACAATATGAATATATGCCTGAATAATGCTAAAACTAAATAATGCGTAAGAGTTATACTGGATTATATTGACAGCAGCCTTCTTACCTGCCCATAAAGTCATCTTTCATGTCCATGTCCTTATCAAAAACCTCCAATGTCAAATCCTGACCAGGAAGCTGCGTCAAAAGCACCTTAAAAATAATAATGGGGAAATGGCAAGTTAAAACACTCAGTCATACCGCCAAACAATCACTCACAGCTTAAATTAAGAAAAAGTCCTGCTGATAAATGTTTCGAAGACTAGCATACTTCATAATTTGCAGTACATATTGTGTACTGTGTATTTTTCTTTTAAATAGCCTGTGAAACAGCATGCAATTGTTATAGTATAGTATAGTATAGTATAATATAGTATAGTATAGTATAGTATAGTATAGTATAGTATAATGGCAGTTTGCCATTCTGGACAGTGTCAAGGTTTGATTTATAAATGAATTTGAAAGTATTCCCACCTCATACATCTCATTCCAGGTGGGGTTGAGGTTCTCCTTGATCACTTGACTTTTAAAGGTTTCACCTCCAATTTGTATCTTGATATACGGGTCGCTCTTCCCCTTCACCATCCCACCCATCATGTTGTCCTTCGCAACCAGATTTTGAGCCTCCACGAGGTGGATTCGCAGCAGCCCCTGCAGGAACAAAGAGCAGATCATTTTACTTAGATTTCAGGTGTTGGTTATGATCCATCGGACCATCAAATTGTGTATATTCAAGAACATATCGTACTTGTGTGGCTAATAGTGTTAAATATGAATAGCATGGCGACATTAAAAGATGAGATCTGCACACCTCAGTAGCGAAGCTGGAATGGGGCGTCGTCTTCTGTGGACGCGAGGCAGAGCTCTTCGAAAGAGGGCCACTGGAGAGGAGGGAGGAACTTACAGCAGCTTCATCCAAACAGAGAACCTGCAGGAAATGACATCAACACAAGCTATGTTTACAACCAAAGTAAACATGTGTGAAAAACTTGAATATCACAAAAAAACATTTGCAAATAAAGCAGTTTCCATCTGGCGAGAGCACCACGCGTGGAGCAGACGTTGTTGGAGATTCATATTTTGTAAATGAAGTGGAAAATGATGTTGTCTTTTTGCATGGAAGAGTATATGTGTACTCAAGCTTGCGTATTGTGTGTCAGATGAATTTACCCTGAGAACTGTGTTGATGTGGATGCGGCTGCCTGAGCCAGAATTCTCAAGATTAAACCACTGATCTAAAGTCAGATCTGGACTCGAGAGAAGATGGGAAACAGGAATGGACAGACTTCCCAAAACCTGAACACGGTCATTATCCTTCACCTGAAAAAGAGAGTGAGTCAGTGTAAAAATGGCTTAAGTAACATGAATGTCAACCAGGAAAAATTCACATTTGGAAAAAGAATCCTGGAAGTAATCCCATCTGAACCCTATATTTATACCTGTATTGAGAGCTTGTGTATGTTCATAACAGGGCAAATGATGTTAGCATACCTGTACACTAATGTTCTGTTTGCTTGGGTCTCTGATGAAGAAAGTGAACGCGTCCTCCCACTGAGGGTTCACGGTGTTCCAGCAAATCTAAGACGAGGGGGAATAAGTGAGTGAGAAGAGCAGGTCACATGGGAAAGTTCGGTTGGCACAGGTGGTAATTGTGTGTCTTACCCGGCTGTCACGAGTAACATCCTGCACTGAGATTTGAGCAATCGGGTTGGGATCCTTATTACCTTTTTTCATCTAAAAACAGAAGAAACGGGTACAAACACACTTAAAAACAAACATAAAATAGCATATGCGTGACAGGTCATTTACCATTTTGTCATTAATATGATTAGGTTTCCAGTTTAAACTAATAATACATTTTTTTTAAATATAAATTAGATTAGTAATTAATTCGGTTAAAAGGATTTTTAAAATGCTTTTGAAAGAAAAAAAGCATTTCTTCTGCTCACCAAGACTACATTTATTTGATCAAAATACAGTAAAAACAGTAATACTGTGAAATATTATTACAATTTTAAAAGCATTGTTTTCTATTTGATTATATTTGAAAATATAATTTATTCCTGTGATCAAAGCTAAATTTCAGTATCAATACTGCAGTCTTCAGTGTCACATGATCCTTCAAAAATCATTCTAATATGGTGATTTGGTGCTCACGAAACATTTTGATTATTATCAATGTTGAAAATAGTTTTGCTGCTTAATATGGACAAACGTTTGCCAGGGATTAAAAAAACAAAAAGGTAATTGTGTTTTTTTAATCGCATAATTTAGAAAAAAAATTCTCAGAATTGTGAGTTTATATGACGCAATTCTGAATTTATAACTCACAATTCTGGAATTGCGTGAAAAAAAGTCACCTCAGAATTGTGAGTTTATATATGATATTAAGTCTGTATTGTGAGAAAAAAGTCAGAATTGTGATTAATGCAGAAGGGCATTATTGTAAACACAATTTATGCTTTAGAAATGAGAAAGGAGTTTTATTATCTGTCTAATATCAGTTATTATCTGTGGTCAACCGTATTTCCCAAAATGTGCATGGAAACATAGCAAATGAAGCCGGGACATTCCTTTAAAATCCTCCAGAACGCAGCGCTGTAAGCTTGAGCGCTCTGGGATATTCACTTGATGCAAGTGTGTACTTGTTTCAAGAGTTTTAAGTATCAGTGTGTGCCTCTTTAGTGAACTCTTTTTGCATTGCACTTCTAGTAAAATATTCTGGATGCGGGAAACGGTGCGAGTGCTTTCACAGAGTGCTCTCTCAAGACAATGAGCTGAATAAGATCTAATGTTTCATTTAATAGTTTTTCTAGACATGGCTGCAATCCTCCTTTAAGTCTGCTTCAGAGTGGGCGGCAGCCAGTCTGCTGCCGAGCATAAAAGGGAAACGGCAGGTTGTGGGCAACCAGAAGCATTTACACACGCACCTTTGTTTGGTTTCTCTACCATGGTGGGACCTTCCATTGACTTCTACTGTTTTTATACTGAGCTAATGATGTTTTTATAAGATTTTTTTGAAAGAAATTATTGCGTTTATTCAGCAAGGATGCATTAAATTGATCATAATTAAAGTTAAGACATTTAAACTGCTGCAAAAGATTTACATTTCAAATAAATGCTGTTCTTTTGAACTTCCTATTCATAGAATTCTTAAAAAAACGTATCATAGTTTTCACAAAGATATTAAGCAGCACAACTGTTTTCAACATTGATAATAATAAGAAATGTTTCTTGAGCAGCAAATCAGCATATTAGAATTATTTCTGAAGGATCATGTGACACTGAAGACTGGAGTAAAGATGCTGAAAATTCAGCTTTGATCACTGGAATAAGTTACATTTTAAAATATATTCAAATTAGGAAACTGAAATAGTACTAAATTAAGTTTTTTGAAAATGTAAAAATGCTGAAAGTTTTACGTGATGGGTAGGGATAGGGGATTTAATATACAGTTTGTACTGTATAAAAATCCTTGTCAGTGGAATGTGCCCATAAAACATAACATGTGTGTGTGTTAGAACAAAGAGTGCAGCAGGAAGATGATGTGAGAGTATTACTCACAGGAAGTGCCTCAGCCTTGTCCAAATACACTGCCATGATGGCTGATGAGGGTGGCTTTGCTGTTTTACTCACCACATTTTCATTTCTCTTCAGAACCTGAGAGAAAGAGAGAAAAAAAATGAGGGCAAAGTAGGGTGGAGCGAAGCTACTGTAAAAACTCCTGTTTGCAGTTGCTCTGTTTGTCAAGTGTGCAAAGTAAGCTTTCTATCTCGTTTAAAGATTTGTGGGTTTTGTTAAAAGGTGGAGTAGATGAACACACTGTTTGAATGTGTGGAAAACATAGCACACCCATTTCCTAGAAACCCCTGCGTGTTCTGTGTTTGTACGGTGTTATAAGACCTCTTTCAGTCTTCCTGTGTCGGCTTCTAGTGTCAGCCACTCCAGTCTGAGGTGAACCCGTCCCGTAGGGGTGTCCTTCAAAGTGAACCACTAAGAAGGGGACATTAAAACAGCAAATAATCACCCATGCAAAAAAAGAGATTGACAATGAAATACATGATAAAAGACACAACTATTCAATAAATAAGCTGGTCATTATTGCAAAATAAACCCTTTCAGAGTGATACAAGACTGAATTAAGACGCAGATCACCCTGTCAGAGGTTTATTTTGCAGCTCAGCGTACAGTGGTACGACATCAGTGTTTTTTAAGTATTCATTCATATTTTAAATTAGCTTTTATTTGTATATGTTCAGTTTTAATTTTGATTTTAGTACTTCAAATTAATTCTGTCATGACAATCTCTGAGTGTTTGGCATGATAATGGATCAACATGGACAATGTTGAAATGTTTGGTCTTGGAGGAATAAATCTGCAAGTACAGGACTTGCTAGTGCCAATACATATATGACACACTGCTGTAAGCAAATAAGACATGCTGCTGCTGTACAATACAGCATACATGAACTACCCATAGCAGATCTATTCAGGTGGAGCTGGGGAAGGTGGAGGGTTTCTGAAAGTGCACTGCAAACTGATACAGAAAATGATGACCAAGTATTTGAAAGTTGAGCAGCGAGCTCATTGGCTGCTGATGTTACAGGAACCAATCAGCTGTGCACTGAATGATGTGATTGCGAACAGGTTGAGTTAAGGACCTGTCAGCCTGCGCCATCTAGAGTTTCATGACAGAACTTTGTATTTATTTCAGTCAGTTACTAGGGCAAAATTAAAAAATTTCTTACGTTTTTCGACTAATATGTCTGTAATACTGAAAAGTTTTAGTGAATGAAGAGGGATATGAAACTAGGAAGAAAATCAGAAAAATAAAGTTTTGCATCATTACAATATTTGACTGCAGAATGCCTTGATGGACCAAACAGAATCAAGCATTCAGCCATGTGATCATTTTATTTATAAATAATAGTAATTGCAGTATACAATGGTTTTAGTGGTTTGTAGCTAATTGTTTCATCAATATAGATTTCATGTCACTTGTGGTGAAAGTTATGCACAAACTTGCAAACCAAATCAAGTTAACCACACACACACACACACACACACACACACACACACACACACACACACACACACACACACACACACACACACACACACACACACACACACACACACACACACACACACACACACACACACGTTGGTGCACCTATTATAATGAGGACATTCCATAGGTGTAACAGTTTTTATACTGTACAAACTATATATTCTATCCCCTAAAACTACATCACAAAAAACTTTCTGCATTTTTACATTTTTAATCAAACATTGTTTATTGTTTTGTAAGCCATTTTAATTACAAGGATTCAGGAAATGTCCTCATAAACCAAGTTTATGTTGTATAATACCAGTGTAATAATCACATCATTACACAAATTTGTGTCCTCATAAATCAACACACACACACGCACGCACGCACGCACGCACGCACACACACACACACACACACACACACACACAGGAGAACAGTGTGCTGTAATATCTAAATGTTCTCACCTCATCAACTATTTTAGATTTCTTCACAATCCCCAAGTCTAATTTTGTCCTGAACACAAGTGAAATAAAGAGAATCAACGCAAGGATGAGAATAGAGGTCAGCAAACAATAAAAAACATGAGTTTATGGAAATGGTGGCTTATGGTAGGACAATATAACTGATGTTCAGAAGATGAAAATCTGGAACAGATCTATATCAAAGAGGTCATATTATAAGAAAAAGTACATTTTTAAGAAACTTTTGGAATAAAAGAGTTTAATGCACTATGGAAACACTTTCAAAAAACAAGATATCCTCAATGTAAATTGTTGTAGTGCAAGAAATCTTGACTAACATTATAAGGATTATTCGCTTATCATGTTAAAACATTAAAGATATGACTCCTTTGAGAGAATAAATGAGAAACGTAATGACGGCAGATGAAAAGCAGTGATATGGTACCTGCCCAGGAAATCATCTTGATCAGGATCTTTATCAAACACTTCCACCTCTAGCTCCTGACCAGGCACCTCATGAACGATGACCTGACAAACAGACACACACTAATGCATGAAACACCAAAGACACACCTACATTAACAGCGTGGGTTATCAATGACAAAAAGCGGCGTAAATGATTAGACATTTAAACACACACAGATACATATGACCTTATGAAGTTCATCACATTTACATCATATATCAATATTATGATATCAAATAGCTTATACAGTGCACCTCTTAAAAGTTGAAATCAGTCTTTAAAGAGTTACTTCTTTTGTTGATATGGAAATGTGGTGTCATTTTAACACCCACCTCATACATTTCACCCCATTTGGGATTGAGTGTATTGTCCAGATGCTGGGATTTGAAGGTTTGCGGCCCGACTCTGAGCAGGGCGTACGGGTCAGACACACCAGACACAATGGTGTCCTTCGCAGCCAGACTGTCGGCCTCCACCAGGTGAATACGCACAACTCCCTTGAAGAAATAAAGAAAGATGCACAGAATATGAAAGACTGCAGTGCAGGGAACTGTTTCATTACTGGATTACTCCTAAATGAAAATAACTAATTACATGGTGGTACCATTATGTTTTATGGAAAGCGATGCTTCAGATACGTGTATGCTACTTCTGCATTAGAACTATAGAAAAATATTTCAAACTACACTGCAAAAGTGGCACAGAACACTACCTTACAAAAGTT
This sequence comes from Siphateles boraxobius, assembly GCF_051911475.1. Classification (NCBI taxonomy): domain Eukaryota; kingdom Metazoa; phylum Chordata; class Actinopteri; order Cypriniformes; family Leuciscidae; genus Siphateles; species Siphateles boraxobius. Next base: position 3,605,969 of record NW_027509042.1, read on the forward strand.
TGGAGTCAGCAAGATTTCGATTTTTTTTTCTTTTTGAAAGAAATGACAATACTCTTATTCAGCAAGGGGCTCATTCAATTTAACAAAGGTGGCAATAAAGACATTTAAAATGTCATAAAAGAATTCTATTTCAAATAAATGCTGTTCTTTTGAACGTTCTATTCATCAAAAACTCTAAGCTATCATGGTTTCCACAAAAATATTAAGCAGCAGAACTGTTTTCAAAATTGATAATAATAAGAAATATTTCTTAAGTAGCAAATAATCATATTAAAATGATTTCTGAAGGATCATGTGACACTGAAGAATGGAGTAATGATGCTGAAAATGTTACGTTGTATCACAGGAATAAATTACTAGGGGTGTAACGATTCTAAGTAAAAAAATCAAACCGCAATATTCTCCAGCCACGGTTCGGCACGCACATGCACTGCGGTTCATCTCAAATATGATGACACGTACACATCTATAATATGTGATAAAAACGAACCGTGAGCAATTTGAACCATTATTAAATTTTAAAATGTATTCATGTATTGAGTTATTTTAAATTTTAATAATATTCCACAATATTTCTGTTTTTACTGTAGTTTTGATCAAATAAATGCAGTTTTGGTGAGCATAAGATACTTCTTTCAAAAACATTAAAACATCTAACTGAGCCCAAACTTTTATACAGTAGAGTAAATGTCAATTGACCCTTCGCAGGGAGCTTGATTGACAGGTGATCTGACCAATCATACTTCGCCATCCGCCATTTTGTCCGACAAAGCAGTCAGGAGAGTTAGTCGATTAACATTGGAGGATTTGAACTTGAAAAACTGAATATACTGACGCCTTTCCGCGGTTAAAACAACATTCCTTTTATTTTCATTCATGTTTATTTTATGCTATAAATGAACTAGAAGGAAGAGATCATCGGTTCACGAGCAGCTTTAACTGAGGCTCTACAGCGATCCGTCACGACACATTAAAGAGCCACAAAACGGTATTTATTGTTTAAATTTCTTTTTAAAAATGACCTAATTTGACAGGTGAGACTTTGTTTAATATGTTTAATATCAAAAGTAACCGAAAAGTAACCTGGTCTGTCCTGTCTGTCAGTGTATTGTCAGTCCACTCTCTGATCCGCGATGTATTTTTCACTGCGTGAGAACATGGTTTGTGCGTGAGAGCGGCGTAGCTTGTCGGACATAGCGACAGTAACTAAGGGGGGCGGGTCTTTGCGAAGGGTCAATTGCAAAAACCAAAGTATCATGTATTTGAGTGATCTGGTCACTGTATGTTGATTGGATGTGTGTAAGGTCTGTATGCGTGTGTTACCCTGGGCAGGGGGCTCCTCAACTGTGCCACATGCAGATCTGCCACTAGAGGAACAGTGAGACGATTGGGCAAAACCAGGAACGAGGCAATCGCGTCCATGATCATAGTGTCTGACATCATACTGAGAAAAGGAACAGGGACAGAAAGAGTGAAATAGTTTTTTTTTTTAAAAGAAACGGATGTCGATCAGGACAGTGAGTGTACTGAACTGAATAAAATGTTATTGTGTATGTGTAATGACTGAAACTCACTTGACCCCTGGTATGTCCAGCAGGTTGGTCAAACCGGTCCAGTTAATGGCCAGTTTCTGACAATAAAGAGGAAAAAGGATTGAATTACATGATTCTATTAAAAGTAATATTCTAATTCAAGCGCTAATGAAAGAATAAAGACAGTAAGGATCAGTACACACTTGCAAGAAGACCAATGCAGAACATTTTAAAATTCAATGGAGCTTCAAAGAACCCAGGAGGGTTTCAACTTCCTCAGTTAATGGATGTTACCAAGAACTAATAATATATTTGATCTGAAGAACCTATAGGCTTAGATTAAGGCAGGATTAGGCCTTAGGCCAATTAGGACATTTAAGAAGCTTTTATAAACGTGCCTTAGAAAAAAACATTATTGGTGTGCATCTCGAGACAAAACAATGACACTGATATATTTCAAGATAAGTCAGTGCAAGTTACTTTCAGTTAAAACATGCATTTTAGTCTGGGACTAGGCTTAAGACTCGTCTTGATAGTGTAATGTCAAAAATGTTTTAAGCTCCAAAGGATCATCTAGTCAACCATAGAAGAACCCTTATTTTTCATAAACTCTTAAAAATAAAGGTTCTTTAATGGCATCTATGGTTTAATGAAGATCCTTTAACATACATGGAATCTTTCCAGTCCACAAAAGGTTCTTTATAGTGGTGACGTATGTGTTTAGAGACACTCACAGGTCTTTGGATGAAGAACATGGTGACAGCACCCACGATTGGGACGTCACCGATCAGTGGCTCCAAAATCACACGCATCATTCCATGAAGCTGAAAGAATGCAAATGGAATTATTTCTCAAGATTTAATTTCTACAGTGGGACCATGTATCAAATGTACTGTCACAACTGGCAACACATAATCTCACCTGTATTCCCTTCACACCAGCCTTGCAGAAATACCTCTTCACCTCCACGTTTATCTCCACATCCCCCACGTAACTGAAAAAAGATGGCGGAGAGGAAACATTAGGTTGCTTTGAACTCTTTACAAATAAATTTAACCATTCTGCTGAATTTGTTCCAAACAACTCAAACCTGATGTAAAACTATACAAAAATGAAGTCTTTAAATAGGATATACACTCATGTTATTCTCTGGATAAACAAATCTGACTTGGCTGCAGTTTGACAGTCTTGTTTTGGCAGATTGTGAAATACAGACACAATATCGATTACACAAGACTTTTAAATCACTCCCTGAGAGACAATAGACAATTCACTCATTATAGGGCCTCATGATTGCATGAGAATCTCAAATATATCTCAATCTCAAGTCAGTAAATAGATGTATGCGTCACCTGATGTAAACGTCAAGCAGAATTTGACCTTTCTCATTTTCTGAATGAGCCTTCACTCCAACCACCTTCATCGGCTGTGAAATAAAGAAAAGTTCTGTTGTAGGAGATAAAAATGTGCAGCCAAAACTCTAATATAGGGCAAATCAGTTGTTTCTTTATGCATATATTATTCAATAACACTGTAATTTAGTAGTTTTTTAGGTCAGTTGATTTTTGTTTAATATCAATTAAAAGTAATTTAACAACATATTTGCTTGTTCATGGTTCTCTGATGTCGGCTAATGGTCACACGACAAGCTATCTTTTTAGTGCTTTAATTTGATTGTTTAGATTTGAAAATGATTTATTTATTTTAATTTGACATTTTATGGTTTCATTATGAGCTTTTCATTATCAGCTCATAAACACCCCGCAGTAATAATTCAATAGCTATTTTTAAACATCAGAAGTCTATGACTATGTTTTGACTTATGTAAAATTTCACTCTTGCCTTGACAGGAATGTTTGCCATTAGACATCAGATGTTTTTATTCTAACAGAATGCTTGTTCAGACGCGTTTCAAGGGCAGTGGAGCCTCTTGTAATCTCCTACTGTAGTGGAATGAGATCTGCAGGAATATTACTGGAATATTATCTATTGTGTAGCGGTGTGTGTGTGTGTGTGTGTGTGTGTGTTTCCATGTATGACCTTGCCACCGAAGTCTATCTTTGTGAAGCTGAGAGTCTGTAGATGAGTGCTGGAGCCGCGGATGGATGGAGCAATGGTTTCCGTAAGCAGCTTCTCCAAATACTGACCAATATATGGCCAAGCCTGCTGGATAACCTTAGAAATAGACAGGAAGAGAAAGAGAGTGTCATATTTTTATTTGATATTAAAGTCACCATGAAATCAAAAATGGACTATTCTTATTTTTTATGTAATATTGTAGTATTTATTATAAATAGTTCATCCGTGCACATCTTTTTTTTTTATTCATGTGCCCTCATAATCTTTTATAAAAACAACTTCCCCTCCCTCTTTCATACACATCTCATCTCTTCTCTGATGACGTGTTTAATGGCGTGAGGGCGGGGCAACCTGTCACTCACATGAGATCCACCAATAGGAAGCAACAACCATCCAATCAGTTCCCCATGGACAAAATCAAGCCCCGCCCTACATTTCTTCTTGTTGGAGAAGCCGTTTCTCTTGAGAAACATCCCAATTAGGGGTGGGACAAATAGTGCGATACGAGAATATATATGCCGGTGCCAAATATTGATATTTTAATGAATAAAATAAGGCGCTCTAAATAGATTTCCCCGCTCCCAGCGTCGCTACTTCATGTCTCCTCGAGTTGGCGCTTTACACATGAATAAGTGAAACGTGAACGTAAGTTAACTAGCCTAAGAAAAAGAGGTTTTTAACAGGATGGCGGACAGCAGTGTGAGTAAACTAATAGATGCCCTGCCACGTTTAAGTCCAAAGTCTGGAAAACCTGCACTTAACCCTTTCACAGGTATTTTGTTTTCATAGTTAGACAGATATCATGATGTATCATTATAGAATTGTCTAGCAATATATTGATTATCGCAGAATTGCTGTATTGTGATATTATCGGTATCGTGAGCCATGTATCGTATTGTGAGGTACCCTGTGATTCCCACCCCCAATAACAATAAGCTTTTTAAATTGCATGTTAAAACCCTCCTGAATTAGATGAACTATTTTTTCTGCAATGAAAAAGAACAGAAATTTAATTTAATCTTTGGATTTTCAAGCTCTGACCAATTTTCTTTCCTACAGAGTGGAATCAATAAAATTCCTACTAACCGAGTACTTTGATAAGTATATACTTTACGGTCTTCAAAAATACCATGGTATTAACCAAAATTCCATGTACAAGCCCCCCAAATGATATCACAACAGTATTTTTGTAAAGGATATTGTATATGAGTGTGTAAAAATAATGTATAAAAAATTGTATGTTGTATATGTCTGTGAGATTGGGGGACTAGAGATCTGACCCAGTTCCTTCTGTTTAATGCCCATGTCTTGTCTCTGCTCTCCTTGACTTCCTTGACTCTGTTTACACCGTGCCATTTGTGTTTGCCTAGTTGCTATAGTGACTTCTTGTTTGCGGATGTTAAGAGGTGATAACAGAGCTAAAGCGCCAGATGCCAAGGCATTTTTCAGATTGTTTCATTACATGTTCAAACCACAGTTTTTAGAAATAGCAATGTGACTCATGCACAGACCACATGACCACAGGATACGAAGAGGGGAGAGTCTCAGCTGGAACAACTGCCTGCGTAAAATGTCTGCCTTGTGAATCACTGATAAAGTCAGGCCTAAATATATGTGTTCTAATGATACGCCGCAGCACGGTTATAATCAAACTACTACTGAAACGAAAAGAAGGATAAATGGTGTCAGGAAGGGATCTATCTCTATCTGCTCCTCCTTTTTCTGTCTCTCAGTGAGCGAATCTCATGAAGAAAGTTCATTTCATCCCCAAATCAAAAATATATATATTTTGAATAAAGACTATTTTAGTACCATTAATACTAAATATTTGTAAAAGAAAGCTATTAACTAATATTTGTGTAAACATTGTATTATGTTGTCTTTATTATTACTTCACTTTAATTTCCATTGTTTTGTTATGCATATTATATATACTAACTGTATTTTCTTTTAACGGGTTTCATCTTTAATCTTATGTTATATTATAGTATGTTGGTGCTTATTGTGTAATGTCCTTGGAGTATTATTTTTAAGTTTTGTTTGTTTTTTTGCTTTAGAGATGCAAAAAGACATTAAAAATTTAATTTCCTGGAAAAGCATGTATTGCAACTGATCTAATAATTCAATGGCAAGGAACATATGTTGGTTGAATTATTGTTTGGTTGAGAATGGATGTGTAATAGTATATAAAGCTTTTGTTCAGCAGGAGTGTGGGTGGTCACAGGCAGCTGTTGTGACATGAGGGAGGGGTCATTCATTTAATGGGTGGATCAGGAACACATGGGATTACAGGCTTGATGTTAATAAACAAATGTAAACCGAAACTGTTTGCTGAATTACCTTGTTTAGCCACTCAACCTTCTCCACATCTGGGAAGTTGACCTGAAATTATAAAGAAACAACAATAACAGACTTTTAAGTGCAAAGACTGTCTATGCTTATGAGCTGGCTGTACAACAAACTTTAACAGAGGATGTGGTTAAAAAGAAGAAGAAAACAGCACATGCAACCACCTCAGTCTATCATGAATGTTTTTTTCTTTATTTACATTATTTCCTTCTTAAATACATACTATATGCAGTGTAGAATTTGATTTGTCTTGGATAATTCCCTCCCCATTAATAACATGCATAGCTTATTTTACCACATGATAGCCATGAGACATGACCAAATATAGTATAAACTCTTTAATGGAAGCATACTGTGCACTTGGGGAGGAGATGACAAAGCAACAATGTATTCAGAATGATTTGGACAATGGGAATTTTGCCAAGTACGCAGTTACTAGTATGCAGTACACCACCGATACAGCGCCACCAACAGGTCTAAAATGTCCTCTAAATCTGCAGACCACTCCTACTCTTTAGCAGCATTAGAGAATCAGATTCATTCATTATCGAATCGGTTCGTTCAAACAATGAACTGTTAAAAAAATTATTCGTTCCAAAGATAAGTAAAGGCGAGGATTTTTTTGTGTGTGTCTTGGTAAAAGAGTTTTTTTCTGTAAAATACTGCTTTTTCGCTATGTTGTCGATTAGGTTGCGTCAAATATTGTGGTTGTTTGTGGTTCTTAAATTTAACCCTCCTCAGTTTGACTTCTGTGCGAAGAGATTTCAAAAGCCGCACGACTCTGATTCATTCAAATGATCCGATTGGAAAACAAATCGTTCGCGCTTCGGGCATCGCTAAGGTTACAGTTTTTAGTTTTTTTTTAAGCAATGCAAATGTGTTTTACATAAAAACACTGAATATTTCTCTCTTATTGTGAATAGGGTTGGACTTATTCGGAAGTTATGCATTAATAACAGTGGTGGAGTGTTTATTTTTATTCACCTATCAAAAGACGCACTTTTATGCATTCTTACCCAAGAAGGCAGGTCTCCTCTACTTCTAAATGATTTGGAGGATATGTATTCTTGCTCGTCGTTGAGTAACTGTATAGCGGACCTCAGTCTCGCCTCCTTCGCCTCACGAGAATGTTTCCATCCTGCGTAAACCATCATCCCAAACACCACCAAACTAGTGCTCATGCGATAGTAACCAGCCAGGTAAACGGGCAACATGGCAGTGAGACATTTGCCGAACGTCCATAAGATTGCCTTGGCGTCCAATAATTTCGTTTTAGGGACGTCCATTTCTCCCGATGACCTGACCTGGGCTGGTTCAGTCTTCTTTTCCGAGTCCGAGTCATTTTTCGGCCCTGAATCAGCGTGCGACATTGTAGTCTGGTGGTTTTGTAGGCAAATGTTTTCAAAGTCAAGATACGATTACAAACGCAGCGATTTGCAACTCAAATTTAACATGTGCTGTTGATTGAAAGTCACGTTGCATTGGCGCATGGACTGGTGAAAATCTGCAGATAAATCGGATTCGGATGCCTGGTCACTGCAGATCAATAAGTCAGTCAGCCCGAGAAAGAGAAATCGCCCACCTCACAGCTTTTACCCTTCTGGCATGAAACTCCTTTTTCCTTCTTGCAGTTTGTCTGTCTGGCCTGCACCGTTATAGAGGCAGATCACGCCCACAGAAAACGACGCAGTTGTAAAAAGGGGCGAAAACTTTCAGTTGAAAGCTGCAGTAGCCAGTTTTGTTCTTTGAAAGCTTCTAGTTTTTTTTTTTTTTTGAAGAATGAATGGAAACCAAACAGTTGATGGACCCGATTTTCTTCCATAGTATCCCCCCTCCCTCCCTCCCATTATGGAAGTCAATGGCAACCCAGACAGCAACATAGTATTTATACTTTAAATGTATAATTACACTGCAACAGGGACAATTTCAAATAAAATGTAATAATAATAATTTGCACACAAGGTATCTAATGACATTTTACTAGTTATAATTGAGGGTGACTATGGCCATGATGAAATTGTTTGGCCAAAAAGAATTTTAAAAATCCTAAAGGAATAATTGAACTTATCTGAATGCAATCAAACAAGAGTTTGACAAGTTACCTGTGACTGTCTAATACTAACATAAGATATATGGAATGCATATTGGACTGGTGATAATTTACTTTAAAGTATCTGCAATGCAATTTTGACTAGTCATAATTCCAGGTAAAAATGTCCATAGTGTAATTTTGACCAGTTCACCTGTAAACAATCCTAACAGAATCAAATAAAAAAATAACTTAGGAAAGATTTTAATAAATAAACTGAAAATCTGTAATAAAAATAGGATTTTCAATTTATCCCTTTGATTCTTGGTTCATCCAATTACACTTAGCTTCCAATTCTGAGAGAAATTCCACTTTATACAGGAATTGCCAAATGTTGCCGATTGCGGTATATGGCAATTAGCAACACATCCAGAGTACACCAAAGTCATTTCTAAAATATCTACAGAGTTTTATCTAGTAAAATGTGCTCAAGAATAGTCATAACTATACAGATATCCTAAACAGTTTTTCTTACTAACTGAAACATTTTACTAACAAAACTGACTTGTAAAAAGGCAATAAAGGAATGGCAGGTCTAGGTCTATATTCATGGGCATGTGACTGACATTAGATTTCAGATCATGTTAATCTGAGACCTGCCAAATTAAACATACTTCCGATGCAGCCAACAATACTATGAACAATGGTTCTTTTTGCATGATAAATAAACCTAATAATTAATCCCCCATACTCTAAATATGAGAGATCCCGAACCTTATTTGTTAGCTTAAAAACATAAACAAACACTGAAGGATGACAGTTCAATTATGAGAACTGATTATGATCAATATTTCAATGAGCCTTTTTATAGGGTTTTCTAGATATAAAACATAAATTGGTAAAAAAAAATCAAACATAAAATGAATGGGGATGGGGAAAATTATTAATCTATGTAATATTTACACATACATCACAGGGATTGCTAAAATCCCATTCAGTCCAGATCTGTCTCTGGTGGTCTTATCATCAGTGGACAGGCCATGAGAGTGCAAACAACTAGAACCATAGTCTCAACAGAATGAGAAAGCGATCAAACTAATAACAGAAGTCTGGTTTGATAAGAAATATAATTTTTCATTAACATTTCAGCAAGATACTCACTCAAGATGAAAGAAACAAGACCAATATTCTGACAGAAAAATGCAGTTATTTTGTTTCCAACAGAAAGAAATAAAACACTTTTTTTAGTAAGACATGAATTAATAACAGAGAATAATGTGTCCGATTCATTTTTTTTTTTTGTGCAGAATCCAAATAATCAGATCACACAAAAACAATTCACAAAACAAACTATTAAAAAAAGGAGGCAAACTAAAACTGACAGCTAACATGTAAATTCACAATTATTCTGTAGTGATCAGTTGAATAGTTACATCTTTCAAAATGAGTTAATAAATGTCCTGTGAAGTCAATGATGATTTCAAAAGAGTCTTTCCAAGGCAATCATCTGCTAAAGCATAGCGAGAAAATCTGAAATAAGTTCCATAAATTCACAAGAGAATATCTGTATTCTATACAGAAATCTGTTTGTTTATTCAGTCAAAACAGACCCTTCACCTGAGAAACTTCCCATGGTTTACTGGTGTCAGCAGAGTTGCTTTGAGTTCCAGTTTGCTTTTTGTTTCATGTATATATTGCTGAAGTGTGCCCTCATTAATGAGGCATGGTGGTGATCCTCATACTCTGACTGGCGATGGGGTACGTCACCATCGGTGTGGTCGCGTGGCTCATCGTGATGCCCGGCAATGGTTGTGCCATGGACACGGCCACCGGCGCCACCGAAACAGCAACAGGGGCCATTGAAACAGGAGGGGCCATTCCCTGGGCGATAGTCTGAGCGAGGGCGGCAGAGATGGGGTCGGGGTTCAGATGTGGAGGGGGTGCGGAGGGGGGCGCAGCATTAGAAGGAGGGGCGGTCGGTGCACCGGTCGAGGCCACCAGATCTTGTTGAGTGACGGGACGGGGCTGCAGACCAGCACTGCTCAGAGTGGTGTGTGTCTGGGCAATGCCATGGTTGTAGGAACTCACAGAACCAACAGGGGGCGCCAGACTCTGTTCAGATGGAGCAGGGGTGGAGGACAGCGTCATTACTTTAGCCTGGCTTCGAAACTGCGCGTTCTGCTCCAGAAGCACCTCGTTGGTGGCTATCAGGTTGGACACCTTGAAAACAAAAAAAGGAAAGGAAGGAATTTTGAGACATTTAGGATGTGGTTACAGTTGTTTTACATTTTTAAAATAAGTGATTCTGTCACGGATCTTTAAAGGTAGGGTATACAATTTCGGACAGGCTAGCAATATCAAGCTAGCTTTGAAAACATGAGATCCCACCCTCCCTTCAGAGCGTCTCCAAAGCCATGTCTCCCTTCAAAACACTGAAGGAGAACGTGCACAGCAGAGTCTGCAAAGCGTCACGGGATGAGAGACGGTGTTAAACTACCTCATGTCTCAAAGCACATAACATACTGTAATAATGAACGTAAACAATTTACAGATCTCTTACTTGTACCACCTGACTGCAGATTTATTTCAGCATTAATAGTGTTGACACAGAAACACATAAATCAAAGTCTGAGAACATGAACAGCGGAACGTCTCAGGTTGCCATCTCGTAATTACGGTCACAATATGGAGTGAGCGCAGCATAAACTCGTTGTTTTGGTTCAGGAGGAACTGTAAACGCGGCGCTCTGTGACTGTCTGTCTTCAGCTCTGCAGAGCCTCACTGAATGCGCTGATGACATGTGATGTCTGTGCAAACAGGTGTGCGGAGGTACGGAAATACATATATGTTGACAGGCAGGACATCCAATCATTGCATTCGGACCAATGTAGTGATTGGACAAACATTTTTTGGTCATGACGTCCACAGATGATGTACATGTTTTAATATTTAGACCACTTCTGTTATTGATTGCTATCAGGATGTGAAGAGAGTTTCAACCAGTAAAAAAAAAGAAGTGTTATACAAAAAATTGCCTACGCGACCTTAAATATAAAAAGCACAATTTAGAGATGAAATATCATTCAAAAATTTTTTTATTTGTCATCCATGGAACATAAAAGATCATCCATTGCAGAATTAAAAAGTAACTAAGAAAGTCAAACATGGGTCTGTCAAGCTCCAAAAATGACCATAGAAGTTGGAGTGTATGATATAGCTGTTCCATATCGGTTATCAGTTGATATTAGAGATTTTTAAGTATACTGGTATCAGCCAATATTAACATTATTAATATTTTACAATGCCATTGTTACATTTAGATTACATTTATTACCCTCTAACACTCACTTAAAGTTTATTTTTAAAAAACATGTTAAATGTAATCTTTAGTAAATGAGTTTTAATTCATCTATTTAATAAAATAGTTTAAATTAAGTATTTTTTCATACTGCATATTATAATGTTATGATGCCTATATTTACTCATTGCATTTAAATTTAGTTTTATATAAGTTATAATTAGTTTTATTTTATTTTTAAATTATTTAGACAAAGGAGTACAGCATTTTAATATTGGTACATCCCTACTAAAAAGCATTTACTGTTAAAAACAACAAACTATTAAAAAATACTTTTTGGTAATTAGAATAAAGCTGAAATAAAATAAGGGGGTGTTAGATTAAATTTAAAAAAAAATTAAGTACTGACATTACTATAACTGAAATATAAATACATTAAAACTTTAAAGAACTAATAAAATTAACAAATGCCAATAACAAAATTACTCAAACTTAAATTAAAATGAAAACTAAAAAAAATCTTATTCTTATAAAATCTATGAATAACTACTATAATATACAAATAATACTAAAAAACTGCAAAAAGCACAATAAAAAGTCCTTACGGTTTTTGCGCTACACCTTGCAATTTGTTGTGTAAGGAACCGACTAAACGTATAGTTTTTTTTGCTAAAAGTCATCTGTTGTAGTTTTCAAAACGTATTACTTGATGTCATGATGTGAAACATCACTGGTTCTTGTGTTCTATGGTCTTTCACAACAAACCTGGCACAATAAATCGCAGTATTTGAACAGAGATTAGAGAACTAAGACAGAGAGGAAGATTTTCAGCGACTAGTACAGTACTCAGTTTGCATGGACTATATCCATAGGACTTTGGTGTCGTTATTCCAGCTTGGAGACACTCTGCATTATATCTTCCTTTGTATTCCACTGAAGAAAGGAAGAGTACCTGTTTCCCTACCTGTTTCTTAAGCTCCTCCACTCTTTTCCTCAGTAGGGCGTTCTCCTCTTCTAGTAAGCGATACTCTATGGGTCGGATAGGCAGGGTGGTCTGAACCCCCAGGTCGTAATGTCCACTGCTGGTCCCATCGGTCAACCGCAGCCCATCCAGACGCCGTCTCTTCAGCTGGAAGGCCGTGTGGTCAACGGGGGCCTCCACCGGCCCGGCTTCAAACATGCCATTTTCAAACAGGGGGTCGTAGACGGAGCAGGGGCCCCTGTCGTAGCACCGATGACCCACCGTCCCCATCGACATACAGCTGCTCATCGAGCCCCCACCACCACCTCCAACCGACAGGCCCTGGTCTCTGCATCCGCCCATGCTGGGACATCCCATTCCCATGTAGTTTCCCACGCCGCCGCCAACCAGGCCAGACATCCCACCGCAGGCCCCACCGACACCAACCGCACCGCCACCACCAGCGTTCACCATCCCGCTCACGCCACCGGTGACACTCATCATGCATCCCACACCGACCCTGGGCGAGGCCTCGTATTCATAGTCCTTCCTGACATGTCGGAACTTGCACTTGTTGCCCCGCTGGCACTCTCCTTTCAGGTAGTCCCTGCAAATGGGCACCTCTCCGCGGCTCAACGGGAGGTCAGTCGGAGACAATCCCAATCCGGCTGCCACCTTCCCCCTGAGCCGAAGTGGAAGCTCTCCGGTTTTCTTATAATAGTCCTCGTCTTCCTTCGAGCCGTGCACGAATCGGCAGTTGGTGCGCACACACTCTTTGTTCTGATAGTCATGGCAGAAGATGAACTCATTCTTCTGCACACCCAAGTCTGGGACCTCATTGAAGTCTGGATGGCGGAAGCGGCAGCGTTTGCCGCGCTTGCACACATTGCGCAAAAAGTCCCGGCAAACGCCATCCGGTCCCAAACCGCCGCTGGCTCCGCTGCAGCTGTTGCCGTTTCCTAATGCCCCGCCGCCTCCCATGGCCCCAGGACCCCCGTTACCCCCTGTGCAGCCCGCTGATCCGCCCACCACCGTCACTCTACCCTCTCCTACACCTCCACCCAAACCTGTCCCGGCTCCTCCCTCGTCCCCAGTGCCCACACCGCTCCCGCTGCCACCCCCGCCGCCACCTGCCAGGTAGGTGCTATCCCGGTCAGGCATGGCGCTTGGCCCAGCGGGAATAGAACGCTGCGCTCATGTGGGTGCCAGAGAGATGAAGGTCATACAAGGGTTCAGAGTTATAGTGCAAGAAAGACAAGAGCTCAGACCGTAGGCAAATGCAGATCACAGCTCCACCTGGGCACCTGTAAATATCATACAGATACAATTAAATATTATTCCAGAATTAACATTATATATAATTTTATTTATTCACAATAAATAAACAATTTTTACTTTGATTTTTTGTGTTAATTTTGAGTGAAAATAAATGTTTGGCTTATTTGGCCATACTTTTCTCTAAATCAGGGGTTCTCAATGTCGGTTTGTGGTCACATGAGATGCAGGTAAAGAAATAAAATATTTAGCCTTTTTAAGTGTTTTATTTTAATTTTTTTATTACAATTTTTTTTTTACACTTTTATATTTTTATGACTGAATTCATTTTTAGCTTTCACCACGAAACCCAACTCTAGATATATCTGTATTGGTCATTACAAAAGAAATATATCGGTTGACAATCACTAATAACAAATTTCAGATGCATCATGGTGTTTACGAGGCAGAAGTGCATTGATATTCTTCAAGCATTTTATGTCCATTAAATTTTTCTGCAGTTAAATCAGCCTGAATTACATTACATTACATTACATATGGATGCCATTTTATTGTGTAGACTTCAGCTTTAGGCATGCCATACGCTGGCTTTTGAAACTTTATGGATTTTTAAATTAAAGCCATACAGCACCAAAGATAAAACTTTAATGCTATTATTTTATATATTAAAAATAAATTATTTCTACATTAATGAATTCCCTGCAAGCATTAACAACTCCTCTTGAAAATGCAAATATTGATACAAATATAATGCTGTTTAACAAAAAAAATACCATGATATTACCTTGGATTTATTTAGTATGCATTTTATATATATAATTATTAATCATTTTAAATAATAAATAATAATAATAAAATTAGACAATTAGTTGTCTAGTCTCTATACAACAATTGCAACCATTTGTTTACTAGTGCTGTCATGTCAAATCTTGTGGGGCGCCAAATACTCTACTCAATGTGTATGTCATGTAGTGTTACATTAGTAACCAGATATAGTTGACTGCTTCTTTTCCACATTATTTTAAATAAATATGCAATATTTTATATTTAATCAACAGCACATAAAACATAAAACATGCTCTCTGGCACAAAGGCCCTGATCAACGCGCACGGACAGAGCGCAACGATAATAACCTAAAACCATTATTACTAGTAAACTCACCCAACTGCAACCAGTCGTATCAGCGAGATTAACGAAACGGTATCTGTACATTACTAATTACACGCATGATGCATGTACTGGCTGTGAGAAAGATTACATTAGAACACAAGTTGGTCTATGAACAACAACTTCCGCTTTTCTTGTTAGAAGTACTTCCTGTGCGGTAGAACACTGGGAAAATGCACTTCAGATTAAAAGGCTTCGAACCACAAAAATACTACGGAGATAACATGGTACAGTAATGATACTGGAATCAATATGGTGCTCAAATGTATTTGCAAAAATACTGTGATATTACCATTATGCATGTCCAAACATCATGGTTAACGGGTTAAAAGCAAAAAAAACTAAAACATAAAAAACATGGGATTTTTGTATGCACCTAGTGGCATTATTCCACTAAACACATTTATAGACAAGTACACATAAAATGCAAAATTTCTTAGAAAACAAGAGCAAAGTCTGACAATACACATGCAGCAAATGTGAGTTCTTATTTCTGCTAAAGGTCAAAAGTATAAACAAATTTCATGTTTAAGTGCCATTAGTATTTTTATGTTCTTAAAAGTAATTAAGAAAACATTAAATTGCAAAAAAAAATTGTTAGGAACAATCACCACCCAAAGAGACATCAGTATGTTATAAAATCTGTTGCTTGCAGAAAAATATCAAGAAAAAAAACTATTTTAGACATAATTATGACAACATTACCACCAAGTTGGGGCTAAATTCAGAGCTTATATTTGGGCTTTTAACTCGTATCTTTATTACATAAATAATAGGTAAACATCTGACCTTGTCAATGATATTAAGACTCTTTAACTCAAATTTTCATTTTGAAATATAACATATGAGAGACATGTTGACAAGATGCGTTGCAAATAAGTCACTACAGCGTAATGGTTGTCAACAGTTTATTTGCATCTTAATGAGAACATCAGACATCAATGTTCATATCCAATAATCTTATAAAGATTCAGTTGTAGAGCAGGAATGCAGGGGCACATCACCTGTAAAGAAAGAAGAAAAGAATAAGTCAAAGTGTTTTTTACATTGAAGGCAAGACACCACAGGTAACTAGGGTAAAAATATTAGTAATGTAAAGATACCACTATACTTTCACCAGTTGACTAATCACACTGCGTTACTATGTCGTATTACAAGTTTTTTAGAAATGCAATGTTTAATATGCACTAATCTGCATACATTTACAGTTAAATTTTTTTGACATTAAAAGTTTTTACAGAGCAGATTTTGGATCTCTCAATAGCCTGAAAACAAGCGGTTTTGGAAATGTTATATAAACCAGACGAATGATATATGAACAAAATCGTCTGTAAAAACCTTCAGAATATAGATAGGAATAAAAGTGTACAGTTTGGTGTATGTAAAGCTGCTGAAGTGGAGATTTTAGGCTGTAGGAGGAAGAAACATTATATTCACAATATATGTATTGTAATTGTAACCTAAAGAAACAAACGGATATTAGACACTTAAATATATATTTTGGATGTTTTCTATTCATTAGTCTGAAGAAAAAAAAAAGAATGTTACGGAAGCAAAATAGCTTTTCAAACTCTCAAAATTGACCAGTGTATGGAAATAAAATAATGACTAATGTCTTTGAAACAAAACAAACAACAACAAAAAAAACACTAATTGAAAAAAAAAATAGATTGCGTTAACAGTGCTTTCATTTTAATGCTTTGTATTTTCAGGGATTGCATTTTGGGGGGCTGAAATTAAACATGGTTGCATATTTAAGATGTGAACATTGAGAGTAACCACGTAGACTTTGAATTAAACGTAAACACTGTTTCCGTTTCTTTATCAGGGATAGTACCCTATATATGCAGAAAATCTGATTATAACATGTACTTAACGCTTGTTCCATTTCTGTAAATCCGTTTTTGTGAGTGAGTGAATAAACGACTCTACCCGTTGCTTTGGTCTTCGTCATCACCCGCATGCACCAACTACATGCATCGGTACTCTACTGTTATTCCTGCAAATCCCACATGTGCAATGTTGAATACTTTGCTTAACTGAACCACTGAATTTATTTAACTAAATTTGTAAATCAAAGTAAATAAATAAAATTGCCCATCAAATATAATAGGTGATATTTTTAAACAGACTGGATATTTTGGAAATGAAGTCTGTAAGTTGAATATGGATCACCACAAATTGTGTATGAAATATTCACAGCTTAAATATACAATATTTTTCAATTAGTGCAATTTAACATGATTGTTTCAAAGACAGTAATTATTTTACTTTCAAGCCAGAGCATAGAAATGGTATTAACGGCATTAAACTCTGGGGTTCTTCGGACCAAATGGTCCTGAAGAATTTAAATAAAAAAATGTGTAAAATCATAGCTTTCATCGGAATGGTCCGAAATTTGGTGACTTTGTTGGTACTTGGTATATGAACACCCCAAAAAATTGGGGACAGGATTTGAATAGTCTAAGTGGTTGTAAAAAAAATGGTCACACTCAGGGCCTTCGGGTCCAAATGGTCCCGCCATAGGAAATGAATGGGAAATTGGCAAAAATGTGACAATACAGAGTTTTTTTGTGCGTACAATCTACAAATCAGCCACGATCCAGAAAAAAAGCACACAACAGTGAAGGGGTGAATCTATAAAACATCAAGAGTGCAAAACAGACACATCCACATACACACACAAACACACTTTTATACATAAACAAATGAATAAATTCAGATTACATATGTGTTTTGCATTTTTAAAAAGCTCAGTTTGTCCACCAGATGGCATCCATCTAATTTCAAAAATTGCTTTTATGAGGTCTAGGCTTGACTCTAAAATGAAATACAGCTTTAAAAAAAAAAAAAAAAATTATTATTTTTTTTATTTTCTATTATATTCAATGGGGGGAAAATGGGTCATATTTATTGCATAAATATTAATTATAAATCTTAAATTATCTCAAAACACCAAAAAAGAAAAGAAAAAATATTATAAAAAACAAGTAAAAAAAAAAATATGATTTTCTTTTAATAAATGTGAATCAAACCCTTCCGGACCATTTGGTCCCGAAGACCCTGAGTGTGACCCTGAAATGAAGGACCCCAGAGGGTTAAAAAAAAAATACAATCAAGGACAAAACTCAGGGCTGTTTAATATTATAATTAAAGAAATGGCAGTGAATATAGAGTGCAAAATTATGCTTGCAAAGTATTAGAAATCAGATTTATATGCACTTGAAAGGCCACTCACATCACATTGCTTTATTCTCCAGAAGGCCTGACACTTTGAAAAACACCAGCTTCTTTCATGGCGTTAAACTCCTTCATGGCATCATACTGTTTGTAGAAGTCAGCGTATGCCTGTTTCCTGGGCTCTGTTACTCCGTACTGCAGAGACACACAAAACTTTCTCAGATTAATGAAAAACTGTCCACCTTGTAAAACAAGCTTTTTCTAAATTAACTCACTTGCCTCAAAGGTAAAAGAATGAAAGATATGGATGAAACCAAATGTCCAAGATTAGAAAATTAAGAGAAAAAAAAAATCAAAATCCATATTGATCGATAACTAATCTTAACGACTATGGAAGTTACATCATGACAAAAGGTGCTTTAAAAATTATAATAATAATTTAAAGAAGCATTTCTACCTAAACATAGATGAAGTACCAATTACAATTTTGAACAAAACTGAAGGCCACAAAGGTCCAATATATTGCATATAATCATACAAAACACAATAACTGACCTTGAAAGCGGCTGCTGCAACGAGGGAAAGAGCAAATGCGATGGGCAAATGAAACCTCAAACGCTTGGCCAGGAGGCCTCTCATCGCTGGCTTTGCGAGTGACATTGTTGACTTCTGGAAAGAGAAGACAATAAAAGTTATTTCATACACTGATAGTCAGTTGACAATCTTGAACTTCCAATAACAGGATAGATCACCCTTTAATATTGCTACGTGCTATTATGACCATCACAAATGGATGTCTTTCTGACTTTCAAGACAGACACAGAATGAGCCACGCTAACATTTAACATTTTTACTTATGGGATAGAGACTGACGGGATAACAATATGTAATAATAACCAGATATAATAATATGCATGTTTTATATACAAATGTGATGTTCAGGTAAGGTCAAGGTTTTAGCGGTTTAGCTAATACGCAATTTGCATATTATTTCTCCAGACGTGATAAAACGCATGCAGACGCACAGTCAAGCAATTAACCTTTGTTTTAATTTTTAAAATGACACTTGTGATTCATATCATAATGCCTTCTGAGATTCAGGACCACCTGTCTTGCTAATACTAGCAAGCACTGACGACCAGCGGCCAGATGTATTTCTAAAACCAGACGAGTTAAGCTAAATTAAATAAAGAAAAAACGAATATTTAGTGTTATTAAAAACATAACATGGTGATATTATATTTTATACTTAATTCACCATAGAAGTTTTGTTATAAACGTATAACAAGCTCGATATTTACCGTTTAATTCGCGACCTTCAGCACGCACGTCCGGTGACTCAGACAGGAAGGCGTTTATGGAGCCCAACTACGGAAACTGGCGAAGGACAAACACATTAAATATATCAGACTTTAATTCTTTTTTAACTAGAATTAAAATAAATAGGAAAATATAAAAATACAACAGATTTAAATTATTTAAAATAACTGGGTTTCGGTGAATAATATACCCTTGTATTTTTTATTATAATTTTGTACTTTGATTACTTAAATATTGTACTCACTCTATTGGCCCTTTCAGTTTGTATAATTAAAGTCCCCATGAAATCAAAATTAAAGATTTTTTTGTATTTTAGTATTTATACAGCATTACTGTTATCCATAAGCTAGTGTGCTCCAAAACAATGACAACATTTGCCTTCAGAAGATATAAGTATTCAAAAATTAGCTACACTTCTCCCAATATGGATCAATAATTTGGTTATGTCACTCTGCACTTCAGCTTCTCATCAGATTTTCTGTCCAATCAAATGCTCTCTAGAATCTAAAGAGTACATTATATATTATACATAGATGCGTTACATAGCCCCTACATTATGCATAGCTGCGCCTGAAATCGGCACTTGATCACACATTTAATATTTTTACTATCATACACTAAATGGCACATAGTGCACTACATATGGCATTTATGGCATAGGGAACGATTCGGACAGTGGAAATATGGTTTCCATTGTGGCGAAAGAAGTCTGGTTTCACGTTAGTGTCACACGAACCACCACAGCTCCGGTCCAGACACGACAGCACAGAGCGGATCATATGAGTCGGCGCAGACCACAAAATTTATCAGATCTATTTGAAACCCACAGAATTCTGTATTTTAAAGCGATTGATGAGATTAGAAGGAGAAACAGTAAGAGAATACGAGGAAACTGCAGCTTTACCGAGCTCAACGGCTCTGGACATATAGACATAGTTGCAAATATATAGGTCTCTGCAGGACAGTAATAGGAGTTACCAGATCAGTGGGCGACAGAGGGGCGTTTTCAACCGCGTTACCTGATTTGCCCATGTCACACTGAGGGTAGGTTTAGGGGCGGGGTCAGGTGAGAGGCATCATTTTCATTGCATGATTTATAAACAGCCACCAGTTTGAAAACTCCCACAAATTTAGAAACACCCACTTTTGTTCCGCATAGACCCCATACTCACCAGTGTATATCAATAATAAACTATAATATAAACTGTGATATAAACTAAAGCTATTGGCTATTTTACAAAAAGGGGAGGAGCTGCTCGATATGTCCCGCCCTGTTTTCCTGTTTCATTGAAAATAACTTGAACAACACATTAAATAATGCAGCGCGTTTCAAGGCACTTCGGTAGGCTTTTAAAAAGAAAAAAGGGAAATTTTAAAGGAAGAAATACGTTTTAAAATAATGAATGTTTAAGGGACATCTGGCAACCAACGGCTGGGAAGCTTGGACTGGGTGTGTGTTGCCAAGTCCTTATACTTAAAAGTACATTTTCGCATGTTGTTTTTGTCAGGCCAGGATGCGTCCTTTTTTCGTCGGATCTGGCAACACTGGATTGGGTTACAATCAACCACCCTAGATCTTCAAATAGCAGCACTCTCTGAACTCGACAGCCGCGTCAGCCCTGAAAACTGAAACTGAAATTCAACACCATCCATTTCTTTAGAGACTCGGCCGGTAAAACGTGGTGTTTATCCCGGCTCGCGCGCGCGTGTAGGCTATAGGAGAAGAAGAAGAAGCAGCAGACGCGGATGTTCTAGTGAGTTCTAGAACAATGACTGACTAACGTTAGTTGTCTCATCACTAGCTGGTTGTTAAACACAATAACTTGTAACGTTAAATTTAAACAGGCGGAGTTTAGCGACCAGCAAAGCCCTTTCGCCAACGTTTACTTTCCGGGTTTTTCCAACATCAGACGGTGATTCTACCGCGGTAACTTTGGTACGTTTATAACATTACTTTAACACATTTAAGTTACTGACCCTAAATATTGTTTTTTTTTTTCCATAATGGTACATTCCTAAACTAAGTTAACATCAGTTAAGGATCTAACAACTGACTGATCGTTACAGTGTCATCATCATGCCGCAGAAGCAGCGCACGGAGCCGTGGATGGAACTCAAACTAGCCGGTAACAAGTGTTTCATAGCCGGTCAGTATGGAGAAGCTGTGACCGTCTACAGCCAATCCATCCAATCCATCCAAAAGCTGAAGACGTTTGGTAAGAGAAGTCAAATTTCACCATGGTCACCACCAGCGTTACAATATTACGACGTATATAACTAGTTTTGTACATGTACCATGTTAGCACCATTGTATTCTTGCACTAGCACAGAATGTTCCATTGTATTCTTGTACCTTGCGTTAGCATGTAAATACCATGTTCAACGAATTTCAGTACTGAGATTTTCAAAATGTGGTCAATATACAAATTACAATACAAATATATTACTGCCTTTTTTTTTGTCAAATATTTTTTATTGAATCATTGGATGAAATTGAAATAATTACAGAATCCAGATATTCTTGTATGCATAAAATTAATAAACAAACCAGTTTTAATTAAACAAGTTTAACCAGCCTGTTAATACATGATACGATCACATTAATACAACACTTCAGTAATTATACAATGCATTATGGAATAGAATTCCTACGATGGTACCAGACAAAAGGGTCGCATATCTTGTCGAATTGCCCAATGCTGTTTTTCAGAAGGTATCTAGTTCATTCTAGATGTATGGCAGACATCAGTTCCTCAAGCCATAGTTTAACAGAGTCAGTCTTTCCCAGAACAGCAATAACAGCTCCTTGGTGAGTCATTTTGTGTTAAACCTTGCTCAAAGGATATGTAGAATCATAATGTCCTAGTGTAATGAGCACTGGGTCTGGTTCCATATTTCACATTAAGGAAATCTGAAAGCACCGTAAAAACCTCATACCAGAATCCCTGTATTTTAGGGCAGGAAATAAAACCACGAGTCTTCTGATTTACATTTATCACAAAGAGGTGTGACATTGGGGAAAATTCTAGTATAATCTGACTGACAGATTGTTTATCAATAGCCTCCAAACCACTACGCCATATCTCCTCAGGGATTTCAATTCACATCTCTCACATTCCTCTCTGATCAAATCTGGAGAGGGGGAAGTAGCTGCTTGTAAACTTCCATTAATTAAAGATAACTGAGTTGTGTTTCCCCTAAACTGTGTGAAACAATAATCAATGATTGAGGGTGGGAACCTGTCTAACGAAACATTGTGTGTACGTAAATAATTCCTTATTTGTAAGATTCTGAAAAAAATATTGCAAACTTTCAAATTTGAGGATGATAATATCTGGGGTCTGCGGCATCTAAAAAATTAAACCCCCTGTACTATCTGACATGGTAGTATCATGTTAATGTGCTTCTAAGAATACAATAGAGATTCATCAATGTTTTTAAATTAGTAAAAATAGAGTTACCAGGGCAAGCAAGAAGGTATGAAAGTTGCAGAGCAACTATTTTTTAAAAAGATTGCGCAGACTGTTGTCGATATAAAAGAGTATTTGGTACTTAGGTAAATAAAGTAACCGTTCTGTTCACAGGTCCGAAGGAAAAGGAAGATCTGGCTATTTTGTACTCCAACAGGGCCGCCAGTTACCTGAAAGATGGAAACTGCAATAAATGCATTGAAGACTGCACAGAGTAAGGAGAAGAAGACCAAAATGGTTAAAGTGATGATGTTCAGTGTTAATAATCTTTATATTTACCTTTCAGGTCCCTTCAATTGGTTCCTTTTGGATGTAAAGCTCTGCTTCGCCGGGCCGCAGCTTATGAGGCCTTGGAGAGATACAGACATGCTTATGTGGACTACAAAACTGTTTTACAGATAGACTGTAACATATCAGTTGCTCACGATGGCGTCAACAGGTAATTCCGCATGTAGTTACAAACCTGTATGCGTTTCTTTGTTCTGTTGAACACAAAAGAAGATATTTTAAAGAATGTTGGTAATCAAACAGCTGACGATAGCCATTTACTTCCATAGTAGAAAAAAATACTATGGAAGTCAATGGCTATCGTCAACTGTTTGATTACCAACATTCTTTACAATATCTTATGCGTTCAACAGAAGAAACTCATACAGGTTTGGAACAACATGAGGGTGAGTAAGCGATGATTTATGAGAATAATAATGCAAAAATATACCATTTAACACATTGCTCCTTCCCTTCAGAATGACCAATGTTTTGACGAGTATAGACGGACCATCTTGGCGAGAGAAACTGCCACCGATTCCCAACGTTCCAATGTCTGTGAAAGAAAGCTATGTGCAAGCACAACAGGGCAGAATGGTTGACAACACGGAAAAAGGTATTTACCTGTGCTGTACTGATCGGACCTATCATACTTTGCTTCAGCATTTCATTTTCAATTGTTTGATTTTAAGCACCAGGACCTGCAGCTGTTAAAAAGGCCAAAGCTCTAAAGGAAGCAGGCAATGGATGTGTGCGGAAGGGCGAGTACAAGACGGCTTTGGAGAAGTACACAGAGTCGCTCGGTTATGACCCCACAGAAGTCACAACCTACACAAACAGGTATGAAATGCAACAAAAAAGGCCCAAGTAATTATGCTGCAAAACTTCAGGGTTCTAGGCCTGGAAAAGTCGAGGACTTGGTTTGATAATGTGTTTAAATGAATATTGCTTGTAGGGCTCTTTGCTACCTGTCATTAAAGATGTACAAAGAAGCTGTAAGTGACTGTGATGAGGCTCTTCTAATGGATTCTGCCAACATTAAGGCATTTTACCGACGTGCCCATGCATACAAGGAACTTCAAGTAAGTTAAAAAAGAAAGTATATTGTCTTGAAAAATTACTATGATCTTCGATTGGTGGATTGTTTTAATAAATTGTAATGCATGCATTTTTTTTCTCCTAGAACAAGAAGTCTTGTATTGAAGATCTCAAAAGTTTGCTCAAAATCGATCCAAACAACATAGCAGCACAGAAACTCCTGAAGGAAGCACAGAATATGAAATAACTGTGATTGTAAAGTGGACATGAGGAAACTTTCCCCAAGTGCCTCAAGTTGATTTGCTGCTCAAAGCTGCAATGTTTGCTACAGATTTCTGCTCTTTCTTCAGATATGCACGTCATAATGTTACTTAAAAAATAGAAAATAGTTTGTGTTCTTGTTCATATAGGCACATTTGACTGTCATTAATATGGCAATCAGGTTTTCTTTTGAAACTCCAATCTGTGTTTTTTGATCAGACTTGTTGTGGTTGTTAAATTAGTCCATTTAATCAAATCTGATGTTGATTTGGCATGTGATTTTAATGTCTTTTGCATTGCACATTGAACTGAATGGCAATTTTTCAAACAAAATTACTTTTAAACAATGTCCACTTATTACACTGTATTAGGGCTGCATTTTCTACTAAATGTGCTGTTTCTTGCTTACCTTTAGTCTTTTTCAGAGAAAGTACTCCGTTATGTTGTATTGTTGAGGGTTATTTACTGTCAAAACCACTTAATGTTTATATACATTTGTAAAGACTTGACACCTGTATTTATTGATGTTTCGTATGCCATTTTGCATAAAAACAATGTAAACGGGTCTTTAATTTAAAGAAAGTAATGCATCTGATAATAAAGGACAATGTTCAGTAATATGGCATTTTCTCATCCAGTAAATTGTCAGATGTAATGCTAGGGTCAGTGATTACTTTTTTCTAGAAATAAGCAATAATAAAAAGACAAAACAGTAAATGCTATGCTCAGTAGTATAACTAATTAAAAGCAATTCAAATACAAGCTGTCGATTACCAGACAAAATCATTTTTCCTAGTTTACTGTAAATGTGCCTTAAATACAAGATAACTTTGCAAACAAGTCATTTAATCACTCGTCTCATAGACCTCAACTGCAAGTGTCACTAAATGGTATTTGTTTTTGTGATTACAAACTGAAGAACAAGTCAATCCTTCTCTGTTGTAATCAACAGCTTGCCAGATGATTGAGATCAGCTTGCTTAAATTTTAAATGCTTATTTAAATATTTTTGAAAATAAAATGCCTTTTACATCTTTATAGAACAGTGACATGCCCTTGAAAATATGCTGATTGTATTTTTAAATTAATGTACACCACCACTGCGGGAAAAAATTACAGCGCAATTTGGAACTGATAAAACTTTTATTTCACTTTAAATTGTCTTTTACACTTTCCTGATTATAACATGTAAGGTGAAACTAGAACTGTTTTAAAAGACATACACAAATCTAGTATTACGTCAATAACCAGGTTGTATTTTTTTTCATTTTGTAATTTTTTTCCCTTAAGCTAGTCTAAATTTTCACAACCACGTGCGCGCTAAGCAATGAAACCGTCACAGAAGCTAACTTTAGGCAGAATACTGGTCAGTAAAAACAAAGCAATTGGAGATACCAGATATACAGACAGGCTCGGCTCCACATTCACTACTGTATTTTTTTTTTTTGTAATCAAGCGTAGAATAACTGCCATTTGTTCAGCTAAGGGGAGAGAAAAAGAGATTTTGTCTTCAGTGCATGAACATAATCTTCAGCTCGAGACAGATGAGTTCTACACCTACGTGGAATGTTATGGTGATGTGACACTGTGTATTGTGACACTGAATGAGTGGCTACCTCCCTAGTAATGATCAGGGTCCTTTAACTATTTGCCAAATCTGATCTCATCTTGTGTTTCACTGACTTTGGGCCAAGACTTCAAAGCCTCCACTGGTCTGCGGCACTTTCCTGCACAAAATTCAAGTTAAATCCAGAATTTCTCAGTTTGAACTGCTAAGGTCTTACAGAAACTCGTCTCTTAAAAGGAAAGAGGAGTAGTAAAGCTCTAAGTCAGTCTAAGGCCCCAAAACTCCTCCTGAATTACACTGATATCATTTGAAGAGGGAAACGTCAAATCAAGCATTGTAAAGAGGGTTGAATAAAAACTGTTTTTTTGCATGCAAGTTGACAACATTTAGTTTTAAGACAAATTTATATTTACCTCTATAATGTTTACAATTTTACATCTTTATTAAATGGTGGGGTGGTTAATTTTATGCAAAAGGGAGGAAAAACAACATACAGAACAAACCAGGAAAATTGTTTACTGATGTCAAACAGCACCTTTATGTTGACTGCCTTCTCGACAGCACATTATAGGAAACTCTCCAGTTTGTTCATTAAAGGTCTGTAATCGTTAAACGTCACATACTGATGGAATGTCTTTAACTTAAAACTGAACAGACATGGAATGGCAAACCTCCGGTCCCTTTTGTCGTCTTTAGCCATGTACGCAAAATAAAAATTATGCACATGACAGCAATAATAGTAATGCATGTTAATCAGTGTCACAATACAGCCTGTTTTTATCCCTTCTGTATGAGATCGCAACAGAATTGTACTGCTACTCGTACTGAAACCGTTTCGATTTCCATTAAGCACAAGTTATCCAGGAGGAAAAACTAAACATCACAGTGTTTGTTAAATTAATGGACAGTTTAATAACCTTTTTGAATAAAACCAGCAATCGCCAGTACACTATTGGGAGAGAAAAGACAGAAGGGGAAATGGGTGGAGGACACTATAATGCATTATAACCTGCTAGACCAGAGAACATATACCTTTTAAAAATGTTAGGAGGGATTTTAGGAAAAGATGGAAACCGTTTCCACTATTCAACCATTTTCCCTCATCTGTTGGGAAATACACGAACAGACATGTTTGAGACAAGTCAGCCTTGGAAAAAACCAAACGTTACCCTGCCGCTCGAGGCTTCAGGGGTACAAACTTGTAGGTCAGGTACAATTCATGCTGCTCGTCATACAGAAAGGTGGATAAAGGTGAGGTGGATTGGATGGAGCAGGGAAGTATGGGCTGTATATGTGTAAGATAAAGAGTGTAGGTGGATTTAACAGTGAAGTGCAACGCCTTTAGTTCTCGCCCTCGCCAGCATCCCCCTCATCACCCTGGTTTTCTGATGTCCACAGCTGCAGAGGGAAAGAAAAAGTTAAAGGTTTCAAAATTAACTTCTTTACCACACCGACCCTACGGCATAACATTTTAATATTTCTTATTAAGGGTGTCACGATTTTGATTTTAAATCGAAATCGATCGAAATTAATTCACAATCTCAAAAATCGAAATAAAAAATGGAATCGTCGATGCTGCCACGCCCCCATGTCGCGCCCGTGATGGAAAGTTTTACTGACTCTATTGTTCAATCTCATTCATCAAAATTAACAAATCTTTTTTCTAGTCATTTCAGGGGCTTTAAATGTTATACTTTTAACAGGCAAATTCCCCGAACACATCCACCTACGCAATCTTGATCATATTCTGAATTAAGAAATCATTATGATGCAGTCAAAAATAATTTACAGGGAACATTAATAATTACTCGACCTTCCGAGTCTTTTGTTCATTTGTCGCGTGACAGAGGCAATGAACGGATCGTTCATGAACGACTCATCACGGCGCGGAAAAAAAACACACGTGTTGAAAGGCTGTGTCGTCTAACTTAGATTCTATGCCGAGGCCCCGAGCCCAAACTTGGCCGGGCTCTTGATCTACAGACGTGCACTCCCAACGCAATAGAGTGCGGCGCGGGACTAGATTTGATGGCCGAGTGCGAGCGCGGGCGGTAAAGCACTCACTCTGTGTGTGCGGGAGAATAAAACAATTTGCGGGACTCCCGCAAACTAGAAATAGCTATGAATAAAACATATAAAACTAATACATTTTTATTGATCTGTTGTAGAAAAGCAACAAGAAACTAGAAACTATTTACAGGCCAGAGTTTCTATTTATAACATGTTTGCAGCGTTGGGCGATTTAGCTAGACTCCTCACCGCTCAAAACTGACTTTTTGTTCAGTGCTGAATTCTGCAAGCTGGCAAATCCTCTAATTATAACAAACAAAGTGTAGGCTATATATTATGAAATATTCATTGTGCAGTCAGCTTCATTGATAATAACAGAGATGTGTGAGATTGCGATGAACTGATTTCAGCTTTTTAGGAGCAACAGCAACCTGTGCTTAAAAAAAAAAAAAAAAAAAAAAAAAAAAAAAAAGTAATCGAGAATCGAATCGAACCGTGACCTTAGAATCGAAAATGTAATCGAATCGAGGATTTGGAGAATCGTGACACCCCTATTTCTTATTTATTCATATTAGTGGACTTTTGGACCCCTATTTTCCATGCATTACAAGCAAATTTTGTTCCTAAAATATTTGGTTGCCTATAATGCTAACAAAATTCTATGCATGTTTCACACCACATCATATTCCAGATAAAAAACCTATATCCTAGATAAAACATCCTACACAAAATTGTCGTTAGAAGTTGTGCGAGTCACAAAAGACATTTAAATGTTACATTACCACAGCTCAGACTATCATTCTTAAAGTTTAAAGATTTAAAATATAATTACCGCAAAACTTGAAATAATAGCAGAGTCCCAAATAGACACGTCTCTTTTACACGCCTGGTGTGGCGACAGGTTTGGTAAATAAAGGCCGTTCTCAAATAGAGGCCGGGTCTGTTTTTTAGTTTCGGGTTGTATTTAATCGTCTAAGACCCGTCGGATCGTCCGCTTTTTGGCGGCCGCCAAAGCAAATTTTTGTCCCGCCAAAGCCTTTTTTCATCGGTGAGTGATTTAGAATAGAATGACTGCTGCGCTTGACAGGGCGCAAACGAGCATAGAAAGCGCCCCGGCCGCGCTGACTCTCACGTCTTCAAACAACACGAGCACGGTCTTGCTCTCTCTCCCTCACGCATATTAAACAAAATCAATGGACACGATAGTAAAAAGTCGGAAGACCGCAGTTACACGTGGAGCTTTTGGAGATTTTTAAAGATTAAAAACTCTAGGAACAACATCTCAATGAACAACATCTCAACACTAAATTATAAAGGCCTGTCTCATATAGACGCCTGTCTCAAATACAAGCCGGTGCATTTCGACGATTTGGGAAAATAAAAGCCCGGGCTATTATTTGAAGTTTTACGGTAATCTATAGAGTCCATATTAATTTTGCATTGTTAATTTGAAGCGAGTGTTAATTATGGGCCCTGTCTATACCTGTAAAACTGGCCAAACTTACAGTGAGGTTGTCCCTTAGTAACTGCATGATCAGGGTGCTGTCTTTGTAAGAGTCCTCGTTCAAGGTGTCCAGCTCAGCAATCGCCTCATCAAAAGCCTAAGGTGAAGGTAAACATGAGGGTCAGGGTCTGTTGTCTTGGTGTACACTGGAAATGCACACTCGAGTATTCAGCATAAACTCATGTAGTTTCACGTTCCGAAACACTTTTTGAAGAAACTCACAGAATGTTGGATAAATAATGAGATGAAAGAGGGAATATTAGATTGCATGTACTCAAAACAAAGTCAAACAAGATAATTGTCTAACCGTCTTTGCCAAACTGCAGGCCTGCTCTGGGGTGTTGAGGATTTCATAGTAAAACACGGAGAAGTTCAGCGCTAGTCCCAGCCTGATGGGGTGTGTTGGCTGCATTTCCTTCTTGCTGATCTCAAATGCATCTTGGTAGGCCTTCTGAGAGTTGTCCACTGTGGCTGTAATTTGATAGAAAACATCAAATCAAATTCATGACCGCTAGCATCACAGCCTGAGTGTTTTAATGCCGTTTCTTTAGCTAGCATCTAATTATTCATTCTTAGGACTTGACTTTATACCGCAGCATTATCAGTTACCATCTTAATATGTTAAACTATCTTCACCCCCAATGACAGATGAATCACAATTTTACGCAACATCCTTTTTGCTTTGTAACTAAAATGAGCTCACTTTTCTTTGATTCTCCGGCTGCCACCTCGGACAGGTATCTGTAGTAGTCTCCTTTCATTTTCAGGTAGAAGACTTTGCTCTCTGCCTGGCTAGCGTTGGGAATGAGGTACTTCTCCAGGAGACCCTAAGAGAACAGAGGAAAGGCCGACATCAAGCTATGAACATTAACAAAAAGAAAATCATTAGCCATCAGAAAGAGGAAAACCAACATTCTTAAAGGTAAAGTCAAGTGTACATTTTTGGATCCATCCAAATTGATGTTTCATTTTACAAATATAATTGATTCCTTTTGCTCTGATCATAAATGTAGTGACATCCCCTACGTAGGCAGCGTTCTAACTGAAAACAAACATCAAGTTGTTGATTTGAAACATTTTAAATACTGCATTCATTTAAAGCTTTGCAAAGGAAACAATGACTTGACAACAATTCTGACACAACAAAGGCAGTAAGAAAGATGAGACAGTATTCTAAAAAGCTAAATATACATTGCACACAAATTACGGCTAAAAAGAGCCATTCTTTGAAAGCATCCGGCACTTCATTGCTATAATGTCTTAAAATGCTGAAGCTCGCTAAGTTTTGAAACACCACAACTAATATTACAAAACAGACATATATACTAGTGAAACATTTTTTTATTCAGCTGTAATTATAACAAATTCAATATATACGCGACTTCTAGAACTGTCTATTCAACTGTCAAATGTTTTCTTCCTTGTAACTCTCAGATTCACATGTCTCTCTCTCACCAGCACGTCGTTACAGATGTCCTGAAGCTCAGTCTCGATCTTCTCACGGTATTCACGCGCCATCTGCTGTTTCTTCTCATTGCCCTCCGTTTTCTGCTCAATGCTGGAGATCACACGCCAGGACGAGCGGCGGGCGCCCACCACGTTCTTGTAGGCCACGGAGAGCAGGTTGCGCTCTTCGTTGGAAAGCTCAACGCCGCCCTCCGTGACGGCCTTCATGGAAGCAGCCATGTCATCATAGCGCTCGGCTTGCTCAGCGAGTTTAGCCTTCTGCACTAGGTCGCTCTTGTCCATGATGCAACTACAAAAGTAGGGGGAAATTTTTTTACAATTAGTGATAAAAATGCACGTTGTTGGTGAGTTAAAGGTTTGATTAGTTTAGCGCATCATCCGGCCCCTGGTGCCTGTATGCATAAAATAAGAATAAGTCAAGTTTGGTATCACTTAAGAGGTTGGCTGACCTCCTTTTGTTGTAAAGAGGTCAACCTTCAAGTTGGTACCTATTTTGACCTGCACCAGATACTATATTTACATTTGGGTCTTACGAATATTTAAGTCATACTTAAGGCTACCCATAAATGATTTGTAAGAGTACAAATGAAAAGGCACAGTTATGATGCAGCATATTTCATTGGTACGTCATTCACCGACTGTCTTTTTATCTAAATGCATTCATAACTGAATCATCGTAAACAATATCAATAAAATACCATTTAAGGTTAAAACACTTATTGAAAGTATGACAATACAACAACATCATCTGAACAAGGCTAGTAATACAGAGCTTCCTAAAGATTGATTAGCTGACTTTAAAATATGCAGTTTAGCATCCTTCAATTACTTTAAACTTTAACATCCTTCACACTACTTTAAACAAGCAAAATTACTTCAGACACCAAAACAATGCAGCATTAAATTGAATTCAAAGAGCATACCAAAATAAAAGTTGAAACATAAAACAAACATAACTGATCAAATGTCTTTTCGCTATGACTCAAATTCACCAAACTTGAACTTTGTTATGATGCATCTTTTTTTAATGTGTCAAATATTAAAACATTCCACCATAAGGAAGCTCATCATTACATATCTTTAAAAAAGAAGGGAAACAATTTCTAAGAAACTGAACAAACACTTTAAATACATGCAGTTTGGGGGTTTTATTGTGCCATATAATGCATGATCATCTTTAAAAAATAATTGTATGCATCATAAACCAGGCTAAACCATAAATAATGGTATTAGTAGTACTTAAAAGACTAATTTCTTGTCCAATTACATGTTGACCTCCATAACACGTTTTACCTTGTCTTTGCATTGAGTGTTTTCCATTTGTTCTTTGCACCAAATGACGATTATTCAGGTCATATTTAGCTCATACCGAACGAAGACCAATATAATCCAATTTTTAAAAAGTAGGTCAAAAACCAGTATTTCTAAAAAATTCAGTGGTCTATCCACCTCTGCATATTATAACTGGTCAAAGTATAAATCAAACCCCCTAGATCGCCTATTCTAACCTCAGGTGTCTCTGCCTGCTGCTTAATATGACATTAATCCCTCTACCTTTGAGCAAGGTCATAGAATACGAATAGGAATCGTGATTTTAGCAGGCCACAGTGGGAATTCCAACTCTGTCAGCTATCAATACGTGTGTAAGTGCCAACGCCCTGGGCGTTGATGACTCCGCCTGAGTCCTGAACCCGAACCGCAGGTAACGGTGTCAGGCGAGTAAACACAGCCCGTCCAGTTCCTGGAGACCAACCCACCTGCGTGAGCTTGCTCTTCGGTTATTTAATATGACCGAAGGGGGCCGGAGTACTAGTTAAAATGCGTAGTTTGCTCAGGTAGTAGATGACATCAGCTAGTGTCGAACTAAATTTATTTACATAGGCCCTCACGACGCGTCCTGACGACGCGTCCGCCATCCTTTGAGGCGATTGTTTCGCGATTTTATATGATTCCAATCCACTATTGTATCACTAAATTAAGTTGAATGCGTTTTAAAATAGCAAAACTACGAATCTGAGCCATATTAAGCGCCTAACCTTGCTAATACTGCACTGCAGCATATTCAAGGCTCTCCGCTCGAGCTAACAGCTTTAGCCATCAATGCAACGCCCTCTCTTCTCCCATTCCCTTGTGGAATTTAATCGAACGCTCCGATTATTCGCGGCAAATTAAATTTGACCGTTGTTAACGGTAATTCACAGGCAAGCGGTTTATTCCTCTAGTGTATATTACCATTGACTGGTTAGCCGGTTAGCTTTTCACGACGGCCAGACGCTGAATAGACGCGGGAGCCGCTGGTCATTCCTCCCGTGCAGATGAGGAGTGTTTCGCGCTATGGTACTTTGATTAAGATATTATATAATGAAAGTACGGGAACCGCGCGCTTCTAATATAAATCGGACGCAATCGGTAATAAATCGGCAGTAATCGTTATTCATCGCCCGCCTCGGCCTAAGTCCTTGTACCCAGCCCCAAACCACAATAGACACCTTCCGCCATTGACAATGATGAGGGGGGCTTACATGAGCAACAATACAACAAAATGCATCTCTAATATTCATAATATCACACGAGCGGCCTTAATGGGCAATGTAACTCACAGTTAAATATATTTCGAGTCCTGATTTGTGTCTGTTAACGATGGGAGTATCAAGCTGTCCTCCGTTTCGCTGCTCGGGGTATTCAGGGCAGTACCACTTCCGCCTGCGCTGACACTTCCGCTTCCTCTAAACTCCACCCCTCCCCCCGCCAGTATCCATGGTAACCGCTATCCGGGGTTTCCTACACTGTTTTACACGGTCCCTCACGTCACAAGGACCATGGCAACCGAAATCGTGCGTGACGTAGTTAGTCACCATAGCAACCGTTGCCAGGAGGCGCTCGACAGCTTGCTGAATTCGAAATGGAATCGTCAGAACGTTTTGGTTCACTTGTGAGATTAATAATAACAGAAGTAGAAAATGTTTACTCCACTCAGACGGTCTAATAATTCGTATGATTCCTTCTTCCTCCAATGCGCATGTATTCTGAAACAAGTACAAGGCCTTTGAGAGACAATCTCTTATTTCTGCTTTCGTTAATAGTATTTATAAGTATTGAATATTTATTAGTAGGGCCTACTTTTTATTTGTTTAGTAGCTAGCACTTTCCACACAAAAAATGCAGCAAGTGATTCACGTCAGAATGAGTATATAAAACAATATAAAAAGCCATTTAATAAAATGAGGAAAACAATAAGTGTTTAATTAATAATTAAAATTAAAATCAGTGAAAATCAAAGTCACAAAATAAATATGTAGGATTTAAAGGCCAAAAAAATTGAAGAGCTTGTACTTTGATGGGGAAAAGTCAAGTGATCAATGTCTCAGAATAGTGACTTGGAAATAGTGCAGAATCTTAAGTAGGCCTATTCATTCCTTATTTTACGTCATAACTTTTTACATAAAAACACTTCAGTATCAACAATATACATCAACAAATTCTCTAGAATTATTTGGCCATCAAGATTTAGTCTTATGCATCTTTGTTGAAGTACAATGATAACAAAGACATTTTCATCTTATTTTAAATATAGGCCAAAAATATTAGACAACCCTGTTAAAGGGATAGTTCACTCTGTCATCATTTATTCACCTTCAAGATATTCCAAACCTATATGAATTTCTGTCTTCTGCTGAACACAAAATAAGATATTTTGAAGAATGTCAGTCACCAAACAGTTTATTGGCCCCATTGACTTTCATAGTATTTTCAAACCAAGCCTGCCAGATCTTGTTGTACACAGAAGTCACCAGTAGGGTGTAGTGTAGATCTCTCTACAGCAGATCAGTCTGGTATAGTTGCTTTTGTTAAAACAAAATGTTACATTCTACAAATACATTGTCAGACAGAATAAAGTTTGCCAGTTTAACCTCAAAGTAGGCGTGAATTCGAAATGAGAGCATTGCTAAGATCACAATCCACTCTAGCAGCAATTTGACCCTTGACAAATATGAAGTTGGTCCGTGAGGAATTTCAATGCAATTACTGCTTAATGGCAAATGCCATTTGTTAGTATCTTGGTCATTTTTTTAATAGATGTATGATGTCAAGACAGAAAACACATAACCTTTTCATTTGTTAATACTTGCATTCATACGTACTATCGCATCATGCATAATAATCAAGTCTGATGATATATGAAAATTATGTTGAAGATATTTCTGTATTGTGTTCCACCTCAGCTAGAGCTTTGATATGTCTATAATGTAATCAAACATGCAAAGACCTTTTGAATTTAAGCTGCAATCTTGTATTTGACAGATTTTTTTATATCATTTATGTATCTTAGAAAAAAAATATTCTCAGAACATTTAGCAAATGTTTTATGAAAACAGTATTTCTAAATGTTCTCTCAACATTCAAAACGTCAATTTTTTATGTTTTAAAATTTAAAATTTGTTATGTGAACGTTAAGGGAACATTTCATTATATCATTTTGGAAATATTATGGGAAAGGTACTTTTGGTAGCACTTTATTTTACAGTCCTGTTCCCCTAAAAACCTTACCTTAACCCATATAGTTACCTTATTAACCACTTTCTTAGGTAACTACGCAAGTGCACGTACTGTAAAATAAAGTGCAACTGTTACTTTTGAATGTGTGAATGTTCTGCGACAAGTAACATTAAAAAAAACGTTAAAGGAATGTCCAACTAAAACATTCCATGATGATGTAATGTGTTTATGCTAACATTTTGAGAGAATTATTAAAGACCGCACCTGAACGAATGTTCTATGAATGTTACTGAAAAAAATCGTTGGAGTCCCTGTTAGCTGATTGTTTTCAAGCACATGACATGACGTAAGACCTGGATTCAAAAACTTATCAATAATAATGGATCATAGAATCAATAATAATAATGATTTTGTGATTATCTGCAGAAAAAAAGTTTCTATCAGGCAATCAATTAATCATTCACTTCATTCATTTAGAATTGCAATAATAAAGATGGCCTTTAACCTTACACACTGAGGTAAATCACAAGCACGCAAGTAAATCTTTCTTAATGCATTTTTTTTTGCGAACAATGTCCTTTTTGTAATTTTATGCATGCATATGAGAAATGAAAACATTCTCAGTCATCCGCTCGTAGGCCTACAACAAACTAGAGCAACCAAATTTGATGCATGAATACCCAGATTTATTTCCTCCTATTTGGGAAAAAATAACAACGTATTGTTCAATTAAACAGATACTGCAATGTGAAAGAATGTTTCAGCGACCAATTGAAAGCTTTTCAGCTATGCTATATCATATATGACTAAGACCCAAAATGAGGATGGGTTATTTTGGGACAGCAACCTAGATGAGTGAAAAAGACAGCATGGAATAACTGAACATGGACATTTTTAAAATAGCTCTTTATTATTATGAACGCCCATTAATAATTTAAGCTTATCTTTTAAATACCCATCAACCACACACTCTGAAGCCAAATGTCTAAAATTAGTAGATATATAAATTATATTAATGAGGGGAAAACAGTTCTTTTCAAAAGCCTAATGGAAATGTCTTGAAACAAACCTAAAAAAAAAGAATCCAGCACAAAAGAGGCTGACTGCTGTACAGTGACGAGTCTCTGTTCCCTGAAGGGACTTGAGAATAATATCAATAGCTTCGAGTCTCCGGGGAAATCTATACAGACCTGCTTAAGGCATGTTCAAGCAGATTTATTTGTTAAGCAATGGAAGGATGTGTTGATGCTGACTTGGTCACCTATTCATAAATCAAAGACAAAGTACACCTCTATGTGTTGTTGTTGCTGTTGTTAATGAAAGCTCTGCACAAAAGCTATTCAGGGTTAGGAACACTAACCCGTGTTATATAGTATTAGCCTATATATTATTATATTTATTAATATTTGAATTTGCTTTTACTTTTATATTTTGATCTCAATTTTCATTCAAGTTTGAGTTCAAACCTAAATGTAGGCCTAAGTTCAATTATAAATATATATATATATACACACACACGCACGCACGCACGCACACACACACACACACACACACACGTAGCCCCGCCCCTTTTCCACATGGCGCACGTTGTGTTCTGTCTTCCGGTTTGTATTTCCACAGCATGAAGGTAATATCTTACGGATTTATGAATGAACCTCTCATTTTAGAATCTTCCCAGTCTGACATTTGTTATGACATCCGCTTCAAACATTACAATGATCATGATAACTTTCATTAAGTTTACAATAAGTAAATCCACTTCACCAGCTAATTACTCTTCAAAAGCGATGCCATAGAAATATACAGAGCTACCGCAAAAACGAAGTTCAAAGACAAAATTCTAAAGATGGCTGCACGCTAGTTTCTCTGGCAACCACATAATAATGCACTAAATCCACTCTGAATACCGTAACATCCACTTGGCAACATCCTGGAACCCATTCACAACACCATAGAGCATTGTGGCAGTGGCTTTTGCACAGTCAATTAACACTCATAATTTCCTGAGAAGAAGTACAAATCCAGTTATGAAGTAGGCCTACTGTGGATGATACTAGTGGTCCAAGCAGACTTTTCACTTTAGTCTTTTTTCCTCTTGTATTCAAGCCTCAGAAGACACACTGTTTGCCTCTCATGTTGGAGAGCGAACATAATAGTCTTGGACAATAGCAGACATGAATTGTTCAGCTACATAATGGAGAGAGGTGGAGATTCTTTACTATGCATGCCATGGAGAGAGAACAGAACTACTAGCACATGATATAGCTTTTATGCTAGCATGCCATTTTTAGCTCCTAATCATTCCCTTGTTAGAAATTAACACAAATTACTGACAGCCAAACAATTCAAAGGAAGGAGTGAAGCACAGCAGAATGGCATATATCAACTTTGTATGGAACGTGGATGAGAAACTAGATTTTCTGAAGAAAAGTGAATTGTGCCTGCTTATGCAAAACTCAATCACTGTGGTTGTCAATCAACACGTTGCTATGCAGTTGCTTGAGTGTTCTGATTGGTTGCCAGGGTGTTACTTTCTACATTTTGAATCGGTGTTAGCGCATTGCTGATTAATGGCTTACATTTCAGTCAAAGCATATGGCTTTTTTTGGCAAATGTTACTAATGTTTTTTTTTCATTTTTTTTTCATTTCTGTCAAGACAACTCTCGGATTGTTTGGCATGGTGATGGATATGAAAATGTTGATATGTTTGGTCTTGGCTAAATAGATCTACTACACTGCTGCATACAGGCATACATACACATGCTGTGAGCAAGTAAGACATGCTGGCACTGTACAGTACAGTATACTTGAATTACTCATATAGTAGATCTATACAGGTGGAGCTGGGGAAGGTGGAGGGTTTCTGAAAGTGCACTGCAACTGCTACAGAAAATGCTGACCAGTATTTGTAGGTTGAGCAGCGAGCTCATTGGCTGCTGATGTTACAGGAACCAGTCAGCTGTGCCCTATAGTCAAAGACGTGATTGAAGGCCTTTTGAGTTAAGGACCATCAGGCTGCCCATTAAAGCCCAGGCTGCCGTCAGCCTGGGCAATCTTGTGTTTAATGACAGAACTTTATATTTCTCATAATCCTTTGCAACTGCAGCTGCAGGGTGCAAAGGGTTCAACTCAATAGATACCTCACAAAATAATCAAAAACAGCAAATTAGTTTTAGTTTTGATATTTTCCCCCTCAAAATTACTTGTACATTTCACAAATAAATACAAAGAAATGACAAGTAACCTAATTAAATGGAAACATTTTGATGTAGAAAGAATGAAATGATATTTTCTAGTAGGGTACTCCAATAATCTTTGTTTTATTTACAACTTTAAAAAAATATATTTTGTAATGAATATGTGCATAATGCTTTTAACATGCTTGTGTTTTTTTATTTGAAGATCAGATTGTTGTTGCAGTTACACTTCAGGATTTTACAGGGGGGAAAGGTGAGCATGAAATGCTACGGAAAACCTGACTTAAAATCAATTAAAGTTGATTGAGTGATGAGTTGATGAGTGACAAGGAGTATTAAAAAACAGGCGTTAGTCTGAAGAACCTCCTTAGCACAAATTAAATCATTATTTTTCCTTATTTGCATCTCCTCTGGTGTTTCTTTACAGTCTATAAAGTATTTGATTGATTTCAATTAAGTAATGGGCAGGTTAATAAAACGTTCAGGTTCAGTCTAGATCTAGCAGCCTCTGTCTGTTTAACATTACCGTCTCAGGATGTGAACCAGTGACACACTTGACACACTTAGCCTGTCCTTCATCCTCCAGGTTTTAATGATTAGCCGAGGATATCAGACATGAAAGACGCGGCATCGTCCTCAGAGCCCCAATTTCTATATTAACTGGCAGCAGGCTGCTCCATTTTCAGCAATCTAGGTTGATGTGTACTGGAGGAAACCGATGGCACTCTTAAAACGAGTGCCAAGAACTTGTGGTTGGCAACTGCAGTGAGGAACAGAACAGAGAGTTTCTGCACAAGTCATCACATAATAAGTCTATGCACTTGCATTTGTCAGATAAAAGAATCAGATTACTACAAAAAATATAATACACAACGTGACATCAAAATGAACCCTTTTTCTTTATTAATGCATGTTACTGGTCTTATTGTGAAGAATTCATCGGTGCATGTTATTCCGAATAAAATCTAAACAGGAATTTAAGCAGTTTTTAGCAACTGAAATCAATAGTCATTTTGTTATGGAGAATTTTTTTTCTTCCATTAGCATTTTCTATTTTTTTGTTTTACTCATCACTAGTCAGCAGTAAATGATGGAGCATTGTATTTTATAAATCTACATTAAACACATGGTACAGTATCCCATACAATTTGTTATCAAAACCACAATTTTGATTTCGTATGCAAAGAATAATCAAATCAAAATGAAATATTCAGCAGCCCCTAAAGGCAATATGGAGAATTTATTTATACATATCCATCTTTGATCTAAATTGTCAATGCTTATCCCATAAGACGCGCCTGCCCCGCAGCCCTCCCAGAGATATATGGTGGTGGGACGTCATCTGTAAATTGCTTTCTGACTCAGCATGTCCTGGTAAAATTAATTCACATATATACCAGCAGGTACTGGGCCCTCGGTGGTAAACAGCTGGCTGCGTTATTTGCTTCTCTCTCTCTGGTAGTCACTGGTAAATAGAGACAGCCTTCATGCATCGGTGTCCTTGGATGTGCTCAAAACCAACGCAGTAGGTGAGCAGGCACCAACAAATGAGGTTTCAACAGGAACAAGAGAGGGTGGCCTTAGCAGGTGTTTGTGAGACATATAGCATCTGCTGTGAATAACACTTGTATTGCAAGGCATCTTCCTCTATATAGCCCAATTTCTTCTGATACTGCTGAAACCTTTTCAGCAGTAACAATACTATTACACACACACACACACACACACACACACACACACACACACACACACACACATATATGGGTGGCGGCTACATTCCTTTGAGCTCTTTATAGAGGCAGCAGAGGATGATGATGGCTTTCCTGTTTTCTAGGTCAGTCTGATACATGATTCTGTGGAGATGTGCAGTCTGTGAGTAATATGCATTTTTAGGGTGAATATGTTTGGGTGCGTGCGCAAATAAATAGCATACAAAGTTCATGTTAATCCAATGTTATGTACGGCTTTCTACTTCTAAACCGAAAAAATCACAATATGCTGCCTTTTTGTGTGTGTCAGGCCCAAAACATACTGAAGTAGGCTACACATAGCCTATTTAAACCATAGAACTTATTCACAGCAGCGCCATCTTTGAATTTTAACGGAGACAAAAGCTACTATTTTTTTTACTAATAAATTATGTTTTCAACTCAAAAGTAAAGACAGTAAATACAATTTAAGTCTTTTAATGAATTTTGACTTCTTATTTTGTAAATAAATTAATACATCTAATCAAACTTACTAAGGTCTCCCCGAGTTGTCACGTGACAAATCTGCATTTTGGCGGATAACAGACCAACGGATATCTGTTAGAGGGTGAGTTGTTTTTCACTTTTTCATTTGCTTTATAAAAGCCTACTTTAAAATATCGCGTTTATAAAGTATTTTCGACGTGTTTATTGTTAAGTTTAACGGAAAACAGACCCAGCTCAGCCCTTACAAGTAATCTGCGTGTGATCTATCCTTTTGCAGTCTTTGGATGTAACGTTATCTCGTTGCTGCTCTCTGTAACGTTAGTCATAGTGTGAATATTTAGGTTTACTATAGAAAAGTTAAATGTGGTTAAAAATAGCGACTGACTAAAGCCTGACCAAGCTCGGATGTCACGCTTCTTTGCCCATGATGCAAAGTTTCAATGCAATTGTGGTTTCCGAACGTAACCAACAACAACTCAACGGGTAACTTACACACTGCATTCTCAGCATTAACGTTACCTCATTAGGCGCTATAGCAGGCATGGACATTACCGGTATAGTGCACTGCAAAGTGCAAACTGTCAATTTTTTTTCAGATCAACTTGTTTCGTTACAGGATAACTCCTGAATCTTGCTAAAAAAACATTAATTTATATATCTAGCTTGCTAAATAGTAGCACATTTGGTTCAATGGCATAGAACCCTGAAGGAGTGAACACGGTTTTCCGTGTTTGTGTACTTGTTTCTGGCCTAAGAAAGAAAGAAGAAAGATCGATCGATCGATCGATCAATAGATAGATAGATAATCGATATAATATTTTAAAAATAAATAATATAATTCTAATAAAATAAAATTTAGCAACATTTGTGGAACACAAGAATACAGAAAGAATTCGTCCAAGAAAAAAAAATTTCAAATGAAGAAGTTTCTGATGTGAAGGGGGAAAGATGGTGCTCATGAGAGAGGTGTTGGAGGAGGACAGTGGCTCTCAAAGACAAACCATTGTGAAATGAGACCAGACTAAAACATCTGCACCTCAGACAGCTACAAACAAAACCACAGTTTCTCCTCTCTACTTTGCTTTTCACTATCACCAACATGAAGAGCGAGACAGAGAGAGAGTGCTCGACCTTTACTGTAGACAGCCAGTCTAAGCGCAAATTACACCGGAATGATTTA
Organism: Siphateles boraxobius; assembly: GCF_051911475.1. Classification (NCBI taxonomy): domain Eukaryota; kingdom Metazoa; phylum Chordata; class Actinopteri; order Cypriniformes; family Leuciscidae; genus Siphateles; species Siphateles boraxobius. Next base: position 3,647,813 of record NW_027509042.1, read on the forward strand.
TGTTAGCTCCTCTCCCAAATCCCACAACATCAGCAAGTGCTCAACATCCAGATGCAGCCGTACCTCTCCCTCTCTCTCTCTCGCTTCCTTCTACCGTTCCACCAAAGATGTCACAAGGACACATCGGCAGAGACATCCTCATTTCGTTCTGCTCCAGAATTGTGTCTCCTGGGTACCTATTTAATTACTTTGCGATGTTTGATGACAAGAAACACACACACACACACACACACACACCAGCTACCTGATTGCAAGGTGACGACCTCTGTAAATGTTGAAGGTAATGGCAGAAAGAGAGGGGAAACAGTTAAAAAACAATGCTCATGTAATTTATCCATCCTCAACCCTTTATTAATTGATTATTATTAGGACAGACACAACTGTTCCCTCTATTTTTGTGGGTGCTGATCTTTGGGACACACTATGAGGGTAGAAACATGTTCAGCATACTTTTGGAAAGGCTATTACTTCTCAGTGTTATTTTAGTATTATTTATTATAGTATTTATTAATAGTTAGGCAACATTTCTCATTTTCATTTACGTTCTTTACGTTAAGTTTTTCCATTTAATAATTGATATTTTTATTTCAGCTTTATTTCAATTAGCTACCGAAAAGATTTATCAATAATAGGACTGCAATTTCTGCAGTGTATATACTATTTTTCGGCATTTACTACAATGCAAGTATATAAAAGAGGAGACTGTGTGGGATGCTGTATCCCACAATGCAATGCACTCAACTTGAACTTCCATTTCCATTGTGGCCAATAATATCTGCTAAAGCCAAGTTATTTTTTAGCACATTTTGCACAAGGTGACAATCAAACGGATCAATAATTCAAAATAATAATTTTAGATGCCACTCACAAAATAATCCTGACAGAAATGTAGCATAATAATGTTTTAAATGTATATCATTGCAAAAAAAAGCAGTCGACTTGCTCCGAATGGGATTTAAACCAGCCTCTCTGGTTTGAGAGGCGGGCGGGCACACTTACAAGGACGCAAAAGACTGGTTTACTCGCCCAACTCTAACTAACTTGCCTCCGTTACACATACAGCAATATGTAGTAAGCAATAGGCTGTTATTTGATTCTGAACATATTACTCTTGGTATTTCTGACATATAAAGATATAGGAGAAATAATAAGAGTAGAATTAGTATGCTATTCCAAATCAATGGTTGACCAATGCATTTCAAATGTGCGGTCATGTTGTATACACTCAATGTGAAAAATATTTGATTACTGTGTTAACAAACCTGAAGAGAGCGATAATTCTGTGCCATTATACTACAGGGCCGTTGAATGCTTGAATCTGATTGGTTGACGAACGTTCTGGTGTGCAATTATTTTCAGGGAAACACACAGCTATAGTAGTTTCAGGCAGGTCTTGACTCTTGACCGCATTACAGTTCCATATCACTTCGTGAAGCTGACTGTAATAACGGAAAATAGGATACAATTCATAACAAGAAAAAACATGCAGCCCCATGCGCTAGATCTGCAATTTTCGATGTCTAACTTCACAATCAATGGAAACATGCAGTTTAATTTTAATAAATAAAGTATATTGTCCTATCTATAATCAATAGATTATTAAAATGAATATATAAATAAATTGATAGTCCTGCTGCACAGGTTTTTTTTCTGCACTCTCTCTCTCTCTTTCTAATAACTGCATTAATAACTAGATAGAGCCGGGGACACACTTACTCTAAGGCCGGTGTGCATTATTTTTCTAATAATTCAACGGCCTGTCATCAATTATTCCTTACTTAAACCAGATGTGCTAATCAGGTCATCCAATTAATTGAAAATAATTAATATGACTATTTATTTATCAATGTGTCTGGTCATTTTATTACTATGAAAAAAAAATGGTTTGGTACGTTTTTGGGTCTAACTTACATTCTGAGTCTTGTTGATAAATTACTGATCCAAAGTTGAAACAGAATGCGAGAGTGAAATCAGCTCGCGTCACAAATGTGTTATCCACAGGATGTGAAAGCTGCTGCTGCCGTGTCTCAGCGAGTGGCGCACTGATTGCACATGTAAACACACAGGTGGTCTGGGCCTATTTTGGAGCAACTCACATTAGAGCCTAATAAAGACTGATTTTGCTCAACATTATGACAGAACACGCTGTGTCCATTTCTGCACAGATTTACTCATATTACTACATAACACCTGTGCTCTTGGACATAATCAGTGTTGCCAACTTAGTGACTTTTCAGACCCCATTATCCACTTTTTTCAAAAAAGCGACTAGGGACAAATCTAGTTAACATGTCAGTCACTCCGTCGTCTGACAGAAAATGTGTAAATGAGCATGAATTAGGAGAGAAAACGCATTGCATCATCTAGCAACAATTTAGCAAGTTTTTGAGCAGGCTTTAGCTTTTCCATTGGTGACACTGGACATAATATACATGGTAAACCTTAAAGTGCCCTTATTATGCTTTTTCAGATATTACCTTTAATGTAGAGTGTAATATAGATGTTTGTGAATGTAAAAATGTCTGCACTGTTTTAAAGATCAAAGTGCACAACAAATAAAGGTATTGTCTCCTAAAAGAAAGAATCAAATCAGAACTGACTGTAATGAGTCGTCAGCGATTCCAGTCTCACGTCTTAATTGGCTGCCCGCGAATGACATCTTCTTTGCCAATTAATACTGGAATTGATACGGAAAAAAAATGAAGCCATCGTTACTGTTTGTATCATTAAGTGCTGAGGAAGCCTCCAACACTCGCAGTAAGCGGTGGACCAATCACAACAGACTTTAACCCCCAATGTCGGTCTAAACCTGTATGACTTTCTTTTTTTGTGTGGATACAAAGTTTTCATTTTGTCCATACGATGAAAGTCAGTGAGGTTCAGTGTTGTTTGCATTGTCTGGCTTCACAATAAGCTAATGTTTCATAGTTAACAGTGTTTTATATAGTGTATATAGTGTTCATACTTAGTCTGTTGTGATTGGTCTACCGCTTACTGCGAGTGTTGGAGGCTTCCTCAGCACTTAATGATACAAACAGTAACGATGGCTTCATTTTTTTTTCGTATCAATTCCAGTATGGGGGCAGTCATGTCCTAATGGTAACAGAGTTGGACTGGTGATCCAAAGGTTGCTGGTTCGATTCCAGTACCGGCAGGAATATGACTGAGGCGTCCTTGAGCAAGGCACCTAACCAAAAGCTCCCCGGGTGCCATTCAAGGCTGCCCGCTGCTCTGGGTGTGTGTATCCACGTTTGTAGTATGTGTGTGTTCACTACTCTGCTCCTAATGTGTGTGCACTTACTTGGATGGGTTAAATGCAGAGGTCAAATTCCAAGTATGGGTTGCCATCACGTGTTGCACATATATAAACTCACTATTGACTAACCTCCAGACTGTATATAACCCAGTCTGAGTTCAGTGTAGGACGTGTTTAAATAGGCCGACTCGAAGGGGACTCTCTCGTGTGGCAACCAAAAGTAGTGCCCTAAAAGTGGGACCGTTTTTAGAGCAGGATCTGATGCAATTTTACATAGAGTAAATCAGTGTGTGGCTCTGCAGCTCCTTTTATGAGATGCCCAGCATTCAGACTAGGAAACAACACAAATAACAGACACCAGGAGTAAACGGGTGAGATTACATCTGTGCATGTTGCTCAACTCACACAGCCATCAACATAACAAGATTAGAGGATTATCATAAAAAATCATGGTAAAGCCAACAGGATTCTGAATTAAGCTGTTTTTCTGTAACTGAAATGATGCGGGTCTAAACAAAAAAGCTGTTGCATAATAAATATCTGGAAAAATAAGGAAGAAAAGCAAAGGATTTGATGGACTAAGACAGGGGTTCCCAAACTTTTCAGCCCATGACCCCCAAAATAAAGGTGCGAGTGATTCGCAACCCCTATATCCTCGGAGGTGGTTAAAGTATACAAACATTGCGTGAAACTGTGCACATGCACTAATAGGCATACTTACAACACAAAATAACACAACAGTCAAAACAACCATTATATTATTTTATATTAAATGTTAACATCACCTAATGAGATGGGTGCATAGACGTTGGAACGGGGTTCGGGGGGTTGGCTGGCTGGCGCGGCCGCCCCCTAAAATTTACATAAGTACTAAAAAAACAATACATTTAGAGTTTGTAAAATACACACTGATGTTTATGGAAGAGGTAATAATAATCCTTTCCATTATAATTCGACACGTTTTATTCATATCAGATACACATTGTGTAAGTAACTGTAATGTTTGCTCTATTCTTCCATTTCACCAGCCATTACTTTTAAGTATTTCGGGAGTGGATGAATTCACATGTTGTGATCCTCTCCCTCGTTCATTTCACCTAGGGGTTCTATTTAATTACCATTTGTTCATTTTATTCATTGCGCCTTGACACCAGTTCAAAACTGAGTCCCAAAAGTCCGCGCAAGAAGCATAACTGTACGTTCACACCGCTGCCGACTTGAGCGGCAAAGAAGCTCTGGCCGCCCTGTCGAGGACGCTTGTCTAAAAGTACGGGAAAGCTTATTGAAGCTTGTTGACGCTTGTTAAAGCTTGTTGATGCTTTTGTCGCTCTGACGTACCAGCATTATGTTCGAGAGAAGAGAAGTGTCACAACATGAAATGTAAACAGAAAAACAGGCAATACATTGACACTAGAAACCTTTTATAATGACAGCATTTTTATATTGCCTATTCCGCATCTCAACGCACGCATACAGCTTGCCACAAAGAACCGGCCAAAGTAAGGATTGTGCATTAAACATTTGAATTGTTTATTAAAAACTAGTGTTTTCTGTCAGTTTTCGGTTCATTTATGAGACGCGCTCCAGTTCACGCGCCGGCGCCTCCGTGTCCTAATTATATTATCTACTATATTTGCTTTTTATTTATTAATCCAGTCATTTTGTTGATGAAAACATTGATTAAAATACAATTTATACAAAATGAAATTTACTTAAAACAAAACTTAATAAGTGGTCAGAATTATGTCTGACCCATTCTAAATGTTTTCCGATATATGGTGACTCAAGCACTGATGGATCAAAGATCGCGCATTTTGACATTTGCAGTAAAAACTTGAAATATAAATTCTCCGAAAATGCATTTCATACAAATATATTGAAACGTCTGTTTATATAGGCCTACTCCGTTAATAAAGGAGTCCGGACATTGTAAAAATATCAGTCCACATGCGTTTTATATTTAATATGAGGGAAATAGACATGCATGCATGCGTGACACAAAAAATCTTTAACCTTTAGGTAGCAAAATATTTTTTAGAAAATTCTACTAGACTAACGTCACTCATAAATCATGAAATTCCACACATCCACCATCTCTTGAGTTTTATAAAAAATCTTTAACTTTTAGGTAGCAAAGTATTTTTTAGTAATTCTGTCAATTACACTTCTGGAAATCATCTCGCGACCCCCCCTCGCTGTCTCACGACCCCCCGGGGGTCGCGACCCCTACTTTGGGAACCCCTGGACTAAGAAATAGAGATAATTGTGGTTTTATAATTAAAAAGAACTATAAAGAACAACCTTTTTTTCAACTTTTAAATTTGTTCTATATTAAGTCACATTTAAAACAAAAAAAAGATAAACTAAACTAAGATTGAAATAAACATAAACATTTAGATATTTATTGTTATAATATTCATATTCATATTATAATTAATATATAATTAATATTATTCATAATATTATTTATAGAATTTATTTCATGAATTATATAAAAAACTAAAACTAAAAAAATTATGAACTGTCCATCAGTCGTCATTTCCAGGGTTATTTTTTAAATATTTATGTATTATTATATATAATCAGCTTTATTAAAGGTGCTCTAGTCTAAGCCATGTTGGGTGATGTCACTTCTTGTTGACGTTTAAAGTATTGTCGAACAAAACGGAGGCTACCCTCCCTCCTCCTCATCCGCGCAAAAAAAAAAAAAACATGGTCATTTTCAGGAAAACCAAAATATTTGTTCATAATAAAGTTAAAAATTAGAATACATAAGTTACCTAGAAGTCAGCATGTATCAACGGTTTTAGTAAAAAGCTGGAGATTAAACAAGAAAAATAAAATAACTGACAGTCTAAGAGGGTTTTTTCTGTTGAGACATCGGAACGCTGACAACACAAAGAGGATGTTTATTTTAATGGCAGCCCATTATTAAAGAGGGTGTAATTTTAATGGATGCTGTCAAAATGCATCAGATTTGGTTTGATTTGGATTTTAAGGATATCAGAGAAACCTATTTTCTTGACTTTTGTATTAAAAAGCTGGACTTGATGCGAGCTGCGGTATTATGTTCAGCAGGCAGACTAGCTAAGAATAGCTTTCAATTTGGGATAATTCATTAACCATGAATTGGTTCAGTTTGGCATCTTGGATGAGATGATCTGTGACATTACACCTCCTGCTGTGTGCATATACATTAAACACCTGAAATTACCTCTACATTTACAGCTCTAAATGTCACACAGCCTGAGATGGACTATCGAGGTTGGTCTCTGGCTTTCACTTCCTGTAGAGAGCACCTGTCTGTTTCATGTTTACGGGCATCAGTCAGCCATGGTCATGATTGTGGGTTCGTGTCTATCAAATCAACAGCTACAGATTACCAAAGTCTTTTTTTAGATAGACACGACTAATGCAAGTTTGGCACAAACATATTTGGCTAAAATCAATATGATACGTTTTAGTAGTTATAATATAGATAATATAGTGATAAAAAAAAAAACGTTTGGGTGAACTATCCCTTTAAGATGCCAAAAGCAGGCTCACCAGGGAATTACATAAATCTGTGGAATTAATCCCAGTTCTTACCTCAGTGGGTTTGTGTGCATGTGAAATTAGAAATGTTGTGGTGACCCATGTGGCATTACAACAAATATTTGTCATAAACTGAAGTTAAATGCCAAAACGAAAGGGGAAGTCAGAATATTAGGAATACCAGAGAGACGGTGAGATAGACAGATAAAGACAGATAAACGTGTGGCACTATGTTGATATTAAAAGCTGTTAGAGGGATTGGCCCTTGGACACAGCGCTTTGTAAATCCAATAAGTGGATTTTGGAATACTGTGATAGACTGAGTGATTTTGCTTGGTTGGTAAAATGATGTGATCAAGCAAAGCTTCAATACGACATGCCCCAAAAAAGAACCCAGACAATCACTTGGGTTTGTGTGTGTGTGGCACTTTTCGCAGCAAGGTCCTCTTTTTTAAAAATCAAATAACCATATATCTACTGTAATTACCTTTATCGAAGTACTATTAAGTAATTAAAGTTTGAGAAGCTTTGGCAAACCATGGGCCCCCGCTCTGGACTGAGATGCTGGTGGCTGACAATGAGTCTGCAAAATTAAAAGTGTTATGGCCCACATCAGCTTGACCTGGATGTCAGTTGAGCTCTACTTTTACAAGTTGCCTTCAGAGTAAGACAGTATGTTAATAAAAAATGCAGACAATTGGACCAGAAAATATAGGCCATCCACACTGCGGCGCTCCACAGGCAAGAAATACCACCAATGAGATCTCTTTAATATCTCATTTGTTTCTCCTAGGCAGTAAATAGAGTTTTTTACCAATGGCCTGATTTTTACCTGAGAAAAAGACTCCAGTAATCTCAAATGTGTCTCCACTACACTCTTAAAAATAAAGGTTCTTTATTGGCATTGATGGTTCCATGATTCCACCTTTGGAATCTATGGAACCTTTCCATTCCACTAAAGGTTCTTTAGAGTGGATTTTTTTTAAAATATGTTCTTCACACTAAGAAAAAAAAAACTGTTCACTGAAAGGTTATTTTGGGGAACCCAAAATGGTTCTTCAATGGCATCAATGCAACAGCCCCCTTTTTCGAACCTTTATTTTTAAGAGTGTAGAGTTTCGAAGAGATCTCAACAATGTGCTCAGATTCACCAAGATACTAAACTAGTCTGCGTTTGTGATTTGTGAAATAAGGTAAAAGTTTTCTTTCAAATATACATTCTGACAGGATAATAGTGGAGGATGTGTTTGTACAGGAGGCCAGTCTGCTGAAAAATAAATGCTGTTGTCACCTGCTGTTATGTCTCTAATCCCATATGTTGTGTGCTCTCCTGCAGGAAAAGATATTGCTTCCACAGGCAGGCATCAACTGAACAAAATGAATACAGGAAAATATAATAGCCTATCGTGATCATTACATCACATATCATTAATTGGCTCTAAAACAATATGACTGACCAGAAAGAAACTTGTTGAAACAAAAGATTTGCAAAGGACTTGAAGCTTCATGCCGCTGTTTTTTCACTAGTATAAAATCGTTCTTGGGATTTTAGGAATCTATATCGATTAAGTTCAAATGAACTTCACAATTGCCATGTACTGTACAGTATTTTGTAAGTGTATGATTTGGAATAGCCACCCTTATATCTGGAGTGCACCTTAAAATGTTGTTCAGGTTGGCACTTTGAGTTAGTCTAAAATGTGGAAAATGGGCAATTTTGGGGGGGTTGATGAACTTGTACAGATCTTCAATAAAGTCTATCATGTAATAGAGCAAGAGGGTTTCTGGGCATCACAGAAACACATTATAATGCTAAATCTCCTTTGGAATATCACTCCATGATAATGGGTTTCTGCAGAAGGGGCTTTGAACAGAAGGGGTGTCAACTGTTGCAAGTACATGTTGTTTGTTTCTAGGAGGGAGAGAACAATCCTGCCCTAATGTGACGGTCTCTCTCTCTTCCTCCCGTATGTTGTCTCCTTCTAACACAAACTTGTGTTCACTTTTACTCCCAGCATCTGTCAGGTTTCATTGATGTCTCGCACTTAAGATGTCATCACCGTGAGACGGCCCCTTTCCCCTGGGTCCTGCTGGTAGGAGGAACAACCTGGTAAAAGGTCAGTGAAGCACTGAACAAGAAACAACTCAACAGCCATTTGCTACGATACGAGACAACTCTTAATACACACACACACACACACACACACACACACACACACACACACACACACACACACACACACACACACACACACACACACACACACACAATGTTTTTTATATTGTCTATGCTATCCCCTTGCACTAACCCTTCTCCTTCACAGAAAACATTTTTGTGGCATTTTTTGAATTTCAATGAATTTTAAGCCATTTGGTTTAAACCATGTTCTAATACCCATGTCATTCTACACATTTATGTTCTCATAAACCATATATTCAAGAACACACACACAGCAAACTTCAGGTATGTGATTCTTCCGAAATCTTCTTCTAAAATCATGACACATGAATCATGCAGATCAGTAATAAAACACATAATTTGAAGTAATGCATGTTTGTGGAATTTTGTTACACTGTTTCAGGCTTCTTGTGGGTTCAGGTTCAAGTTCATGGACCGAAACCTTTCTCTGTAATGATTTGTAGAAGTTTGAGTGGAGTTTTATTTACTCAATGAGATTGATCGGTATTGGAAGCACAGTTGTTTTATTTACAGAACTACAGAATAGCACTTATCGCCCTTACATTTTTCCTAAAGATGTTAAGACGTCCTGCTTTGTATTACTAGAAATAAATTATAGCTGTTAAATATATCTCCATTTGTCATTCTTCACAGTTCCTGGTAGTTCATGCAGTAAATGGCTGATTCAGGTGTTTAAAAAAACAAATAGTGCTTCACACTGGGTCTTAAAAAATATCCTGCTTTTTGCACTCACACAATCACATCCCTGAAACTTGCACTATTCATAATATCTCATACAATAATTGACTTTATTAGTCTGTGGTTCAGTGATGGTATCAGATGGAGGTTCCTTGATACTCCAAGGCAATATTATTTTAGCATGATTTATTATTAATATTATGTAAGGAACTAACTGAGTAAATAACGTGTCTGGGTTAGACAGGTCAATTTGGCTCAAAAGGAATTATTAATTTATTTATAGGGAATCACTTAAACAAATCACTTAAACGGCTCGTAAATGACCCGTCCAGCGTTCATTTGAACGAGCCGTAACTCTCAGCTCTAAAACGGATATAAATATCCAAACTATAGTGAAACACTATTTATTAGCAAGGTAACTTAGATCAGCAGTTTAAGACATTAAATCTGTAAGCACAAAACACAAGACAATTATCTTTAAAATATAAACAAGACTTTATTGATTATTCTAAAACATAAATATCTAACACAAACAGATGCACACACACATTCATACGAGTTGCAGAAAGAAAGAGAGGGAGGAAAGAATGATTTTTAAGAGTGAGATGATGAATTCCCAAGTTTCTATATGCACTTATAAGACATGACCTGAACGAACCATCAATCATTAATTTAACCCTTCTATCGTTTCTTACGCGGGTTATCCAATTTTATCTCAATGCACCAGTTCAGCTAAGAGTCTGGAGGTATACTTGCGTTTGTATGTGCGTTTCTTTGGGATTCCTTTTGTCGGCGTAAAAGGGTGTTCCCTTTCGTAGTCACTCCGAGTTACGTCGGATGACGACGAATGGGGGTTTCGCTTAGAACACCTATCGACTTCGAGTATTACAAAACGAGCCAATGGCGATGAAATGCCATGGGTCTGCGGAATTTGCATAGCGTATCTCCGCCCCACCGCGTGGGTATAAAGGAGGACGCCGGCAACATGCAGGTATGTTTTCGCTTCGGAGCCAAGAATATTTCTTCACTCCACAATCATCTCTGACTTCGCTCTATGAGACGAGCTTCTCTTTCCGGTGTTGGTGTGACGGCGATCTGCAGCGAGCTCACAGTGCCTGCTGATCTGTGCAGTGATCTGCCAGTGTGTGTGTGTCTCCCTGTGCGCTTCAACATCGCGGAGTTTTTTTCTCCTCTCATAAAAGAGCTCGCACGCGGCACGTCTTTTTAAAGACGGCTCGCCCGTGCATTTCTGGTTGCAGCGGACTGGTATCGGACTCTGATGGGCACGAGCGCTGTCTAGTGTGTTTGGGCTTTGATCATGCTTGAACAGCGCTCGTGGATGACTCATGTTCTCTCTGGGAACGTGATCATCGCGTCATATATAGGTCGAGACTCGGTGAACTCGCAAGAGTGAGAGTCCCCTCATCCACTACCCGATCTTCGGCTGGTGGACAGGGTGACCTGAGGGTGTTGGTCTGGAACAAGGCGCCGACTCTGTGTCCACGCCCCAGCCCCCCCTCTTTAATGACGGTGCCCGCTAGCGAACTGATGATTCCACGAGTCTACCCTCGGGTGGCCCGTGTGTTTTCATTTGAAGCTACAGAGGATGATGCTGTGTCTGTAGCAGCATCACTAGGTGGGCTTGATTCTTCTGGAAATGACGACTCTTCACAGCTGCCACCCTTTGGTGTGCATACGGCTGTGCCTGAGTCTGATCCGGAGATGATGGCGATGCTTTCCCGGGACGATTGGTTTTTGGGTGAGGCCGCCGACGCGTCCACGGCAAACCCCAATATCTTTCCTCCCGGACGTGCATGATGAGTTCACGGGTCCTCTCGTTGGTCTCATCCGCCTTTCCTCCCCTCAGGGGCCGCTGCCCATGGGTACACTGGGGTTCCCCCGGTTGAACGCTCTGTTGCCATGCTACTGTGTCCTCAGAGTGCTTCCCGGCGCAATCCTAAGCACCCGTCCAAGCCTGTAGTTCTTTTCGTCACAGTAATCTGTGGCGAAATCCTATAGTGCCACAGGACAGGCAGCTGCCTCACTGCATCCCATGACCGTTCTGCTGGTCTACCTGACCCAGACGCTCATGGACATGCAGGAGGGCGGGACTGACCCGAGGCTCTTCAGTGAGCTGCGCGCCGCCACTGACCTTGCTCTCCGAGCGACGAAAGTGGCCTTACGCTCTCGGAGTCAGGTGATGTTCACCAGTTTGGGGCTGACCGGTCTGATGTGCAAGATGTCGGGCGGACCCGTCTGCTCGACACCCCCATCTCCCAGGTCGGCCTCTTCGGCGGTGCGGTTGAGTGCTTCTGCCCACAGTTCTCAACCGCCCGTGAGCAGATTGAGGTTATTCTGCCCCGACGGCCCCGCCGTCCGCTCAGATCCCTCAGTCTGCCCACCGCCGAAGGCTCCCTCCCACGGTTCCAACCCCGCCCGTTCACCCGGGCCTGGCTCTGGAAGACCGTAGGGGGATGCCACAGCCCTCTCGAGTCCCGAGATGGGCTGCTCAGAGATGAGACTCAGCTCTTTCCAGGAGTTGGTAGCAGGGCCACTCCTTTCCCCGGTGGAGGGCTGGGGAAGAATCCTTATTCAGGAAGAACTGACTCTCTCCTCTCTGAGCATACAGAGTTCTCGGACGACACAGAGCGCCGCCCACAAGCCGTGCTCTCCTCTTCCCCCTCTGCCCCAGAGGTGGTTGACACGGCGTGCCGTCCACGGACCGTTTCGCCCCTGTCCCCCTCTGTCGCCAGACCCCTGACAGAGCAGGCCCCCGTGGAACGCTGGTCCTTCCCTGGCCTCCTCTGTCAGGGTGCGGTTATGACCTTGCCCCCACACCGGGCCGCTATGCCGCCCTCGTCTGGGCTGGTCATTTCCGCTTCGCTGCACCACCGGGGGGACGTCTGTGGTTCTTCACTCAGCTGGCACAGTTGGGAGCCTGCACTAGAGCTCCCTATCTGTTCCGCTGGGTCGTGCGAACCATCGGCTCGGCTTTGCGATTCAGTTCGCACGGTCTCCTCCCGGCTTCACGGGAGTCCGCTCCACTTTCGTCGGTGGCTATGCCCCTATCATGAGAGCGGAGGTTGCTCCCTACTGGCGAAGGGTGCGATTGAGACTGTCCCTCCAGCCGAGATGAGGTCCGGGTTAACAGTCCCTACCTCATTGTCCCGGAGAAGTCTGGTGGGTTACGGCCAATCCTGGACCTATGCATCTGAACCGCTCCCTTCTCAGGCTGCCGTTCAAGATGCTCCTGGCCAAACGCATTTCTGGATGTGTGCGGCCACAGGATTGGTTTGCAGCGATCGACCTGAAGGACGACTACTCTTATGTCTCCGTTCTCCTTCGACTCAGACCGTACCTACGTTCTGCTGTCAGGGCGCGCGCATGTCAGTACGCTGTTCTCCCATTCGGGCTAGCCCTGTCTCCTCGCGCCTTCACAAGGTTGTTGAGGCAGCCCTTGTTCCTCCATGGGAACACGGGGTTCGCATCCTGAACTATCTCGGTGACTGGCTGTCTTAAGCTCACTCCTGAGACCAGGTTTGTGAATACAGGGACCCAGTGCTCCGGCACCTAGCTCGTCTGGGCCTTCGGGTCAACTGGGAAAGGAGTAACTTTGCCCTGTGCAGGGGAGCTCTTTTCTCGGCATGGACTTGGTCGCCTTCTCCACTCAGCCATTAAACAAGAGTGCGGTCCCACTGAAATTGTTTCAGAGGCTCCTGGGGCATATGGCATCTGCAGCTGCGGCAACGCCGCTCGGATTGCTTCATATGAGACCGCTTCAGCTGTGGCTTCGCGATCGAGTCCCGAGGTGGGCATGGCATCATGGCACGCTCCGAGTTACAGTAACTCCGACCTGTCGTCAGACCTTCACCCCGTGGTGGAACCTCAGTTTCTACGGGCCGGTGTTCCCCTAGAACGAGTTTCCAGCCATGTTGTTGTCTCCACAGATGCCTCTTCCACGGGCTGAGGCGCCATGTGCAACGGACATGCTGCCGCGGGCTCCTGGACAGGACCCCAGCGCCTTCTGCTTGTCAATTGCCTCGAGTTGCTGGCAGTACGCCTTGCCCTGCACCGTTTCCTCACGTTGCTCAGGGGTCAACACGTACTAGTCCGATCAGACAATACCGCGACTGTAGCGTACATCAACCGTCAGGGTGGTCTACGCTCCCGCCGTATGTCGCAACTCGCACGCCACCTCCTCTTATGGAGTCAGAAGCACCTGAGGTCCCTTCGTGCTATCTACATTCCGGGAGATCGGAACTTTGCAGCCGACGAGCTGTCACGGTTTCGGCCCATCTCCGGCGAATGGAGACTCCATCCCCAGTCGGTTCAGCTGATTTGGGACCAGTTCGGGGACGCACAGATAGATCTGTTTGCCTCTCACGACTCGACCCATTGCGCCCTGTTCTATTCCCTGACCGAGGGCTCTCTCGGCACGGATGCACTGGCGCACAGCTGGCCGCGGGGCCTACGCAAATATGCGTTTCCCCCAGTGAGCCTTCTCGCACAGACCTTGTGCAAGATCAAGGAGGACGAGGAGCAGCTCATTCTGGTTGCGCCGTATTGGCCCACCCGGACCTGGTTCTCCGAACTGGTACTCCTCGCGACAGCACCTCCTTGGCCAATTCCTCTGAGGAAGGATCTCCTTTCTCAGAGACGGGGCACCCTTTGGCACCCTCGACCCGATCTCTGGAGGCTCCACGTGTGGCTCCTGGACGGGACGAGGCAGGTTTGAGTACCCTGCCACCAGCGGTGGCGGCTACAATCACTTCCGCTAGAGCATCGTCCACGAGACATGTCTATGCGTTGAAGTGGAACCTCTTCGTCAACTGGTGCTCTTCTCGTCGAGAAGACCCCAGGAGATGCTCGATCTCTGTCGTGCTTTCCTTCCTGCAAGATGGGTTGGAGCGAAGGCTGTCTCCCTCCACCCTGAAGGTGTATGTGGCCGCTATCGCCGCATATCACGAAGCAGTTCAAGGTAAGTCTCTGGGGAAGCACGACCTGATCGTCAGGTTCCTGAGAGGAGCGAGGAGACTGAATCCTCCTCGCCCTCCTCTCGTTCCCTCTTGGGACCTTTCAGTGGTCTTAAATGCCCTGCAGAGGGCTCCCTTTGAGCCTCTGCAACCAGTTGAGCTTAAGTTCCTGTCTATGAAGACAGCGCTCCTGGTTGCATTGGCCTCCATCAAGAGGGTAGGGGACCTGCACGCATTCTCCGTTGACGAAGCGTGCCTGGAATTCGGGCCCGGTCACTCTCACGTGATCCTGAGACCCCGGCCTGGATATGTGCCCAAGGTTCCCACCACTCCCTTCCGGGACCAGGTGGTGGACCTGCAAGCGCTGCCCCGGGAGGAGGCAGACCCAGCCTTGGCACTGCTCTGTCCAGTACGCGCTCTCCGCGCTTACGTAGACAGAACGCAGTGTTTCAGGACCTCAGACCAGCTCTTTGTCTGTTATGGTGGGAGACTGAAGGGAAAGGCTCTCTCAAAGCAGAGGTTGTCTCACTGGATAGTGGACGCCATTGCTTTGGCTTACCAACAGCAAGGCCGACCGTGCCCCCTTGGTGTGACAGCCCACTCCACTCGGTGTGGCTTCCTCTTGGGCTCTAGCACATGGCGCCTCGCTGGCAGACATTTGTAGAGCTGCAGGCTGGGCGACACCCAACACATTCGCCAGATTCTATAATCTCCGAGTGGAGCCTGTGTCCTCTCGTGCTGGACCCGCTCAGGTGTCTTCGCTTGCTCGCCATTCCACTCCACGGACTGGATACGTGCGATTATTCCTCAGGTGAGCCTTCCTCTTTGAAGCCCTGAGTTCCTCCTGCACTGTTGACGCTGGCGCCAGTGTCTATTGCCTGGGCGTCGGCTAGGTGCCTCCGTGTGCATGGTTCCTCCCTGAGTAACCCCCACATGTGTATTTCCACTGTAAGCCTCCTTGAGCATGTGTCTTTCCCTTGGCAAGCCATCTTGCCCTCCTGGAGTTGAAAGTTGCCACCCCTCGGGCTGGTCACTCCAGTGTTCCTCCATATGTAGCCCTCCGGCCGTATGTGTATCTTAAGTCCTCCCTACGGGTAGGCATGCTGCGGCATATCTCCTCTGAGATATGCTTCCCAGTGTACCTTGGTATTCCTGTGTTAAGTAGGACTCCTTCGTCTGTGCCAGTATCACGACAGGGGGATCAGACTTTCGCAGGGCACTGGAAGACAGCTGTGAAGGTGGCGTGATTTCACGGGGACCCCCATTCGTCGTCATCCGACGTAACTCGGAGTGACTACGAAAGGGAACGTCTCGGTTACGTATGTAACCCTCGTTCCCTGAGTAGGGAACGGAGACGTTACGTCTCCCTGCCACTTCCGCTGTACCGCTGGGCAGACGCCTGAGTTCAGTCTCGGCTCCTCAGCGAAGACATACCTGCATGTTGCCGGCGTCCTCCTTTATACCCACGCGGTGGGGCGGAGATACGCTATGCAAATTCCGCAGACCCATGGCATTTCATCGCCATTGGCTCGTTTTGTAATACTCGAAGTCGATAGGTGTTCTAAGCGAAACCCCCATTCGTCGTCATCCGACGTAACGTCTCCGTTCCCTACTCAGGGAACGAGGGTTACATACGTAACCGAGACGTTTCCCGGGTTCGTTGATTGGCGGGTCCTCGTGCCTGAATAGATGTCTCTGGGCAGCCAATCACATGGTGTGTTGGCGATGGATGAAAGTCTTTGGTGTTGGAAAGCGGGCTTTGCGGTCGAAACGCTTAAACGAAACTTTGCAGCAAAACTTAACTTAGAATCGAGACTCTCAACGGAAAAGAGAAAAAAAGCTAAGGAACAGAAAGAAAAGTGAGACGAGAGTAGTTATAGATGGCTTGGACGAAGCTGTTTAACCCATGGATGTTCTTCTGATCTTGTTTGGGTTCTTTTGTCTGCTGGTCTACATGGTTACTCGTCTGTCCGGTTACTAGTCATGGCTTCTCCATGACTTCTGTAAATTTACTCTAGCGAACAAATTCACAAACTAAACCTCAACCCAACTTAACAAAATCTTCTACAAACAACTCTGTACTGGCTTTTCGGTTCCTAAGATGTTAAACTCAATGGTTTGTCCAACCTCTTGGATGATTCTGACCAATAAGGCACTGTCTTTATTTGGGAGGTGGCGTTCTCTTCACGTCTCATCGTAAATCATGCGTTATCTGTGGTCTCCTTACTCTTCAGCTCTAGCAGAGAGTTCGGAGGGAACAGTTTTGACATAATTCCTATTATAAGAACACAAAACATTTTACACAGATTTCAATCAAGCCTTCTTATGAATTAAGAACATATGATCGTACTGATAGGAAACAAGACACACTTTCATTCAAACATCTAATAGTTATAACAATTACATGACTTGTATGTGATCTAAGCATAATAGACGCATAGAGAGGCTGTAGATACAATATAGGTTTATGTAGTTGAACAATGTTTGATTAGAAGTCCGTCAATAATTGTTTTGGGATGATTTTATGTAATTTTAAAGTCTCAGTCTCTGTGGTTTTAAGAGATTTCAACCGGGGTCATTCAGAGGAGGAGGTCTGTTTTCAATCCTCTGTCTTGGGATCAAACAACCTCTGCCGTTATCTTGGTGGGTTCTGAGCCGTGCCGTCTCTGCACCAATCAGTCTTTACCAAACTATCTGAACGAATCACCTGGAAGAATCATTTGTGTTTGGTTCACCTTCAATTCCTACAATTATAATATTTAGAATTAGCTTTTATTTAATTTTTTTTTTTTTAAATTTTGGTAGTTTTGTTATGTGCTTTTGTCACTTTTTTAGCTTTAAGTTATTTTATTTCAATTTTAGTAATTTTAATATTACAACTTATTTATTTTTTAGTTAGCTGTCAAAACAACATCATCTAATATTTATATTTTATTTTATTCCAGCTTTATCACTGCTCCAAGGTACTTCCAAGATTTCTATGCTACATGTTCAAAGCTAATGGCAGTATCATGTTACTTTTTGGTACTTTGTTTTGTACTTAGCAGTGTGTTAACAGACACTCAAAAAACCTTAGCAACCACCCAGAACAATCCAGCAACCACAAAGCAACATGAACTACAAATTTGTCTTAAAATTTAAAAATATAGTAAATAAATGAGGGTTATCATACAATCTGATAAACTTTGGCAACCCTGCTGAGGCTAAACCATATACATAAATCTATTCAATAACTGACAGGATGCACTTTAGAGAGAGGCTGAGATTGTCAGCATCGGTTATGAGGCGTTCATAACTATGAGTGATGCTTGTGCATTTATTATTTGCACTAGAGTTGTGTTTGTTTATTGAGGTGGCACAGGTGACATTTTCAGCCCACACACACACACACACACACACACACACACACACACACACACACACACACACACACACACACACACACACACACACACACACACACACACACTCTCTTGCCAGACACACAGAAGAAATGATGCGTCTTTAACAGAAGATGACTGCTCTCAGCTAGCAGTGTCTTTCTTTTATTCCGCTTCTTAAAGGTATAATACAATACATCTGAAGCCCACGGGTGCTGTCAATGGCTATGTTTAAATTGCCAATCATCACAGGTTATTCTCTAACACATGTGGTGGTTTTACTGTCATTTTGTTGCGATTTACTTCAATCCACAACATAGAATGATTGAGTCAAATGCAACAGGCCTGTTCATGGATGCTGTTCCATTCCTCAGTTTTTAAAAACAAATGAAAGGTAGCCTTATATAAACAGGTAAACCTGGTACATTTCACATAGAGCATAATGAAGATATTACACTGGAACTTGGCCTTTATTTCATTGTTTTATTCTTTTCTTTATGTATATATCCATGTTCAGTGTCAATTACCATTTTTGTGTATTCAGCTAATAACTGTTGTTTTATGTAAAACCATAATAGTGGCTACTAGGTATTATAAGACCATGAAGATAGAGGGGTAGCAAGCATAATATTAACAAAAATTATATAATATTTTTTTTTTACCATTATTAATGATCATTATTAAAAAGGTTCTTTATATCACCATTATGGTTCTTTATGGAACCTTTTAAAAATGGTTCTGCTATTGTTATAAGCCAAAGAACCCTAATCTGGTTCTGTTTAGAACCCTTTTTCTTAAGTCTATTCACATCAAACAAACTAGGAAAGGGTGTCAATATAAATATCTCAACACACAAGTTCAAACCTAGAAAAGAAGCCTCACTAAAGTAGATGGTTTAGAAGAATATACAGCTCAAATAACCAGTTATTTTTGTTATTTTATTATTTATATAAAATTATAGTATTTATTAATAGTTTGAATTAGCTTTTATATTAAAATGATGTGCTTTTGTCAGTTTTATTAGTTTCTGTTTTTATATTTAGCTTTGATTTATTTTTAGTCTGATTTAGATCTTTAGTAATGTTAGTACTTCAACTTATTTTATTTCAGCTACTTGCCTAGGCAAGTTTTTCATCAAATATTTTTTCTCAGTTGAAATTAAGCTTAACCTCAAATTAATACTTTTAGTTGACAACAAAAACTAGTTAGCAATTAACATTGTGTGTGTGTAAGAATTAAGTGCATAAATAAAATTTAAAATGTACAAACTGGTAGATAATCATTTATTATTTAAATGTATTATTGTCAATCTCTAAATCTTTTTTTTTTGGGTGGTGGGGGTGGGGGTGAGGGGGTTAGAGTACTTTTTTTGACATTCATATTCAAAACATTATTGATTTGATACATCTTAATAAATAGCCAACTGCTGCAGTTTTTTGTGAATGCGTGTGATTTACTCTTGTAAAAACAAATGGCAATCAAACCATGTCTGAAATCTACCAGCTTTCACTTCACCGTGTTCGCAAAAGAGAGCAGGCCGGTTGATGTCTGTGAACGGATGAAAGATATTCACAGTTATTGTGCCTGTAGACTGTGGCCTCGCCCATATCCAGGCATCTGGCCTGTGATTGGCCAGTATCCTGAATCCCAGCAACAGCTCTTGGGTGCCTCCTCCCCCTTTTTGTCTCCACAAAGAGCTCAGCGCTGAATGAAGTGAATCAGCCTCAGACTGCAAGAATAGTAAGAACCTTTTCTCCCCGTCTGTCTCTCTCTCTCTCTCTCTCCGTCTGTCTCTTCAATCCCATCTCTCCTCTCTCTCTTTCTCTCTCTCTCTCCATTTGTGCTCCTCTCCCTCTCACACACGGCATTATATGCTATCCATCCATCCATCCATCCATCCATCTATCCAGTGCACAGCCCTGTCAGGGATCAGCTAGACAGAAAAGCAACAGATCATGTTCTCTGAAGCAGATCCAGGACAGCTCTGAGACATCAGCTTCTGAGATGAGAGTCCATCCGTCCTAATTCTCTGTCCTGAAGACCTGGACAGAAACAAAACAAAACAAGGACTTTGCAGACACCAAAAGTCTGGACATTATATCTTCACAGGATTCTTGAACCCAAACCAGGTCCACAGGGTCCTTTGGGGTTTGTTATTCTCTCTTGTTTGTGGCTGGCGAAGAGGCCGGTGAAAGTTAGCCAAGACGCCGCGTGCCGTGCTCCGCGTGAAGAATGCCCAGGCACGCCTGCCCAAGCCTGCGGACACGGCGCCGGCACCCACGCCGGGCCTTTACATGGAGCGCTCACAGAGTCGCATCAGCCTGTCCGCGTCCTTCGAGGCCCTGGCTATCTACTTCCCCTGCATGAACTCCTTCGATGAGGACGATGGCGGTGAGTGGATGTATATGTGTGTCCGAGGATGTGGGTTTGCTTTTTCCAAACTGTGACACCTGGAAGTTAGGGTTAGGGTCGAGATTTTGAGGTTATCGGTTGGCTACTGGTTAAAAAAAATGTGTCTTTGTGGTTCAAGATCTGAGCTAGAAGCAAAATGAGGTTATGGGTTCGAACCCCACAAGACTTTTTTGAGGGACAGTTATAGCCTGATCTCTTGAGAAAATGTAACAATTTTATAAGGTGCTGATTTCGTATATGAATTTGATTCATATGGAATCATACAAGTTTTAGAAAAATGTAAGCATGAAGGTCCACCCCTAAATATAACCGTCAGTGGGGCGTAGGCAGGTCGTAAAAAACATATGAATGAAATTATATGAATTATCCACCAATTCGCCAAAATGCAGAATAGTTACACGTTACATTAGCCATGAGCTTGTGTTTGATAGTTCATTCAGAAATGCAAATTCTTTCATCATTTCAAACCTGTATGAATTATAAGCTATTTTAAAGGGTGTTTCAGCTGTTTTGATCTATACAATCAAAGGTCCATTTGGGTCCAAAACAACATGGGATGCTATTGACTTTCTATGGACAAGAAAAAAAAAAAAAACAGATACATTTTGAAAATATCTTCTTTTGTGTTCAACAGAACAAATGAGGTCATACGGGTTTGAAATGACATGAGGGTGAGTAAATGATAGTTAAAATCTCTTTAAGCAACACACCACATACTCCAGATAGTACGCTTTGGATAAAAGTGTCTTGTTGGGTGTCTTCAACCCATATATCCTAGATATAATAATGGTTATTCTGTGGTTTTGTGACTCATTTGGGTCATCAGTGCAGCATTTATTTTGTACAAAATGACGCTCAGTTTCTTTGCCAGTCTTGTGTTGTTTGCAAGCCCCCAAACTCTTGAAAAATGTGGCCACATGCGGGTTTTGGGTGTATGGCTTTGTCAACTTGCTCATTTTGCATATGCAATAAAGAAATCGGTGTGGTTGCTTACTTGTGGTGTTTGCAATCCGTATCTTAAATCTGAAATGCTAAAAAAATATATATACTTATGATGAATACATGCATATGCACACACAAAACGCTTCCTTCAGCTGGCATTCTTATCAGACAGAGGTTTTTATTAATGAAGGCATTTAATCACAGCGTTGACACTCAAATGCAAATAAAGCTGTGATCTTCTCTAGGTACGGCTGTGGTTCATTTCAAAGAACGTCTGATTGCAGGTTAATGTCTGTCTCGAATCCATCACCAGACATCATGGCGTTAATTTAGCGCTCATTAGAAATATTCCGATTGCTCGGTGTGCTACTTACTGAGTGTGTTAGGTTTGCAATTTTGCATAATTTCCCAAGTGCTTTTAGTCTAGGCATGCTATAAATCTCTCGCTGCCCCTGTGTGCTCTCCTCCTTTCTTGATCACCCTCATTTCCTTGTTTGCTGTCCACACAGCCGCCGTCTATCCGAGACATCCACACACCCACCCATGCTCACTTTCTCTCTCTACCCTCGCCCTGATTACAGATTACTCTGCAGGAGAGAGACTAGTATTGACATGAAAAGATTGTGTCTAGCTGATGATCATCTTCGTTCAACATGTGCGCATCACACTCAAACAAACACACACACGCTACAAAAACAGTGCGCGGTTATAGCACTAGTAACATGCACTCATATGTATCTTCAATTTTCACTTTACTTTAAGGGTGTGTTTACACTTGGCATGTTTGGTTGGATTAAAACGAACCCTGGTGCGATTGGTCTGTTAGTGCGTTTCAGTTGAATAAGTGTGAACGCTGCAACATCTGAACCCTGGTGTACACCAAACAACAGGACCGAGAACACCGAAAAGATGAGTCTCACTCCGCTTACAAACAAACTCTGGTGCGGTTCGAATCAAATATGAACGTAACACAGACCAAAGACATGTAAACGAACCAAAAACAGGACATGATGTCACAAGATGTCACCCTAAAAAGGACAGAATGCTCAGGTATACCTGCTTTTATTTTTCTCGTCATAGTCATGATGTTGCCCATCACAGTTCAGTACAGACATCAGAAGCACGTCTCCTCATAGCAGATCTGTGGTTGTGTGTGTGACGGAGGATTCCTGCCACTGTTTTCACTCCTTTACACATTTTATAAGCTCTTCACGAGTTCTTAGCTGGTCTAAATACCATGTAGCTACACACATACAACGAGCGCATTTAGTCCAGAACACGGCATTGTTTTTGAAGTTGGTAACACTTTATATTACGACCCACAAACAACTGCGTAAGTAAACCGAAATTACGGTGTACGTTTCTGTAATTATTGTGCAGGCTACTTCCGTGTAGGTAAAAGGGAACAATATGTTACGTTTTGGGTAATAAAGGGGTAACAAGCAGATATACAACCATTATATAATTACAGAAACGCACTCCGTAATTTCGTTTACTTACGCAGTTGTTTGCGGGTCGTAATATAAATTGTTACCTTGATGTTCAGTAAGTTCCGTCGCGAAATATACGTAATAAAAGCCGACCAATCAGTTTGTGAACATATCCCTGTGCCTTTAGGTTTGGTATCTTTAGGTTAGGTGTTAAAAAGCTAATGTGAACGCTAATCGGTCCAGAACTAAATATAACATTTTTTTTGGTTTGGATCAACGAAACAAAGCGATCCGAACTACAAGAGTGGACACACCCTAAAATATTAGTCTATAAAATACTGCATACATGATAATTGAGATCAATTTAAAGGGGACCATTTTATGCAAAATTCACTTTTGCATGGTGTTTAGACATAAATGTGTGATGGCAGTGTGTGTACACAACCACCCTGCAGTGATAAAAATCCACCCACTCCTTTTTTTTAAATCCCCATAAATCATAAGCAGTGTCTCCCAACGACCTGTTTTCAGAATGCGGCTAGTGACGTCACTAAAGCCACACGCCCCGCCCATGGGTGTTGACAGACACTGCCGTTCTAACATAGAACCGCCCTGATCGAGTTCACCGCGAGTTGAGAGTTGTACACATCCGCCATTGCAGCACTAACGAGAATGTCTCCTAAGCGTTGTCGGTGTTGTCTAGCTGGATGTATTAATCCACATAGCTCTATTTATTTACTGGAGCGATAGGCCTAACGTTATTGATCACGGCAGTAATGAAAGTGAGAGCGCACACAATTATTACAGTTCATAGGAGTTGTTTTACGGATATACAGTTTACCGGTTTAGTAAGCACCCCCTGAAAAGGTGTGTATAATATTTGTTTACTGTTAGTTGTAACAAGTATTTTTTGTACTTCGCTGTGTATGTTGATAATAATGAAAGGGAGAGGGAGAGGGAGAGAGTTTATGGATAATACTTTAATGCGGACTTCTTATACAGTGTTTATTCAGCTCATACAGTGATTTTCGAGAGTGAAATTGACGCTTCATCTTTTGTGTGATGTACAGTAAACTTAATTGAACTCATCAGTATATTTTTATAACATTCGGACGCTGTCCGCTACAACAGGCTTGTACTAATAGTGGATAAAAGAAAGATGGAAAAACAAGTTATAACCGTAATTAAACTAGACTATACCTGTTCAATCTGCATACAGCCTATATCATCTGGCTCTGTGGGCATTATTGTCCGACTCCGGGTCGAAATGAACACGGCTACTGAGAGTTTATGTTTTGATATTATCATTCCGTGAGATGAGAGATTGTCCGAGCTCATGAGGCTCCGCCCTCTGGGCCGGCAGCAGCTGCTCTTTTGCATTTAAAGGGATACACACTAAAATTATATGCATCAAATTATACGCTGTACTGTACATTCGTACGACCTCTTGCGTTTGAATTATTAGCGTATTCTATTGGTTTTTAAACATATAGGCCTCTCATTTAACTTATCAGCTCACCGCATCTCCTTTTTATGCTGATACATACTTGCATAAATACACTTAATCAATGCAAATCGCTCTAATGAATATGCTAATTACTGGAACACAAACGACACATTGCAAGTGCTTTAGTTTAACACCTATTGCTGAATGTCAGATGACTGCAAATGCAGTGGTGATTTGTAACAAATACGACTGGTTTTCTTTGATTTTTGATATTTGAAATACTATTTGTTTCCCCCCCCCCATCATTTAAACATGTTGTTTATGAATATGAAGATTGACACAAATGCTTTCTTCAAAAGGAGGAGAAAATGCTGAACAAATGCAGTAACAAATGAACTCGCCAGTGATTTCGTAATAACACCCATTACTCACTGCTCTAACCCCAGGACATTTCTGACCACAAATATAGAAGCTAAATTATCTAGTGGAAAAAATGTACTACCGCATGATATTAATGCTCTTCAGTCTTCAGACGAATACATTTATCAGAAGAACGAGGGGAGTTAATGATGTCTTTGTCAGTCCATGTCAGAGAACTGCTGAAGGGTCATTTGGTTGTGTTGTTTTCACATCTCAAGTTCTGCAACTGATCTGATACTTTAGAAATTTAAGGGTCATATTGCAATACATAAACATGATGCTTTCTCAAAAGGCTCATACTGAAACCGATGTATAAAACCGAAGCTATCAGAGAGGTGACTGCAATTGCAGTCTGCAGGCTAATAGATCTTTTAAATAATGAGCCATTATGACTACAATTCACTCTTTAACTAGACAGCTGTGTTCTCATATTTGTTCTTTCATTATGCACCCAAACTAACAATGTTCTAACCAGGCACAACACAAGATAGACTAAAGCAATAGGAGTAATTTACATTGGTTTATACTAAGGGGCTGTTGAATGCTTTTGTCTCAAAATGTATTGTGCCCTTTTCTGATAATTGTAAATAATAATAATAATAATTATAAATATTATAATAAATGAAACACAAACACACCCTTGCCACTAACAATAATAATACAAACAAATATTATATTAAAAAAAATTTGACGGAGAAGTGGTAGGCGGAGTTTCCTTTGCAGCGCCTCATACGCATTTAACGGTTCTGGTACGCACTACGCAGCAGTTCGCGCGAGTCTCTTCAAACGAGCAGCAGGTAACGTTTAATTAAGCTAATACGGAAAATTACATGTATCCTACCATCACCATGCTACTCTAAAAGTTGCTGCAGGATGCGAGTTATTCTTAACTACAATAAAAGTATAAATCGATTTCAGATGCTTTCTGAGTGACAACGTCATTCGTTTTTATCCAAGGAATAAAAGTGCACGGGGAAATATATCTAACAGTTAGTTTAATGAAATCTTAAGTCCATGTCCAACTCTAAATTGTGAGGAACTTATATCTTTGATTTCATAGTAACGCTTTACAATAAGGTTCATTTGTTCATTACTCATGTATTCTAACATGAACTAACCATGAGCAACACATTTGTTACTGTAGGCTATATTCTTAGTTAATACTACAACTGGTAATTGTTTATTATTGTTATGTCACAGTCAGTGCATTAACTAATGATAACAAATACAACTTTTGATTTTAATGTTTTAGTAAATCCTGAAATTAACTAAGATTAATAAATGCTGTAGAAGTGCAGTTCATTAGCTAATGTTAACTAATGAAACCTTATTGTAAAGTGTTACCGATTCATGATAGCTAACATTGTCTTTCATACATATTATACATGCATTAAATTTACAACATCAACGAAACTAAAAATTAATTTTCCATAATTACCTTCTTGATTCTCACTGTTTTGTTTGGTAAAGTAAATAATATTTAGTAATATTATCATAATTTCCCTATTTTCATTTGATGTGTTATGTTTTCTAATAATTGTATCAACATATTTTCTTAGAATGCCAAGGAAAGAAAGA
This sequence comes from Siphateles boraxobius, assembly GCF_051911475.1. Classification (NCBI taxonomy): domain Eukaryota; kingdom Metazoa; phylum Chordata; class Actinopteri; order Cypriniformes; family Leuciscidae; genus Siphateles; species Siphateles boraxobius. The sequence continues at coordinate 3,674,063 of NW_027509042.1, forward strand.
ATAAAAACAAAAGAAATCAAGAAGTAATCAGTTTTTTATTTAGTGCCCTTTTTGTTCCCTCCGCCCCTGCCCCTGAGGAGGTCTGTGCCCGCAACTGCTACAGACAACAACAACAAAAGAACCAAAACCCACAGCGACACTGACCAAACAAATAAATATAGTTAACAATGGGATTTTTTTTTAATGTACTAAGTGTTATGCACACTCTTTCTCCCGCTCTCTCTCCCACTCAAACACTCACACAGTACAGACACAGAAACGTGTAGTCAGCGCTGCTCTGACAATTTTGTCAGTAAAATAGTTTAACAGCTTAAAAGCCACACAAAGCTACGCGTTGTTCTTTGAGAAGATAAACTTACAGTTTCGCAATTATTAGAGACGCTGCTGCAGAACGCTGTTGACATGCACAGACTCGGGTAATTCTCTCTCTCACACACACACACACACACACACACACACACACACACACACACACACACACACACACACACACACACACACACTCTCTCTCTCTCTCTATAACTGTATTAGTATGCTATTAGTGGCTCAAGTCTCCGTTACTAGCTCTCAAATGATGTTTTGAAATTAGCACTGGAGGCTTGGGAATTGACGCGCAAGAAATTTGTCCTACACACAAGAGCGCTTCGCGTTGTGGCCGCTTTACCACCTCGGGTGTGCATTATTTTTCAAATAATTCAACAGCCCGTCATCAATTATTCCTTACTTTGAACGCAGCTCAAGCAATCAGAATCAAGGACCGGAACTATTCATTTATAAAGCTTTTTTTATTATTTTGCAATGTAGTATTTACCTGTTCTTCTAAAAGTGAAAATGTGACTGAATTCGTTTTATTCTATTTTTTTATTATTTCCATTTCTTTATAATATTTTATTGTAAGTTTTTTATTAAAACCCTCTAGGCTTTTTTGTATTTGTACTGTTGAATTTTGTGGTATTCTATCAGTTCAATGTGAATAAAAAATAGACCACTATAAAATGTAATTCAATAAAAGGCACATTGCATTGAACAGGTGAGTCATTAAGTGACAAATGGGTTACACTACTGCAGTTATGTGGATTTCACGCCGTTGCTTTGCAGCATTTTTGCTTTCAGTGAGGGTGAAAAAAAAAACTTTCTGGAAACTTTTGTTGCATCCCATCTGGTCAGGAAATGGCATCAATCTGCACATATCTTGGAAGAAATCATCTAGAAAAACCTGCATAGAAAAAAACCTGCAACTAAAAAGACACATTTCGGGGATTTTTCAAGGGAAAATACAAATATATACGTTCTGTGTGATCACAGACATAATTGAACTACGACTTCTGGTACACTTATTTTGCATATAATATTTTTGATATGGGAAACCTTCAGTTTCGTGGACTTCAAAGCATTTTCGCGTTCAGTGTGGATAAAAAAAACTTGCTGGAATCTTTTTTACATCAAGCTGCACGCATCTTGAAGAAATGATCTAGAATAACCGGACTAAGCAAAAGAAAAAAACAAACATTTGTAGCATTTTTAAAAGCAAGGAAGAAAATAAATGCTAAAAAGACATTTTTGGGAATATTTCATGGTAAAATACAAATATATGTGCCGTGTGATCATGGAAATAATTGAGAAATTACTTAATCTGGTACGTTTATTTTGCATATAATATTTTTGATTAGTGCCCTTTCAAACTTTCAAACTCAAACTAAAAGTTTCAATGTTCAGTCTGCCCTCACCATTACTGTTTTCTTCATTCTGTGTTCAGATTTAATCTAACAGCCCCATAAGGGGGATCGACACCTATATAACACACTCGCTCTCCAGCCATGTCGACAAGAAGGGCCCGAAACCTTTGCGACACACATCAGACCCAACGTTGCCTCCCACCGCTTGTCTTGGCGCATTCAGACTTCATCTTTCATATCCTGTTTGCGGTTAACGCTGTTTGATGCAATGTGTACCAAAAATCCCAAAGCACAACATGTCTCGCTCCCCCCTCCACCAGCACAGGAACAAATCTCAACCGAGGAAAAGCGAAACGCTCTGAAGTCTCGAGGCTTATTAACCCTCCTACACTGACAGGTCTTGCATTGATGCTGCTGCTCAAAATAACTCACAAACAAACACACACACGCCATCAGTGAGATGTCATATGGCGGCAGGCGCACATTCTGTGTTGCATAAGAGCGTAGTGAATCAAGGACAGAGGAAAAGATAGAAGGAGGTCAGGATGATTGATACTCGTAGCATCCGTCTCCAATGTGCATGTGTCCGTGCTTATGAGATTTAATGGTGACATTGATTGTCAGCATTGCTTTGGTTTTTTAGACCAGGTGAAGGATGATGGGTGAAGATTTTTATATTTTAAAATCCGAGTCACACTTGTGCGTCAGAGAAACAAGCGCACATAATTTTGTTTCAACTTCTATTATTGCGGTAGCTCTGTAAATTTCTATGGCTTCGATGTCGAAGAGTAATTAGCTGGTGAAGTGGATTTACTTATTGCAGAGTTAATGAAAGTTATTATGAGCATTGTAAAGTTTGAGGTGGATGTCATAACAAATGTCACTAGACCGGGAAGAGCAGTTCATTCATAAATCAGTAAGATATTACCTTCATGCTGAGGGAATACAAACAGGTTGCATAAACTGCTTAGACTATTCTTACAAGTGAGTCATCACTCACTAACACTCACACAACTTTTTAAAGTCAGTTACATAAAAACGTAGATTGGTCTAATTTGATACCGAAAAGTAAGAGTGATTACCACGAACTAACTTAGTTGTTCATACTAGTTCTTATGACAGTCTTAACATAATAAATGGACTACATAAGGTCTGTACACTGAATGTTTTCATCTATGTACACAACCGTAAAAATCCAATAAAAACTTGTAAATGTTTATAGGGATAGGGATTATATGTTATTACCGACACCGGTGGCCGTTAAGTGAACTGCAGCCAGCAACTTATTGCTCATGCTCGTACTCGTGCACACAAGAGACTGAACATGATTCCAGACCCATGACGAAGTTCTTTTTCGTTCTTCTCTTGTAAGTTGTAAATACCTTTGTAGGGATATACTGATTACGAGAATCCCTACACCGCCCATGATACTGAGAGCGACGTTTAGATGAACATGTAAAAATGTGCTGCACGATTTTTACTCTCAATAACAAACTAAACGAACAACAAAAATGACAGCGATGAGAAAACAGGAGTTAAGAAAGCATCTTATCGTAGCGATGAGGATACGTTTGTTCCAGCTCTGCAATTCCCCGGCATCATGTCGACAGATGAGTAGCCCTAATTAAAATGACACTGTAATGATAGTTTGATTATAAAGTATATTTGAGACTATAGATCTGGCTATGTGAGACGTGTCATGGAAAATGGAAAAGAAAGAGGCTCTCGTGAGTGAGCGTAATGATCAAATCCTTTGGATTTCCCAGGGGTGTGTCTGAAAGGACAGTAAGGACCCTGGCTCACTACACATTGGGACACTGATGGTGACATGACGGACAACAACCTTCTACAACATAACTACTGGAACATAGTGAGCATCAAAGCTCCCTAGTTTTCACAGTGCATTATGGGACTTTTTAGGGAGCCAAACTTTCAGTGCACTGGAAGGATTTTCTTAAAATGTCAGACTCCCTGATCAGTGCCCTGACTACTGAACTAGGGAGCTGATTGAGACGCACCGCAGGTGTTGTGCCAAATTATGTGAACCACCGAATTATGTGACCTTAGTAGGTACTGTATTGAGCTAATCCAACCTACACCTAATCCCAATCCTAATCCTAACTCTACCATCACTACAGTGCCTACTAGGGTAGGTCACTTAATTCAGTGGGTCACAGAATTTGGCACTTCACCGGCAAAAACGTCCCGTGTCCTTCACATAGAAATCAGTCTACAGGCTTTCATAGACAAGTCAGGAAAGGTCTCGTTTTTGAAGTTTCGTTACAAGCTGTTCAATAAAAAAAGTGATTAATACATAAAAATTCGTATATATAGCCCCTTTAAAATAACTGTTTTCGGTTATATTTTAAAATGTATTACAAATGTTAGTTTGTAATATTTTAAAAAGTTGGATTTTCATTGTGCAATGTGTTACCAAATCTAAATATTATAACAGACAAAAATATTAATAATAAATGGTTAAACAAAGCAAAAAATGGATGTTTACTTGAGGAGTAACTTGTTTAAAACTACAAAATTTTTGGTGTATTATACATTTTTAGGCTCCAAAACATGTATTACTACAAATTACACAGCTTATTAAAGGTAGAGTAAGCTATTTTAGAGAGGCTAGCAATAACGAGCTAGCTTTGAAAACATGAGATCCCACCCTCCCTTCAGAGCGTCTCCAAAGCCATGTCTCCTTCAAAACACTTGAACGTGCACATGTAACCCCTTTCACCCGGGTCCCACTCGACCCGCACCGAGCGGGCCTCGAACCCGGGTCTCCGGCATGAGAGTCAGGCGCTCTAACAAGGAGGCTAAAGACTGCAGCCTCTAGCATCTGTCGCTAGAGAGCCTTTTGAGATCAGAGGAGTGAGGTTTACTCGCACAGCAACTACTAGCTGGCCTCCGTTACACACAGCAGAGTCTGCAAAGCGTCACAAGATGAGAGACGGTGTTAAATTACCTTGCGTCTCAAAGCACATAACATTAAAATAATAATGAACATAAATAACTCTGACTTGTACCACCTGACTGCTGCAGATTTATTTCGCCATTAATTGTTGACACAGAAATGCATAAATCCGAGTCTGAGAACATGAACAGCAGAACGTCTCAGGTTGCCATTTCGTAATTACGGTCACAATATGGAGCTAGCGCAGCATAAACTCGTTGTTTTGGTTCAGGAGGAACTGTAAACGCGGCGCTCTGTGACTGTCTGTCTTCAGCTCTGCAGAGCCTCATTGAACGCGCTGATGACATGTGATGTCTGTGCAAGCAGGTGTGCAACAAATACATATGTTGACAGGCAGGACATCCTATCTATTTCATCCTATCTATCCTATTCGTCCTAATTGGACGAACATTTTTTGGTCCTGACGTCCACAGATGATGTACGTGTTTTAATATTTAGACCACTTCTATTATTGATTGCTATCAGGATGTGAAGAGATACCAGTGTAACAAAAAGTGTTTTTAAAATCAAAACCTTTAAGGAACGGTGTGCTATTAGTAGCTTTCCAGCTTATTTTCTGGCAAATATACTATAGACTTGCATTGAAGGAGCCATATCTAGAAACCAGAATATTTCTGTAAGCACAGAGACTTGTGCTTGGGTTGTTTGACTTGAGCCAGTGAGCAACACTCTAGGCAACCACCTAGTAAGGCACCAAAAACCACCCTAAACATCTTAGCATCAAAGTCTGCATGATGAAAAACCACTCACGTTTCTTCAGAAAAAGAAAAAAATTATTTTCATTTCTTACTTTTTAACAGCCTTTTATTTTTCATTTATTTTTTATCAGACTCAATCTGGGCTCATTCAAGTGGGTCTGGTTAAAGATAATCTGAAGTGGCATCACTTTATCAAATGTTATGCTCTTTTGAAAATGTCACAAAACAATTTTTTATGGTAGAGATTGCATGTCTGTTTCCAATGCACAAGTTCAATTATTTCCAAAATGTCAGTGTGATAAGTGTGCAGTAGTGGATTCACATCAGTCCATATGAGCTGGTGTGTGTCTGAGTGTAGTGGACTTAAATCAATGGCTCCTGAAGTAATGTTCGATTCCCAGCAATCATGCACAGGTGAGAAAGCAATCTGTTGTTTTTTTTTTCCCCAAGTGGCAAAGAGAAAAAAGTCAGCTAGGGTGAGAAATCTATCACATGATGCCAATGTGAAGACAACAGTCTGTCCAATCATAAAATTCCCTGTTTCACACTGATGCCTATTCTGACTCATAATATAATCATCATTCATTGTTCCTGTTAAAAGCATCTCATATATACGAAATATTCTTTGTTATAATTCTGTCGCATACATAAAAATCATACGTATATAAAATGAAATACTTTCAGCATATAATCAGATGCCTTTTCTTAATTTTTTAAAAGGTTTTAATACGGTCACTACAGTAACATTTTATCACAATGTGTTTAAAAGTTAAAATACTTTGATTACAAGTATACAAGGTGCTATATAAAATAATTTAATGCTGGCATTTCTACGAAGATCAAGTTTCTATCATCAGTCGACATTTTAAGATCGTACACAAAATGGCTATAAAATATTTTCATTAATATAAACTAAAACCACAAAAAAAAAACAATGTCACTTGACATCAATTAAACTTTAAATGAACAAATATAAAATAAACAAATTTGCGATGGCAACCTTTCTCGTTTTCATTTAGTTTAAACGTGCTGAAAAAAACTAAAACTGAAAAAAAATGTATTGACATTTTAAAAAACAAAAAAATAAATTACAAAAACACAACAAATTTCCTAAAACTGTAACTAAAATGAAAAAGAATGCAGAAAATATAATCACTACACACTTCGAGCTAAAAAATGAATAAACAAGTCCAAATGCACTAGCGCTTCATTCTCTAAATGAAAAATAAATGATGCAGTTTGCTTTGCAGGTAAATTGATTTGAAGGATGTTAAATGTGTTAGATGTCTTCTCACACAATGCTTGCCGCAGCACTGATTGACCTCTGATGGAGTAGCGTACAGTGCATTTGCTCTGCACCCTTTGTGTTGGCATATGCAGTCCGAAAGCACAGCGATGCACTGACGCGCGGGAGCAACAACAGATGGTTGTGCACAAATGCTCAGATTTACCTGCTGTTATGTCCTTTACTACAGTCTGGAAGGAAGAATCATGTTACGGACTTGTATTTTGATCTTCAATTATCATTATGGTTGTGAGTGAATCTCACAAAAACAGGTCCAGGCCACATTTCACCTAAAAAAATGTACATAAAAAAATGTCCTATTAAGACATGTTCTTGACATTATGACTATTATTCTGAATAGTAAATCTAATTAGAATCTCATTACTGTAATACAGCATTTTTATACTTAATATTCTTTATGCAAACTATAACGTAATATAATACAAATATAACTTATATTTCATCACCTTTTTTTAAGCTTGGGGTGAAATAATGATTACGAAATAATGAAAGGTACAGAGCAGGATTATTATCGTTAACTAGAACTATTGAAAACATTTCTGTTAACTGAAATAAAATAAAACTTATACTAAATGAAAATTAGAAATGTTGCCTTAATGTTAACTGGAAATATGTAAAAACTTAAACTAAAATAATAATAAATTAAACCTAAATAGCAATATTTAAACAACAAAAAACAAATAAAATGACAAAAGCACATAACTAAATGACATTAAACTAAAATGAACAGTAAAATAAAAATATAAAAATAATATGTATTCCAAAATATGAATAAAACTACAATAAATAAAAAAATAATAAGAATTCAACGAATGCTAACACAATGGCAAAAATTAAATAATAAATAAATGAATACTCTTTTTTGGATTGTGACATTGTTATTTTTTTGACATTATAACTATTATTCTGAATAGGAAATGTGATAGATTTTTTAAGCTTAATTTTCTTTATGGAAATTATAACTTACGAGTTTAAGTTTGGGGCGATCCAGTATGTTCTTGACAGGCTTTCGTGAGATTCATCATCATAGATCAATGGATGCAAAATAAAAATAATTACATTACGTACTAGCAGGGAGTGCATCCTTCATAATCAATTCATTTAGAATTAGAGTGAATATAATACCATAATGACAATTATATCTGTAATGATGGAATAATGAAATAACAGGTGTGCACCCAATGTTACAAATGAAGATCATAATTGAAAATCCTAACCAAACATGCATTTGTTTTTAATACACCGCTTGGCAGAAGCGTTCAGGGAGCGCATCAGTTTAAGAGGCAGTTGACTTGTGTAGTAAATCACAGCGTGGTACGTCTGTTTTGTAGCATTAAGTCTCTATAGAACGAGCCTGTTTGAAGCTTCACACAATGTCGACACTCACTTGCTCAGTAATTGCCGCCTACACGTTATTACGACTGAAGTATCTGAAACAGCATCCGGTGGCCTACATTCTGAATGCACATGCTGTTCTGAAAGTCAATTAAGTCTTGAGCTGTGACTTAGTGGTAGTGGTGCTCACGCAGGCAATATGAGTTTGAGTCCGGCTTTTGTGTCGCAACCTGGATCTTGTTTACCTCCTGTTATCTTTACACTCAATTTCAAAAGCACTTTATTGTCATATTGTATTGTTCTGTCAAATAATTACTACTAATGCAACATAAAACAATTTGTGGCAGAAAAAAAGTCCAGAGATGCAACATATGCTCAAAAGGGCAAAAATAAAATAATACAATAGTATAAGAAAGTATTTTTTAAGAAATGAATACTACATAGTAAAGGAAGAGTTACAGTAACACTTTATTTTGATGGTCCCTTTTGACAAGTAACTGCATGTAAACTAACTCTCATTAGAGTATTAGTAGACTTTCTGCTTCAAATACCTTCATTAGCGCAAGTCTAACGGAATTAAATAAACTCCAATAGAATTATTATTCTATACATACACGTCCTCAACCTAAACATGAGTGGCACTCTTCACCACACAACGGCAACCTCCAAAACCCAACAAACTCATTTAAAACTCCAACAAAACAAAACTTCAAATAAGACATCACATTTGCATCTTGCCCAAGAACATACAAATTAACACTTAATTTTAACATTTAATCTCCCCATCCAGTCTTATACAAGGTTTACTGAGAAACTAAATTTTTATTTGAGTGTATTAAAGTGCCTCTATTATGCTTTTTCAGATATTACCTTTAATCTAGAGTGTAATATAGCTATTTGTGAATGTAAAAGGTCTGAAAAGTTTAAAGTTCAAAGTGCACAACAAATAAAATTGTCTTCTAAATAAAAGAATCAATTCTGAACTGACTGTAACAAGTCGTCAGCGATTCCAGGCTCACTTCCTGTAACATAAATACGTAACTATGCAACAAACTAATTTGCATAATGCCAGACTATGGTCTTCATTGGCTGCCCACAAACAACATCTACTTTGCCCCTCCCTCAAACACTGTAGTTGTAGCTGAGACTGGAAGAGTTTGGTTCATGTTGTCGACACGTCGAGAAGACAATGTTTTCAGCGTTACGAATCCCATATTGCCTCCACTTCAAAAAGATAAGCACTCGTACTGGAATTGATACGGAAAAACCCAACTCCATTTTTACTGTTCGTACTACTGTGTATCAAGTGCTGAGGAAGCCTCTGGAGCTGAAATTCAGATATGGTGATGGACGTTCAGTTTCCAACACTTGCTGTAAGCTGTTGACCAATCACAACAGACTGAGCCATCTGACCAATCAGAGCAGAGTAGCTCTCAGAAAGGAGGGGTTTAGAATCTTCGAACAAACCATTTTCACACTCTTTGAGAGATGAGGCGATGCGCAATGTATATTATGAGAAAATTTAAGAATTTTCTTTTACTTTTGATGCATATAAAATAAAGGAGGAACCTTTAAAATAGCATAATAGTGCTACCTTATTTTTCAGTTCATTGCTAATCAAATAATACAAATATGTAAATGATATTAATATAGATCAATTTAAACCATCAACAATGATACAATTCTCAAATTATAAAACACAAGACAAATGTTTTGATCTAATGTCCGCTGTGAACAGACTCTTGTGTCTGGTCTACAGTTACTGAAGCTCCAGTATGAAAAATCAAACTCATAAAATCCCAGAAATATCTCAGGTATATTAATATAACTCTCATATATTTGCTTCTGATAAATGACCTTCTGAGGTCATTTTCCCCCCTTGCATCCATTTATAGCTCGGATCACTGTCTCCTGACTCCTGAAGCTCACTTCACTTTTAGCCTGTATGGAAAACGTCAGAGCTGAATTATGCCAGTATATGAGTAAATATTTGGCATCATTTTTGGCTGAGACGGACGCATCTGTGTATGATCCGACCCTCCACTGAGATTAAACAGATGGGCTCTCATACCAGCACATGCTTAATACTTGTGTATTTGGGGCTTTTAAAAGGATTTTAACACATTCATAAATGGAGCATTAAAAAATGACTATTGAAAATTAATATTTTGATTGAAGTTTTTGCATTCTGATCTCAACGTTTTGCCCCATTTTCCACAATGCATTGATTTCCCATAATGCATCTGGAAGTTGTTTTTGATTTTTGTGATTCCAATTATTCTCAATTCTGGTTCTTTAATATAGTGAAAAAATGTTGTTGACAGGGAATTGAATGTAAAAACTCAAAATAAGAACCTTGTAGGGAAAAATATGTCCTGGAAATAAAATAAATAAATATATATAAATGTAAATACAAAAAAAAAAATGGAAATAATATAAAATGCCTCTGCATTACAGTAACAAACGAAAAAAGACGTAATTGCAGGTTTTGTGAGAATCAACCACTTCCATTAACAAGCAGTTGTATAAAAAAACAGTGCTTTGGACTGAAAAGCTTAGAAAGAAAGAAAGAAAGAAAGAAAGAAAGAAAGAAAGAAAGAAAGAAAGAAAGAAAGAAAGAAAGAAAGAAAGAAAGAAAATCCCTCTTTACTACAACAGTAGTAGCGTTAGATTTTGCATCTGATTAGAAAGCACAGAGGTATAGCCTCCAACCAGGCATCTATCAACATCACTGTAGATCAATAGGCCTCTAGTGCTACTGATTTATCAAAGAGTTAATAGGTAATTAAAGCAGGCCGAGGTAACGAGAGGTAATGACATGATCGATAGCATGGACAAACTAGAAAACTGACATGCTCATTTTGATGGCAGTCAATGACTGCCTTTTTGATCTTCAGCAAGCCATGTTGAAATCAAACCGAAGTTAAGAGCATCCTATTCCTGTTCATCTGAATCTGGGAAGTGTGCAGTCCATTAGTGACACATCAACACAATGTGCTCTTTAAGAGACAGTTCATCCAAAATATTAAAATTATGTCGTTATTTTTTTTTGCTGTGCAAAAAAAGGAAAACTTTCTTGATGCTCTATTCCAGCTCCAAAACGCCATAAAAGTATCCATATATAGCACACAAGCGATGAGAACTATACTTTTATGGTGCTTTTGTGTCCTTTTTGGAGCTAAAAGAAGAAAAAAAAGGTTTAGAATGACTATTCCTTTAATTAAGCAAACGATGCAACTATTTGCATTTTAATTCACATATCACCCTGCTTTAGCAGTAGGTCTTTACTGAAGATGTAGTCTTAAGTCTGATAATAGGTTTTCTATAAGCCTCTTTGTTCTTTTAATCAAATTATAAATGTAAACACTCTGTCAACTGACAAGTGTGGGTCATAAACCACAAGCAAGATGAGATAGCAACTAAAAGGGCTTGTTAGAAAAGCCTCTTATTTCTTTCTTTTTTTGCAGTAAATTCATGAATGCCACTTTGATTAATGGGTGTTGGCCATACTGATGAAATGAGACACTTTATCTGTTGTTGTCGGTGAGACCTACTTGTAATTGCAAGCGTTGGTGAGAGATGTCCAGGGATCAGAAACATCACACTTACACAAGATATAATTAATGTCCAAATTTAGTGTTTTAGAGCCAATTCATTTTTGCTCATACTGTGAAAAATCACCAAACAACGCCCTGATCAATCCACTTGGAACTGCCTAGACACCAACAAACAAATAGATGTACCACCCAGAACATCCTAGAAACCACTTAACAACACCCTGGAATCCACCAAACTCCCTAGCAACCACTTAGAACTCCCTAAACACCAGTATAAAAATCCCAGAACATTCTAGAAACCACTTAACAACTGCCCTGAAAACCACCAATCAACTCACATAGCAGCCACATAGTAGCATGTTCAAACCGATCGATCAGAACACCCTAGCAACACCCTAGCAACACCCTGGAGGCCACACTGAAGACCCTAGGATTGTGGTGGCAATTGCATGTACAATACACATCTAAAAATCAAGTTTTTGCCCACACACTTCCAGAAGTTTGACTTTTTTGTGAAAAGATTAAATCATTGTTTCAAGCATGTTCACTAGATAAACACTGCAAGAGAGAAAGAGAGAGTCAGAAATCCATTGAAGCACACTGCTCTTGTCTCCCATAGCAACCCTGGCATTTCTAGTGCGTTTCCTGATACACGATGTTCTGTTTTGGAAGGTTACGATGACATGCTAGTTAGCATGTGCCGACCGCACCAGAAACGCAGGAAGAGACAAAAGAGGACTGTATTTTTAGGAATCGCCTAACTAGGTCATGTGCTTCATGGCCAGGAAAAAGCTGTGAAAATGGCTGGATTCCCATCACTACAGAGTGAGCGTGTCCATGCAGATAGAACACGTTTCAATAAATAACGTGTTTTCAGTGATGACTGTATATATTATAGCCTATTTATATCTTAATTTCTGTTACATTATAACTGACATTTATAATGTTACAAAACATTTCTATTTCAAATAAATGCTGTTCTTTTGAACTTTCTAGTCATCAAAGAATCCTGAAAAAAGTATCACGTTTTGTTTCCTCATAAATACGCAGCACAACTGTTTTCTACATTGTTGATAATCAGCATATTAGAATAATTTTTACTTTTTTTTACAATATTACTCTTTATGGTTTTTGATCAAATAATATGTTTCTTTTAAAAACATAAAAAAATGGTGTACTCACCTTGAATGTTTTAACAGTGTGAGTGTGTATGTATTTATGTATAAAATAAAATTTGGACATCAAAAATCCCTCTTTTGTGGGATTCAACCTCATTGAATATTCATACAGGTCACAATGATTTTGCCAAGACAGATATGTTCCTGGATTAACATATTCTGTTGATCCTGGAACAACATTTCTGTCTGAAAATTTTGTCTTAACCCTATCCATATCCATAGCCATAAAGCTAACCATACCCATAAGTTCGTCCCTAAAACCAATGGGAAATGATAGGTGAATAACACTGGTGTACAACCATCTAACCCTGGTTGTAAGCCTAAACTTGACATCAACTGTAAGCTTTTTCCTCAAATCTGATTGGTTGATTGGAATTTTGTTTCAGGATCAACAATGATGTTGTACTTGTTGCACTCAGGTTCACCATCTATACCACTCATAAATAGGTTAGTCTACGGAAGTCAAATGGGTCATGTTGATGCATATGGGGAATAGGGAAAAAACCCCATTATGAAATGACATCCAGCTTTGAAATTAGAAATTACTCTGAAAATCATTCTCTGAATAGAAATATATTCATGAGGTCACGGGCTAGTAAAGCGATCAGTCTGCGGCTGATCCCCTTCACCTTTACTAGGAAAAGTTCAGGCTTTGTGAATCTGTTCTCTAAGCCATCTGAGTTCAATAATGCACCACTACAGACTTGAATTATACGAGAAGATTATATTTTCTAAAGGATTTATTTTTAATACAACCGTTGCTCTACCTGGCAGCAATGTTATCACAACATTCCATTCGCTTTGATATGGAGAGGATTTGATATAATTTGTTTTTTCCAGTGTTTCCCTTACAGTTTCCCTTACTGTTCAGACAGAAATACAAGAATATCAGAGATATTTCACAATCATTTGTGGTGCCTCCAAAGGAAAAAAACATAACCATACATATTAGAGCATTTTACACACAACCTCATTCCTAAATGACAATGATTCGAAACCTTTGACTAATCCAATCTCAGAGAACATTCAGATCTGCGTTGGCGCTGCCGCTGACCAGAGAGAGCAGTGGTCATGTAAAGGTATGAAACAGCTTCCCAAACAGACTTTTTGGCCACACGGTATTGTTATTTCTGTGTTACAAATATTATCCCAGATGTACAGGGATAAAAGTTTATAGTTCGGATATAAACACTGATTTCTATGGAAGCGATCAAAATAGAGTAAATAACCTTTTGTAAGAAACTTGACATTCTAATAAAGAGTTTTAATTACATCGTTACACCAGTAGGTGGCGACAAGAGTCGTGAGTCACACAATGAGTGAGTCATTTAATCATTCATTCAAAACGATTTTTTAAAAAGGACTTAAATCAAATTAATTAAATGTATTTTTTAAATTGACTGCAGCAATTTACATTTTGTCAGAACCTCCAGTAAATTACATTCAATTGTTTATTTGTCTACTCTGAATCGTAGGAGAATCGTGATCTCTATTTTAAACAAACAAACTTTGATTCTCAAATTATCCAGAATCATGAAGCTCTAATACAATTTAAAACTGTTTGTCCTACATACATGAATGATACCTTAAATCATGTAGCTTGATGAAGAGAGGTGTGGTGAAATCCACAATTCTTACCTACTGGAACAGGCATAAAAATCCCACAAACTTACATTGAAGGAGGGACTAAAAATAAAAGAGACTTCAGCCAGTAGGCAACAAGCTAAAAACATAAATAAAAACATGTTTATGAAGTAAACGTTGGTTTGGTGAACTTACCTTTCTTTCCTTGTTTCAGACCCTGAGGGCCGCAGGTTAAAGAGCATTCAGAGGAGTACAGAGACAGGGCTGGCTGTAGAGATGCCCAGTCGGACGGTCCGGCAGGCGAGCCACGAGTCCATCGAGGACAGCATGAACAGCTACGGCTCAGAGGGAAAGTGAGTATTAGAAATCAATGTACCTTTATAGTCCTATTAGTTAGGCCCGGCACACAACCAACAGCACATAGCCTATATACAAACTCTTAAGGTGATGAGGCAATCTTGCCGAGCAATTGTTGCTTGGGCACTTCCCCATTGAAAATGGGCGATACATTTCTATATGGATAATTTAGATTGGTCGTGGGCCCTGTCTCTCATCTGGTTGCCCATTGGCGGCAACATTGCCCAGCAACATTGCTCAAAAAGTTGCCCTGTGTATCAACACCTTTAGAATATAAAGTTCTATATAGAAACTTAAAGGGTTCCGTCATGCGTTTCATATGTAGAAACTTTGGTAACACTTCATTTTACAGTTTTCAATGTACTTACAGTGTTCTTACCACAAAAGTAATGAGTAGTGTAAGGTAACTACATGGGTTAAGTTAAGGTTTAGGGGTAGGTTCAGGGTTAGTACCTAGTTAGTGTCATTACTACAATAAGTACATAGTATGTTCATGCGAAACAGGACTGTAAAACAAAGTGCTACCGAACCTTTTAGGGATTTTAGTTTTAATTCATTTTTAACTTTTCATTAAAATTTATTAATTAAGCAGCTCGTAAACAATCTTTATCACTAGAAATTTTTTTTGCAATTCTATCCTTATATGGAACCTTTTTGTCATTAAGCATTGTTGAAAATCGAGTCAAGAACCCTAAGGTTTTCGGTGCAATGCCATACAGGAACCATTTTTGGATCCCCAAAGAACCTTTCAGTGAACAGTTCTTAATATACATAAAATTTCTTAGTGTGAAGAACCTTTTAATAACCTAAAAAAAATGGAATGGTGCAATGGAAAGGTTCCGTGGATGTTAAAGTGGAAATCAGTTTACTAAATAATATAAACTTAACTGACTGATTCCTTTCCACTTTAAAGGTTCTTCATGGAACCATCGATGCCAATAAAGAGCCAGCGTGAAACAGGCTTTCATCTACAACAAACCAGAAATGTGTTCATTTCAACTCTTATTATACTTGATATTATTTAGCATTATCATTAATATTGTAAAAAATAACTATATCACAATGACTCACTTTTAAACTCACTTAAAAAACACTCACAAAGAAGATGCTTCCTCTCAAACTGAACAAATATAGAATCTGTTATTTTGCAACCGCATTCAGTATCTTATCAGTTTGATTGGCTGATACATTTGATGGGATAAAATTAAGAAGGACTGTGGAAATTTGTGGAAAAGTGCAGGTGAGATGATTAAAGAAAAACCACAAATCCACCTCTTTAGACTGCCTTTGTTTATATTCAGCTACAGACAAAATCTTTCTTTTTCTTTTTTTTCAGCAAAAAAAAAAGTATGAGATACTATATAATAAGTTTCTGTTTTATCAGTTTAACAAATCAGAATCATTACATACCCTCTGGACCTACCTTAGATTGGAATCACTGTTATACAGGAATCAAAAGTCTCACGTTCCCATTTTATTGATTTGGGATACACTGCATGTGTTATTGCATTACATTCCTCTAGAAACAGGGATGCTCATCCAATAACACAAGAAAAGCATTAAAAGTGTCTTTACTGTCAGTAGATTGTGCTTATATCTGCTATTTCAAGCAATAAATAAAACGGGTTTGAGGTATTCCCATAAGTTACATAACCAATCATATAAACCCCTTTCTCAGTAATAAAAATTTTCTCTGCTGGCTCCATTTCCGAATGAAATCCAGAATTCTGTGTAGACGTACTGTAAACTCATTACAGATCTGGACACCGTCTGGTGTGTCACATCAAAGGCACAGGTTTGGGGTTTTGCGCGATGTAGTCTTATTTTAGCTCTGTGGAGGACAATAGCTGTTTAACTTCAGTCCTAATGTGCCAGAAACTTTGGATACATAAATGGAGAAGATATTTGCAGGTTTGGGCTAGTTCAGACAAATATGCTTTCTGTCTAGATGAGCTACAGTTTTGTCATTTTATTTCATTAAACAAACTGATTATTAACCAGTACTGCACGGTAAAGAGATTTTTCAAAGTGGTAAATAAATCAAAGATTATTAGAGTACATTTTACAAGTAAATATAGTTCATTCTTTCTACTTCAAAATTTCACATTTAATTCTATGCTTTACTTGCGAATTCTTTGCAATTATCTGTGAAATTTACGAGCAAATTTTGAGTGAAAATTGTTTTTACACAAATCTTTTTTTTTCAGTGTAAGGTAGACACACCAGGGCCAAAAAAATAAGACATGGATGATTGTCATTGCATTAGATGATAACAAATATTATTGGGCCAGTCATGTCCTAATGGTAACAGAGTTGGACTGGTGACCCAAAGGTTGCTGGTTCGATTCCAGTACCGGCAGGAATATGACTGAGGTGTCTTTGAGCAAGGCACCTAACCCCCAATCGCTCCCCGGGCGCCACTCAAGGCTGCCCGCTGCTCTGGGTGTGTGTATCCACGTTTGTAGTGTGTGTGTGTGTTCACTACTCTGCTCCTAATGTGTGTGCACTTACTTGGATGGGTTAAATGCAGAGGACAAATTCCAAGTATGGGTTACCATGCTTGGCCGTCACTTTCACTTTTCTCTTTTTAATATTTAAGCAAGTGTCATTTATTTTACTTTTCAAACAAAACATGATGATTAAGCAATAGATATTTGGTTCAAAATGAAGACTAAAAAGCATTTGGACACTTTGTGGATGTCAAATGCTAAAGTAGATGACATGATGTTTCAGGCAAAACAATCAAAAAAAGAACCACTCATTTATGACAAAAACTTCTGAAATGTGCTTGTGTAGTTCACTTCAAAACAGTATGTTCAATTACATAAAAATAGCAATATGTTGTGCTCAACCGACGGTCGATTTTGCATAAATTCCCCTCAAACTCCATGTTCAATACCAAGAGATCTATTAGAAACTCACAAACAGACAAAATCTCCCCACAAACCTTACGTAATGCAGTTGAACACTCTTCCTGTGCAGCTCCAGCTCCAGCATGGGAGTAAAATCCAGCCCAATTCAGCTGGATTACTGCACAGTTTATGGAGCATGGGGATTACAGTTTTGGCTGCCACTGCTGAGGATATTTTACCATACAACATTGCATCTTATGGTTCCCATGAATACATAATGGAGTTAAACATATTTGAAATAAACACCCGCTGTCAGTCTGAGGTCTGACAAACAACAGTGATGGAAAATCATAGCGCAAGGTTGATTTGATTCAATGGTATTGTTTGATAGACTTCTGTGGAAGTTTCTGTAATATTTATTCACTATCCGGTGTCTATTTTATGCTGTTTCCATTAGATATCATTTGTAACTTGCCTTTTAGGGTAGATAAAGTTGGGCTTTTTGCCCTTAAACACTTTAAATGTTATAAAACATGATATAAAAATAATTTATAAAAACGAGTACAGAAAGAGTACATTTATAAAAACATTTAAAATATTACAATTTTACAGAGCATTAATAAATTAATAAATCAGACTGGGGTCTAAGTAGGCCTCAGGGTTCTGAAAAATAGAAAGAAAAAAATATTTACTGTAGCCTGTCATGCATTTACTATTATTGTATTATTTATTGTATTGTGACGCATTAATTGATGTAGAAATGGATTGATGTGGATTAATGTAAATGCTGTGGGATTTGAAGAAATTCCAACAATAAAGTGAAATTGAATTGAATTACAAAAATTACAAAAAATAAATGTAGTATTCTATAATCTGGCTGCAGCTGTTATACAGATATAGTTTTTTGTGCTTTTGTGTTATTAAAACAAAAAATAGTATGAATCTAAATTAAAGACTGATGTACTTTCTCAGTTACATTTACAAAGATCAGAATATCTTGCCTGAACTTCCACTTTTATCAGTCAGTCATCTACATGTCATCTTTTGGGGAGCAGGAAGTTTGAAAAAGGTCACATGAGTGACATTTATGTAATGGGCCTGTAAAAATGCCCTAGAAAGCAGAAAGTGCTCTAATTATAACTCTAAAAGCAGAACTGGTCATGGTGCATGGACCAAAAATATGATCATATTAGATGTCCTGAATAAAATCATATTTGATACATACTGCTTTTTGTCAGAAACTATCAATGTGAATGCACAGGTGTTTTAACAAAGTTACCACAGGTTTGACGTTTGACAACCAAAAAGTGTAAAAATACTTAATTGTAAGTATTATATTGTATATATATTATATTGTTTTATCATTCAAAAATGTTTTGCTTGAAAAGTGTGTGCTAAATGCCATTTAGGTTAGAAATTTCATATGCAATGACATTCATGCATTTTTAAGCATGACTTAAAGGTACAGTAAGCGATTTCTGAAAACCGCTGTTAAAGGGGATCGGACCGAGCACCACAACACACTTGTAGCCAATCAGCAGTAGGGGGCGTGTCCACCCATGATGGAGGAGAAGAGAGAGTGAGCAATCAGAATTAGGGGGCGTGTCCACCCATGATGTAGGAGAGAGAGTGAGCCAATCAGCAGTAGGGGGCGTGTCCACCCATGATGGAGGAGGAGAGAGAGTGAGCAATCAGTAGAAGGGGGTGTGTCCACCCATGTTGGAGAGAGAGTGAGCCAATCAGCAGTAGGGGGCGTGACCACCCATGATGGAGGTGGAGAGAGAGTGAGCAATCAGCAGTAGGGGGCGTGTCCACCCATAATGGAGGAGAGAGAGTGAGCCAATCAGTGGTAGGGGGCGTGTCCACCCATGATGGAGGAGGAGATAGAGTGAGCCAATCAGCAGTAGGGGGCGTGTCCATCCATGATGGAGGAGGGGAGAGAGTGAGCCAATCAGCAGTAGGGGGCGTGTCCATCCATGATGGAGGATGAGAGAGAGTGAGCCAATCAGCAGTAGGGGGCGTGTCCACCCATGATGGAGGAGGAGAGAGTGAGCAAGAGGGAGGTTTGAAGAAAGACTGTAGAAAGAGAGATGCTGAGAGACATTACAAAAGAGAAAAGGTCAGAGGAATATCACTGGAGATACAGGTTATGATCAGGCAAGAGCTTTAGGAATGATGTTAATATTAGAAAAGCTTTCCAAAGCTGGAGAGAAGGCCTGAAAACGGACGCCGAGGTTGAGTTGTTTCTGCTCTGAGTAATATTGGTTTTGCTATGTTTCATTGAACCAAGATATACTGTTGTGGAATGTTAGCTGTAGTAAAAGGACGGTTTTTAGTGTCATTGTTTTTCTGGAGCTGCTGGCGACCAACAACCAACTCTTGCTTACATATGCTCTTGTGTACTGTATTTTCATTTTTTGTTCTTATTTGTCATTCGTTTTTTCGACTAGGCTTTATTTTTTGCTAAGCATTCATTTGCTTTGCTTTAGCTATTATAAAGAGACATCCACTCTTGCATTGCATGTTTATGCATTTTGGCGGCGGAGCAATGAGGAGAGGGGTGTGTTTGTTTGGGTTGATTTCAAATATCAACATTGTTTCTCAGAAATCGCTTACTGCACTTTTAAGTGTCCAAATTCTTTTTGGGGCCACTGTATAATTAGCAAGGACTGTGATGTTGAGTTCTACATTCTATAAATTCTCAAAAAGCAGGTAAAAAGAACCAGCTAGACTGAGAGAAATAACTGTAATTGAACAGAAGATCATCTCCATTCTCCACCACATTCAAAGATAAGCTGACACCTCTGCGCTCTATTTTAGATGCATAAACACTCCCTACATACTTTTCACCATCTTCTAGTCAACACTAACTCTTGCACATACTCCTGCATGCAAGAATGGAGCATCTGTTTAAAAAGTTTGCATGCAATGAGTGCCAGAAGAACAGCGCAGAGACAGTGATATATAAAGCAATTGAAAGCAGTGCGCTGAGACGCCATGATTAACACATAACACAGACAAATGTTTATTCGAGTGACATCAAGAATGCGGCGTGTAATATGTGGAGCGGTGATAGGTTTATTTGTCACTCTTCAAAGCATTTGTAGTAATGTATGTGTGTTTACTGATGCTGCATGGTGCTGACGCCAGTGCACACAGGGACCAGTGTGTAATAATGACTCTCCTTTTTGCAAGATAGAATTATGAAATGTCACATGAGAGAGAGGAGAGGGGGAAAGGAATAGTTTGTCCAAAAATGAACATTCTGTCATCATTTACTCACCATCATGTTATCCCAAACCTGTATGAATGTCTTTCTTCTGTGAAACACAAAAGATGTTTTGAAGAATTTTCATGCAGCCTATTCCACATATTTCTGTCATTTTTTTTGTTTGTTTCTAAAAGGAATGAAACACCACAAAAAGTAGTCAGATTTGTGTGCTGTATTCCAAGTCTTCCAAGTGGTTTTTAAAATCAGTTCACCTGGCTGCCATCTTTCTGCCATTTCCAGTACACGTACAGATCCTGTCTACTTGAATGGGAAAATAAGCTTATGTCAAGATTGTTTAAATAACACATTTTAAATCAGAAATAAAATATGACAACAATGTCATCATATATTTGCTTCTTTATGTTTTTTAGCTTAGTTTGTTTTTGAGGCAATGATGCACCACTTTTGGTCTGTTATAATATGGCTTCAACACTGCATAAATACTAGTTTTTTTTTAATTTATTAATTTTTTCCTTGTCCAGAAAATACACTACCGTTCAAAAGTTTGGGTTTGCTAAGATAGTTTTATATTTTTTAAAAGAAGTCTCAAGGCTGCATTTATTAGATTAAAAATACAGTAAAAACAGTAATACTGTGAGATAATATTAAAAATTGAAATAATATAAATTTTTCAGGGTTCTTTGATAGAGTTCAAACATTATAACAGATTTTTTTCTGTAATTTTTTTTAACAATTTAACACATTCTTACGGAATAAAAGTAAATTTCTTAAAAATAAAATCTTACCGACCCCAAAACTTTTGAATGACAGTGTAAATCAACCAATATTTAAAACAAGCTAAATTGACTCGAGATGCAACATTGCATAAAATGTTAAGTCTTGTATAAGTGTATTTTGTCTGCACTGGCAGATTTATAGTTAAAAAGTGTTGCTTCTCAAGTAACATTATTTGTTCATATTTTAATTGGAAAATTTGACAAATAAATACTTATTTTGAATTTAATAATAAATAGTATTAAGTTGTTTGAAATACTTGTTTTATTATTCTCCAATGGTTGGTGTGGTTATATGAAGATTCTGAAGATTCTTCAAACATTCTCAGTGTGTGTTCCAAAAGATTCCAGTGCGACATCAGGGGGAGTAAATGATGACTATTCCTTAAAGAACAGAGAGACAAGCATATAGAAACACCAGACGAGAGACTGAATGATGAGCCAGATATTGACATGGGACAAAGAGACA
Source organism: Siphateles boraxobius (assembly GCF_051911475.1). Classification (NCBI taxonomy): domain Eukaryota; kingdom Metazoa; phylum Chordata; class Actinopteri; order Cypriniformes; family Leuciscidae; genus Siphateles; species Siphateles boraxobius. Next base: position 3,696,057 of record NW_027509042.1, read on the forward strand.
GGATAGAGTGAAAAATGAGCAAGAGAACATAGAGCGGATGAAAATGGCGTCTCTTGGGGTGCCCAGTCTGAGTATTAGGCATCAGGATTGTCTGGACCCTCCCAAAACCATTTTAAAAATAGACCTGTGCGGAGATGGCAAGCAAAAGAGACAGAGCGCCGGAGAGAATCGAGGTCAAACCGCAGAAAGAAAATTAATTATGAATCCGTCCACATTAGTGTGGAGGATTATTGAGAACAAACACAGCAATGGGAATGGAGAAAGGAGGGAGAGACGGGTTTGAAAGGAGGCTTGAAGGAGAAAGTGATATAAGATCACCAAGGATAGCTTTTAAAAATGCATATCAATTTCTTTTTTAAATTGATATAAATACAGATGAAATGTTTGTAATTTCTTGCAGAACTACAAAAATAATGACTATTTTCAAACAGGTTTCCTGAACATTGGTTGGTCAAAACAGATAGTCCCGCCCCAAAGTTGGCCATTGGTTGAGACAATGTTGCTGTGTCGAACAGTTTAAATAAAAAGAAAAGTGTTTTAATAGTGCCTCAGTATTTTCAGGAGAATTCATCTACAAATCGTGAGCTTAGAATTATACAGTTCTATCTCCGTTTAGGGTAGTTCTGAGATATTGAGCATCAAAGTTTTTAAATCCCTGCTGTTTTGTGAGATGGAACCTTATTATTTTATTAATAACTACTAACAAAATATTTTTTTTACAAAAATGACACCACACAGGCATTAATAAACACCTAATGGATAAGATTATGTCAAAAAATCAATTTCGACCAAAAGTGGAGATAGAACCATATAATTCTAAGCTCACAAAATGGCTCGGTTTTAGTGAGAAGTCACAACAACAACCACATCGAATTTTCCCTATATCAACTTCTATGTGGTATTACATCTTCACACAGAATGTAAAAACACCTGATGTCAGCAGAGATGTACAGAGCAGGATGGTTACGTTGGGCTCAAAAGCATCCCTTTCTCCTCTTTGGCCCAAGTGACCTTTTTTTCATCCAGAAGGAAAACACTTATTTCACCACCATCTGTTTCAAAATATATCTCTTGTTCTAAAAATTGGACCTAATTAATCTCATCCACGCATAAGCGGCTACCTTCTGTTTGCTGAAAAAACATGAAAAAGCTACGATAAGCAAATATGAGCTTCTTCACTTGTGTAGATAGCTGAAATTAAATGAGACAAGCAGGTGCATGGCCATTTCTTTCACAGTATATGAATAATTAATAATATTATTAATATTATATATACTGTCAAAGTATATATACTTTACTTTGTGTGTATATATACTTGTAACTTTTACTATATATACCATTTTATATATATGTATAGTATTATATATATATATATATATATATATAGTATAATATATACAAAGTATATACCGTTAATACATACTTTAACTTGTATTTTATGATTGAATAAACTAGTCTTAAATATACATCATGTACACATTAGTCTTGTACTGTACCTTTGTATTTCTGCTTTAAATTTTATACAGTTTATTCGTATTGGAGCTTTTTTTTTTTAAGGCTTAGAATTATTTATGGAAGAATTTTTGGGAGTAAAAGTAATCAGAAAAACATTTCCGGACACCAAGGCTGATGAAAAAGTGTCCAGTCACTGTCGTGCTGTTAGATAAAGGCCAGGCCTCCTATTTCAATGGGTCACGAGGGTGAATATGACATGGAGCATCGGGCTCATCTCCTAGAAACTACACATATACTGTTAGTAATAACATTTTTGACCACATACATCTCAAATATGAGCAGGAAAGTAGTGTGATTATATGTGTGTGTGTTGGCTTTGCTCCAGTGGAGCACTCTCACTATCAGAGCAGAGCTTCACTGTCAGGTTTAAAGGCTGTCTATCTTCATTACATAAAAGAGAAGTGCTTCCGTCCACCGACCCCGTCCCATCACAGAGCCACGCCATTATCAGTCCAGCCATCACAGAATAAAGCAAAACTCGTAATGTCTGTCATACATGTTCGGCTAATGTGAAAATTTCATTAGCATCTTCAAAGCCATCCCAAGCAACACAGATAAATTTGATCAATTCTGAAAGCCAGATATTTTTGACTTTAAAGAGAGTGCAAGCTGAATATAAAAAGAAACAAATTGCACTGAAAAATGTCTGCACTGAACTTCTTAACATTATTTTAATAAGGCAGTGTATATATTCTATCCAGCAAAATATGTGGCCGACATAAACCGTATACATAAACCTTTAAATAAAATAAATACAAATGTTCACAGTAACACTGCCCTGCTTTCTTCCCTTTAGTCTGAACTACAGTGGAATGTGTTTGGCATCGGATGCTCAGTTTAGTGACTTTCTGGATGGGATGGGACCGGCTCAGTTTGTGGGGAGACAGACACTAGCTACAACTTCATTGGGTGAGTGCATTTATACATCAGACAACTAATGCTACCTCGCTTCTTAATGTACTACAGGTACATTGAAAATGTGCCCTTTTCTTTTATGCAAAAATCGAAAAATGCTCAATTGTCGGAACTTCTTGTTGAAAAGGTTGTTTGTTAAACAAACTATTCAATTAAATACTTGGAAATTAGGATGCATAAAAATAAATATGCTTTTCCATCTGGATGATTCTAAGAAATTATAATGAAAAAACTATTCAATAAACAGACAACTGACAACAGTTTATTAAAGAAGCTAAATCTAAAATGGAAACAGAATGTAATATCGATCGTGCAGGATGTAATTACAAGAAATGGTCACTGAAAATTAACCAATGCTTATTTCATTCTCAAATGTGATGTAAAATGATAGGAATCAATAATGATTCCCGTTTTTGTTGGAGTAGTGTAAATAATAATAAAAAAGAAAACCTGTTCTTTACTGCATACCCGCCATTAAGACAAAATGATGTATTGACCAATCAGCATCCAAGACTGGAACTATCAGTTTATAATCAATAAATAAGATTGCAAAAGATTGTTTTTGTTATTGTCAGTAAAATATTTAAATAGCTCAACACAATGCTATTGATAAAGGAAGAAATAAAGTCCCTTTACCTGTATTCCTCCACATATCACTTGCCTCTGTTTAATGTGTGATGTTCTGCAGGAGATGTAGAGATCGGACTGATGGAGAGGAACGGGCAGCTGGAGGTGGAGATCATTCAGGCTCGAGGACTCATCATGAAGCCTGGATCTAAGGGCCCTCCAGGTGATTCCTCATCAGACAGAACCTGACGTACTGAGGGATGAGTCTGATAGAACCATTAGATTCGTTTAGCCAGAGGACAAACTGACTGAAAATGTTTATAGATTGGTTCTCAAACGCACAAGTTGTGATTGTTCCCTTCTTATTTGAGCATTCATTATCCAGAAGTGTGTGTGTGTGTGTGTGTGTGTGTGTGTGTGTGTGTGTGTGTGTGTTGAAAGAAGAAGGGAAATTGAAAAGAGTCTAAATTGGTGGCTCTTCAAAGTGATTTTCGATGTCTTTCAGATTTCAAGGATGCAGTTCGAACTATTATATTTTTTGTTTCCTTCCTCCTTTACAGCGGCCTACATTAAAGTGTATCTTCTTGAAAATGGCATCTGCATTGCCAAAAAGAAGACAAAGTCTGTTCGGAAATCGCTAGATCCTCTTTACAATCAAGTCCTTGTTTTTTCAGAGAGTCCGCAGGGAAAGGTTGTACAGGTAAACAAGATTTCTACCTTTTCTGAAGAATGAATTAGTGTTGCTTGTGCACAACTGACCACAATAATACTATGCTTCGTCATAGGGGTTTTTACAAAAGTAATATTTAGTGTTAGGGGATGTTCAAATCTCAAACTCTTTGTAAGAGCAATAGAAGTAGTGTTACTTACCTTATAGAATTGCAAAATGAAACCAGCAAACTAACCCTAGAATTCTGGCATTTCTTAATGCATTGAACAGGGTGTCAAGCACCATTTAAATGACAAAGAAAGCAGCAATTATAGACTCTAATTTACAGCAAGTTTACCCACGTCTTTTCCAATTTGCTGTAATTTCTCTGAAGGTGACATTGACATCAGTGAATGCTTTTTCTTTGCCAGGTATCTTCGCAAATGATGGAGAGAATGTATAAAAAATGATCAATGTAGTGAATGCTTTATTTTTAGCAGTGGAGAAGGAACAGGGGGAAAGTGGAAACATCTCTCCGAATTATACATTTTTCCAAGGACAACATTTATGAAAGCCTGTCACAGCAAACACTAAAGTTTAGAACAGACTCCAGGATGATCAGGAATATCGTGCGGCGGGAAAAACATCATTTGCATGTGTTTATTCACTGATGTATGGCGTCCTCTGTTATTATGTGATGAATCTAAGGGAACTTTCAGATTGATGTAGGCCATGCACTTGCTTCCCTTTTTTTTAGAATATTCTTTAAAAATGTTCACACATTCATTATCATATTTGGGAATTCAGTTATTCAGTTTTGTGCTATTGAAGATGAATGAATCACACAAAACCTATTAAAAACAGGCCTGCATTATATTGCACCACAAACATCTAAAGAAAGAACTAAGAAATCTTGTTTTGCTTAAAGAAAATGTAGACTACTTTAAGGAACTTTTGCGATTATTTAATTATTTTCACGACAATGAAGCAATTTTTATTTTTAAAAACGTAATGCTCCCAAAATATGCTTTATTTTCTTTATGCAAAATATAATTACTTTTAATTCTGGGTTGACCTGGACATGTATTTCTGGACATAAGATTAAGGAAACTAACACACTTTGATAGATTTAAAATTGAGAATTATTAATTATGAGGATTATATAAATTTCTAATTTATGAATTACAAAGATTATACACATTTCAAATTGTGAGATTTACCCAGATTAATGGAACTAACAAAAAATCATTGTGAATTATGTTTAATTAAAAATCGAGAATTATGAAATTATATATTATATTTAAATATATAAATGTTAAATTAACAATATTATAGTCAAAAGTACTTTTGATTGTTCCATATGATAAATAATACTTCCATCTCTTGTGAACAGGTCATTGTTTGGGGAAACTACGGCCGGATGGATCGCAAATGCTTCATGGGCGTGGCACGCATCCTATTGGAGGAGCTGGATTTGACAAACATGGTGATTGGCTGGTACAAGCTTTTCCCCACCTCTTCTATGGTGGATCCCACAATGGCGCCGCTGATCCGACACTCCTCACAGCTCTCTCTGGAGAGCACAGTGGGCCCGTGCTGCGAACGCTCCTAAAACCAACAACTCAACTAGATTTATTTTTCTCTGGAAGGGCTCTCACAGCCCCTGTCCTAAAAGTGCTGGTTGTGCATGACTGCGGCACTGGAACCCTCTGGAATGTTCTAGAATTTCTTCAGAACTAATAGCCTTTCTGGAATATTCCAGAATCCACCACAGAGGAAATGCTCTTTTCAGCCTCTGAGAAAAAGACTTCAGGACGGTCAAAGAATGCAGAGCAAACGTCTGGGCTTTATTTTAGCTTTCAACACATTAGCTTGTGATGGTCCGTATGTCTTTCAGAGGAAATGTCCTCAATTTTGAATTGATTTCCAGAAAACAGGCCGATGTTTGTGGGTTCTGCAATGGATTGATTCCTATCAGATGAAACGGATGGGTTTGTGCAATATGACATCCAATAGAAAGAAGAATGTATCGGTAAAAAAGTGCGGGTTTGCATTCATTATCTTGCGTAATTAACAATACAGGAATAGATACATGTCTTAAAAAGATCCAATATGTGTAGTTTGAAAAGGGTCGTTTTTGCTTCATGATCTGTTCGTGTCTCTTCTGTTTCGTCTTTCTCATTACTGAACAGTGCCAATGTTGCCAGCAAGTGGCTTTATTTGTGGTTATATGTGTCTATATTCAGTGACTAGATGCTTTGTGAATCAATAATCTAGGCAGACACAAATTTAAAAAGACGGATGCTAATTGTCCACAATATTTTCCAGAGGTAACAGTGACATATTCCAGTTGAGGAATATTTGATGTCACTGTACATTTTTCCACACTAGGCCTAATAGTATGGGTGCAAGACACTTAAGTAACATAGGATTATAGAGTGCTTATGGAATAAATGTCAGTCAATTATATACTTTCAGTTATAAATGCAGTAGCGGCCAAGAGGTTTTTAATGGCTGATATCTAGAGAGCAGGGTGATAGAAAGCAGACATGATATGCACATATATGACATGTACACAAAATTACAAATATTTGAAAAAGAAAATTTACAACAAAGTTGTGATTTTTAAAACTTACACTTATGGGGAATGACCGCTTCTGTAAATCGGCCAATCGGACAAAAAAAATTGCCAAATTTCTGTCAAATGAATCGGTCTGGGGCGCGTTTCCCGTACAAAGACATAACTAGCTAGTCAAGACTGTTTCCCGAAACCGTATTGTCGCAAATTTGTCATTGAACTGGTAAATGATGTCATGCACGTGGTAGAGTAATAACTTCTTTTATTGAATCTGTTTGAGATCAAATGAATGCTAGATGTTTTGCTATGAATTAAAGACATGGCATCTGAGGACTAATTCTCTTCTTTCTCAGTTATTTTGCTTTATTTCCAGCTTCAATCATAGGCTTCTTCTTACGTACTAGGGCATGTACGCACATGTGCATTCTTCAAAAACGGTGCTTTAAAACTCTTGACAAACTAAAAGACGTAAATGACATTTGTATATATTCTAAATAAAAGATACAGATTGTACTGAATGTCAGCTTGCTTATTTTGCTCAAGACAAGGATTTATTAAGTCCACGTCATGCAAGCAGGAAACTCTGCTTCTAACCACAGATCGAGACCTGTTGCTTTAATGCTGTTTGCGAATGTTCGTTGGAACTGTGTTTTCGGGAAACACCGACTCGTTGAATTATGCTGGTAACAACTTGCAACCATAATTGGCTAACGATGATTTCGGGAAACGCACCGCTGTTCGATTGATGTTTAACAGTCTATAATAAATTATAAAAAGATCATTTATTTTTGCACTTTATAATCTTAAATGTCTTTCTTACAAGCAATCGCTAGTTTGGCATAAGCCATTTTCTTCTTTATATTATTATATTATTTGTGACTTCAGGATGCAGAATCTTTAGTAGCAATGATAAGGCTGTAGCATTAGATAGTAGCGTACGCATGAAAGGCATCTTAGTTTGCCACAATCTTGCATGGAATTGGATTATAGAGTGTTTATCGCTGGCAGTCGAGCAAACGTGTAGCAGCGAATGATCAAACAAATACTGTTACACTGCACAGAGAAATACTGTGTGACATCTTTATTAATAAATAATACTGATACAATTTCTTTTCATATGTCCTGAAATGATGAAAAGCAAAACATTTATAGGCCTACATGCTAGCACAGAAAACTAAAGGTAATAAAAAAGCATTCTGCATAGAGAAGAGTTTTTATGTCCAGCATAAAAATAGGACTTTTTGTGAAGAAAATACACGATTTACCACTAGACAAAAGGATTTTTTGAAAAGATTTATTCCTCTCTGAGAATCTCGGGAGTGATTATTTCAATTACCGCTGAAAAACATACCTCAAACACCCTCAACATAATCATGTTGTTAAGGCCATATAAAAGCACTGCCACGTTCTTTTTAAAGAATTAAATGTTCATTGTCTTAAAAAGCAATAACTAAATACATTTTTGCTCACTTTGTTTGTTACAGGGAGTAAAGCCAGATTTTCTCTGCATTACATTAGAAACTTCTGCGTCCATGTAGCAATATAGAAAATGCTCAATTTTAGACGAAGCGCTGAATGCCTGAGATCCTCAAGAATTTAGTGCCAAAAAAATGTGTATTTCAAAGATAAGGTTGATGATGGGCTAAAAGAAATGAATATTTTGGAAAAGCATCAAAATTGAGCAATGTAGTGATTAGCACTATATTACAGGTACACTGTGTAACTTTTGGGCCTCTAGTGGTTAAAAAACAAAACTGCAAGCATTTTGTGGAAGAACATTGTTTTGGCTGTGCTATAGGTCTAAAACATAAATAGGCTTACCATAATGAATCTAGGTAAGACAAAAACATGTTTTTTTTTGGAAGACGCATTCATGATGTATTGACTCATGATATACATTTTGTTAATTTTAAACAACAAAAAAGTTACATAGTGTACTTTTAATATAAAACCATAGGCTACCATATATATTGATATGCATCGATTTAATATAGCAAATAACTACTTGTTTCATTTTATTGGTCTGTTTATTGTAAATAGACAACTTGGATTTAGTGGGCAAAACAACAGTTAATAATCAAAGAATGTCAATATTGACATTTCAGTTTTTTAGGCTGTAATACCTTAGCTAAGCAACATAATTCTCCTGTTTCTATCAGCATGATGGTCATGCTGATACTGTAAACTGGATTGGAAATATTTACATAATAGCTTTTAAACTGCAAATACACTCCAGATGGTTAAAAGAATGTGATTTATAGAGTATGAAAATGAATTATCTCCATTCCACATGTTGAATTAATAGGAATACTTTCTGTAAAGCCTTAACTTGTAAACCAGAGGTCTTAACACAATTCAATTGTACGGCGGAGAAACGAGCATGCAAGAATGTCATTCTGTTTTTATGTGTATTGCAACTCTAATTTTCTGTCTTTTCTCTTTCTTTTCGTAATTCATTTTATTTTAATCTGGTAAATAGTCATGGCCTTTCGTCATCGCATTTTTCACCACATATTTTTGTTACTAATTAACGATTTACCATATCAAATATACTTGAAGTTGATGTGGCAAAATAATCGACATATTCCTAAATTGAATGCTGTGATATTTTTCTTTGTGGAGATACTTGTTTATTCCTTATTATTATTTATTATATGTAAAATAATGAATTTGAATTCGTAATAATGTCACTGTTAATTAATGCACAATTTAGTGTATTGTTACTCTGTTTCAAATGGTTATAAAGAATAAATAGCTCACTCTGATTTACAAAACATGCGTGTGTGTGTGTGTGATGACTCCTGAGCTGAAGAACTAACACTCACTCTGAAAACATCTGATAACCTTTGACAACTGACAGATAAAGATGAGCTCATGGAGCACGTCAGAGAGAATCAGATATTTATGACTGTTTGAGTGTTATAGTTACCCGGTCTGTCTGTGTCACTCAAGTCTTTATCAGGAGACGAAATGGCTTTTTAAAAGTTAGATCAAGCACTCTTGATTTGGGAATTGAGCTGGATGTTGGTATTTAGGGGATACGTCTGTTTCATTATTGTGTGTGTGTGTGTGTGTGTGTGTGTGTGTGTGTGTGTGTGTGTGTGTGTGTGTGTGTGTGTGTGTGTGTGTGTGTGTGTTTAGCCACTATTTGTCACTAACAAAGGGACGAGATGAATGATCTCGTCACTGTTTGATGTAATTATACAAAGGGTTCATTTATACACATCCCACACACACATGTCCCCACAAGGAAAAGATTTTCAATTATTGCCATCATTCTGGGGCATTTTGTCCCCATAACTTGAGGAATATCTGAAACACACACACATACACACACAATCTACTGCATGTCCTCATTAGATTTAGATAACTGAAATTACAAAAGACTAACTCAAATCTCACCCCAAAACCTAAAATATTTTTTTCACATTTTTATATTAAAAATAATAACCTTTATTATTGTTAATATTATATAATAATTATAATAAACATTATAAATCCTATGTATTAATAAGACATGTAATATATATATATATATATACTATATATATATATTAATCTTGTTTATTAATATATTATTTATTCATTAATATAGCATAATATATTAACATTATTTTTTACAATTATATATATATATATATATATATATATATATTCCAAGTTATTTGAAGCATGAAGTTAACACAAACATATATTTCAGCCAATTCAAACCTACAAATAATGAAAAAATAGACATCTTCTCATAAGGTCAATGTTTTTCTGTGGTTTTATTTCATCCTTAACTGACAGAAGAATAATTCCACATCAAAAAAAAAATTCTATACTGCATAATCAAATATTTATAACGAATCCTTCTGTAAGAAGACAATCATGCTTTCATTTTGAAAGAGGTTATCAATATGAGTGACAAACAGTGGACAATAAAACAACAGCAAATGTCTGAAAATAGACGGAAATGAACAAAACAGGGAATTAATAATTGTGCAAAAACATAAAAACTAACTCTGCTCTCGATTTGTCTGAAACATGAGATTATTTCCAAAACATGTCTGGACGTGGACATCAAGGCTGGTGTGAGCGTTCAGAGGATGCCTGATGTTGGATGCGTGAGGAGACACTGTTCACCGTCTCACCACTAACACTAAACCCTGACGCCTCATGCACCAAAAGAGCACCGGTTCATCTCAGAGAGTTCATCAGATTTCTGGAACGTTCTCAAGGTTCTGCTATTTCATCCGACTAAATAAAAGTATAAATAGTGTAAGAGAGGCTAATTTGAAACTAGATAGCTTCTTAAAGTAGTTCAACTACACTCAAGCTATCCTTTTGAAAGTAGTTTTTATCTGGTGCAAACAAAGAAAATAGCATCAAAACAATCTTTGTTTGAATATGCGCAGCTTTTGCAATGCATAAAAAAAGCAATGTAAATTTTGACATGCTACACCATTACTTGTTTTTAGTGGAAAAGCTATAGTATTTTGAAAATAATTGAGCTACTGTCACACTACTGGAATAAAAATAAGTTACTATAAGTTAGTTACTCCCCAACTTTCCAGAACATTAAACCAGTAACGTGATCATAACATCATCATCCTGGCCCTTCCAGAGCATCTCGCCCTCAAAGTCCACCATTTTGTGTTTGCGACAGCGCAACAAAATACCAACAACTTTATCAGAGATTTTAACGTATCGGTCAAACAGGCGGCCGAATGAGATGCAGAGAAGTCCCTCCTCATTGCTTTGGCCCATGTCGCGAATGATAAAGCACATCTCATCCATCTCACGATGGATGTGTTTCTGGGCTCGATCGGCACGCTGGGCTGTCTTGGATCCCTCTTTGGGACGGCCATATCCTGTGTCGCCCTTGTGGAGTCGAATGGCCATGGCATGCTCAAAGTCAAACTCTTCACTGAAAGGGTTGAGCTTCTGACCCTCAATGTGTTCTGTAGCGAACTGCTGCCATCTGCTCTTCAGGTCATTCATCGTGGATATTTTAATCTGAAAGAACCAGAAATGACAGTGTTATTGAGAAACACATAGTCAATGGTATGTTTTGAAGTACTAAATACAAAAAAGAGAGGTGCTGCAAAAAAAAAGGATGAATTTGGATAATAAAAGTCAATACTGAAAATTAAATTAAGCTCTTTAATAATCTTTACTAATTTGCATTAGGTTTTTACGGAGCCCCTCAAGGGACATGGTTATGGAAATAAAGACGAGATGGAAGGGAAAATTCTGTGTCAATACTTTTGCATTCTATCACAAATGTTTTGCGTTCCCCTGAGAAATGTGTTGTAATTGAGTTAGTTTCTCATGGGAACGAAAATGTTTTGTGAACGAACGCAGAGATTATTTCAAATTATTAATTCAAAGCAGAATTCCTACGACAATTTTTTTTTTGTTATAGCAAAGGTGCAGTGTGTGACTTTTAGTGACATCTAGCAGTTCGGTTGCGAGTTTACACTAAGGGCTCAGCCCACCGCTCACCCCTCCCTTTCGAAGAAGCTACGGTGGCTAAAACGGGACAAACATCGTCGTCTGAGACGGCAGAGAATAGCCAGAGTAAACCAAGTTTCTGTACCACAGTCCATTATAAACCACATCATGGATAAATTTTACAAAGCCATAGTCAGGTGAGGATCAAGGGTCTTAATACGTAATATAATAATAGTAATTATTGTCTCACGAACGTAACCAGTACATTTCTCCCCACATAGCAAACCCATAATACAGCGAGGGAGAAGAACCACATGAAACTATGCAACTATATATTTTTTCTAACAGGGTAGTAAAAGTTTAGCTGGCTAATATGAGCTGTTACTGTGGCTGAGCTGATTAAAGCGTTAAAGCCTTGTTTATACTGGACGCGTCCGCATGAGCCCAAAGGTGCGTGCGGCAAAAATAACGTGATTGTAACAGCGCGCGCGCCTGTCACAATATGTCGACCTTCATAGAAGGGGATTCCCGCGCCTATGTAGATATAAATGCCACTTTCTAAGGTAATAAAAACATTGCGGTTTATTAAGTAAGTTTTTTATACACCGCTGAACACATAGTTATGGATGCCATATTGCATTTCTGTTAATAGATACTCAAAGTTTTTACACATTGCACCTTTAATGTGCACAATAAGATCAGTAATGTTTCTGCAAGACGGAGCGCAACACGGACGAGCAAAGTATACTTGGGGTTTCAGGTGAGCGCCTAAACGATAATGTACACAAATGTCCGTCTTGGCGAATATTTACATAAAGACAGTCGGTTATGTCTCAAGTGAATAAAGAGTTGGGAAAGAAATCGGATGTGTGTCATTATATTAGATCCATGCATTTGGTCTTAAAGTCTAATACACATACCTCCTGCTGTCTGGGTCAATAATGTTAAACAAAAGACAAAATCACACTGCTCTTCACTGTATAACTTTAGTAGGTTTAATAAGAATCAATGTATACCTCATTCATACAGTGAAGACTATGCAGTATTTTAAAGTTTAACTCTGGGTTTATTAACTATTTTGACAACTGATTTCTTAATGCAATACTGTGTTTTAAATATTCCATAGGATTGTTCCAGTATGGATATTCTAGATAGTACATCTTAAAATTGGAAAGATCGCGATTCAGATCGTGATTGTTTGACATAAGATCGTGATATGAAATTTTGGGAAGATCGCCCACCCCTAGTGTATACTGATTTCTTGTTGCCTGTAAAACGCATCTGTTGACAATAATATATTATTCAGGTCTTGTTTGAGGTGTAGACACCTGGCTTGTCACCAGACAGTCACATAACACTACTGTGTGACATGCCTGAGCATTACTGCTAAATATTTGCCATGATATCTCCAAGGGCCCCTTAATTCACAAGGGCACCGTTTGAACCGGTGCAAATGCGTCTTGTGAAACGCAAGATGGTGAATCAAATACCACGGTGACACAGCTGTGATGGATCTCACTCATCAGGTTGAGGGTGAGCATGCTGCTTTTTGAAGGTCAGACGTAAATGATCCATCACTGTTTTTATTTACATATATTCCATTGCAGCAAAACATATCTGAGTTTATGATGGAACATTGTGCTGAAACTACAGTATATATAGACTGTGACTATTATTCACAGGGTAAATCTATAGTTTAAAATAATGCTGAGTTAACTTAATTTTATTTTTTTATTAAAGCCTTGAATGAATAGTCTGTTCACTTCTGCAGTGATTCACATCTTTTTAAAATCTGACAATTTAAAGATTCATTCAAAAATATACAAATATTTTGGTCATGTATAAACTGCAAATTTGTGTCAACTGCATTTAGATTAATCTAAATCATTTAACAAAAGATGATTGTTTTAGTCTTACTGAAATCAAACTTTTAAGTGATAACCAAAGTAATGTTTTGCTGTTTTGTGGCAGTCCAAAAAAGAGAAGCATAATATTACAACTAGTTGTTCAGTTTGGTTCAGTACACACTTATACTTTACCCTGATTGTACTATATTTTAGTTCGATATTATTTTTTATTTAATATTTGTAGGGGATTTTATGGTACGAAATTTCCAACAGTCATAAATCTCTAATGCTTTGGAGCAATTATGTTTGGTCTCTTTATAAAGACGGCACTTGGCAGATTATTGCTGAAGTGAAAAAAGTTTTTAAAACGTTTTCAACTTTGTTATGAAAAATGCATTTTTATGTGATATATATATATATATATATATATTCCAAAACACGTTTTACTCTAAAACTGTGATAAAATCAGAGTCATAAATCTAAACAAGCTGTGCTTAAAAATTTGAGGAAAATATCTAAAAAAAATTAGCTTTCAGTAAGACTGGAGTAAGACAGTAAGACTTTGGGTGCAGTCCAAAACGTTTCCAATAAATTAAATTCTTCTCCCATTAATTTCCAATGCTGTCATGTGACTATTATTTCAGGACCATTTAACCTTTTTTTTGTGTGTGTGTGTGTTCACACAGCAAGTGCCAAAACCCTTTTTGGTATTATTCCAATGGAGTAAAAAAAACTACACAGTTTTTTTTTAGATTGTAGTAATACATAGTGACTAATACAACGATGCGATTTATCTGTGTTTCTTCTCTCAAAAAAGCAATATTGAACCAGTGCAACATATAGTGAGCTGCGACTTATTTTCCAGAAAATACGGTAGTGTTACGATTATGGACTCTTATTTTGATATTTTGTTCTGTTTCCTTTAGTTCCTGTTTCCCTGCTCTGTTTAGTTTAGGTTTCCTTGGTTTCTAATTATATCCCTGTTTGTTTCTGTAATTAATTATCATCAGCAGTATCTTATTTAGTTCCGGTTTATTCCCTGTATAAAAATATCAAACATTTCAATACGTGAATCAGAAGTAGTAATGTTATTTGTACAAAAGCTAAAATTGTGGATGGGGTTAGTGGTTATTTGCCTCTAACTGCCAAAACATACCACATAAAATCATAGCTTGATTCATACAGATAAACCTACCTTGTGCCTGGTGACATGTTTCTTTGGTTCGTTCTCATTCTGATCACTGGTGTCGCTCAGAGACGCTTCCTCCCCAAGACCACTGTCCTCTGCATCTAAACTGCTACTTCGGGATCCCATTGTCTTTTCCTCTTTCTGTGCGAGTGCCTTCGCAAAGGTTCCAGCTTTCCAACCACAGTAACGTCTCCTGGTGGGAGATTCGTTGCCAAGGAAGTTTTTGGTGTCCTCTGAGGTTAGCTGATTGGTGTTGATCTTGTCCTTGATGATGCTCACTTGGTCTTTTCCGTATTCGTTACATTTTGGTGTGATGGCTTTAGTCACGGATACAGTCTTGATCTGGTCATCTGCACCGTCTTCGCTATTCACCGATACCACACGAGGAGTGACCAACAGTTTCATCTCACTCTTCTCCTTCTGCTTTTCTTTCTCTTCCTCAATGATAGTGTCAGGCATCCAGCCGGTTGGGATCGTGTCTTGCTGGTCTGTGTGTTTATTCGCCCAGCTTTGCCAGCTTTTGGCAAGGCTGTTCACCGCTGACGCCACCTTGATCTTTCTGACGGCTCTGTTTAAAGGCTGGTTTGGTTGAACGGCAGCTGTACTCATGGTTCTTCTTCTTGTGTTTCACTGGTGTGGTAAGCTGTCGAGGTTCAAATCTCAGGGTATATAATCCGTTTGGGCTCTACTGGTGGTCACCAGTCTTTTATATGAATGAGAAGAGGAAGTGTCCTCTGAGATGGGCGGTGTGACATGCACAGGGTGATCACCATGACCCTAAACATGCTAATGGAATTTCCCCAGTGGAATAACAGGTGGCCACGTTATGACCAACCAAAAAAACTTCTGTCCAACTGTGCAACCATGCAAAAATCACTGACATCGCACCTGACTGTGTCTCTTGTTTTAGATGCACCCATGACCTCATCAAACACTAAAACTGCTCCAAGACATCTACAGATCCTGATGAAACGGCTACAAATGCTTGCTCTTCTCCACTGCCATGGCATTTTTTTGTACAACGTGCCAGCACTCAGCGTGATGATCTATTTTTGCAGACCGGGTGTTGAATTGTGCATGTGCGCGCTTCTGTTGATTGATACACAGGCCTGTTCTTAAACCGCAAGCCAAGCTATTTAAAGCAGGAGTCGTGCTGAGGGAAAACTTAGGATGAGCCTTGGATTTGCACATCCTCTGTTTCACACTCTGTTTAATTTATGCTGCTTCTCTGATAAAATGGTGATTATGAGTATAAATCTGCAAGACATTTTCATAAGGTTAACCATTAAACAACTAGATTACTGCTGAACTGCAGAAATAATGTGTAACGCAGCGGTTTATAACTGGTGTGCTCCAACCCAAAAAATGGGCAGCAGATCTGTTCTGATAAGGTCACGAAGAGTTTATTTTAAATAATAACACGCAACTGGCCATATAATCGTACATAGTTAGGATGGTAAAATAGACAGGCTTTCCAATTGTTTAAACGGGATGAGAAACACTTCCAATATATGTAATGCATTTAATCGAACTGCATATTTTGTAGCAAATTCAACTGTTATTTGGTAAAAGTTATACAGATTGCTTGATCGTCAAATGAACAAAACTATGCAAGATAAAAAAAAAAAGACCCAGACTACATTAAATACATATAGGTTCATCTGGAGCAAGGGTATAATGTTTGTAATAATTTTTATTTGAGAGATTTAGAAAACAAAATTAAAAATATTTTTGTTCAGTATGGGTCATGTCATGGTAATCATTTTGCATACTGTTAGGCACATGTGACGCAAAACCAGAAGAGAAATGAAAAAGGGTTTGAATGAGTTTTTAAAAATTCCTAAGACAAAATTTTGACCCAGACCCAGTTTACACCGTTTTATACAACATGCTAATGGAAAAGCTGCTGAACCTCACACTCAGTGGAAATAATGAGTAAACTGGTAGTTCTCAACTGGTGTGTTGCCAAGTTAACATTTAAAGGATAAATATTCTAAGAGACCAGTCCAGTCCAGTCAATTCCATCAGTCCAGAGACAATTATATTATGCCACCTTGGTCATGATTACAATTTTACATAGTTCATGGTACTAATACATTTCAATATCTGAGTGTAAAGACATTTTTGTTTAGGGGTGAATTCAGCCTGAATAGGACACTTTTTCCCAGTCACCTCAATGGCTTAATAACAACAAAGTATAAATAATGTATCTAGTATCGATATTCACAAATATAAATTTACAAACCAAAATTGACATTTTATTTTCTTATTCAGCCTTGGTCATTATAACTTTGCACAGCTCATGCATGGTAATAACAGAATGCATGGCCCCATAACTCAACGTGAGTCTAAACCTTAATTGCTCATGGATTATAAGAAATCTATATGCGATAAATTTCCTCCGCATAATGTCTTTGCCTGTTTTTAGCTCCCACACAAGATTCCTGAGTCTTTGGGGACAGAAATAAAACGACTGTCATTTTGGGTGTTGTTCTCATCTCTTCCTGCATCCTCTGGCTTTTGGTGACTCACATACGGAGGAGGAGTGTACCGAGGAAATAAACCGTCACTTATATCACCGCTAACACCACCAGCTGGATGCACTTACTGGCTCACAATGCAGCACAACATACTCACATTAATGCTTATTAAAAGCTTCAATGTAGGATCTCGTAATGTATCTGTAAAATCAAGACATTCACAACCTCAGACAATTCACATTTAACTCATTCGGAGACATAAATGGCTTTCCTTGGGAAGAAAATAACAAAGGGGGTATTGTGATATCTCAGTAATATAGCTTTAATATCTCAACAAGAAGATTGTATGAAGAACAAATGGTGTCTACTGTTTCAGAAGAGATTTCAACATCAAATCCAAAATATGTAAATCTCAATATGAACTGAAGCATTTCTCATTGGGTTCGTCCAAGGCCAAATGATCCGCAATCATACTAAAATTTCAGAAATGTATTTGTTATTTAAAGAAAATCCTTCCACCACATCTCATTTGTACCTCTGCATTTACATATTGAAATGATACATGACTGAAAACTCTATTAAGACTCTGTTGTCCTAGACGTAAACAATTCACAGTTACTTAAATGATAAAGCTATTAGCATCGAAAAACACATTACGATAAATGTGCTTTATAATAAATACAATGAGCTGACATTCAACTCAATAACCTGAATGCATGTCTAATCTCACTTGGGCATTAGCACAAAGATTGAACCGCATATAAAATCATTTCTTCTTTAACGGAGTCGTCTCATTAACAGAACATGAGAAATGCGCTAATCAACACTGTGCTACACAATGACGTTAGCCCTACACAGTAGTCAGTCTTTTCATTGACAGCACTACATGTCAGCGCAACTAGCTTTAGCGCAGCAGCAGTAGTGGTTTGACAGCTTGGGTATCATTAGAAACCAGCTTGGATGAGACAATTAGTGTCCTCTCACTCCTCGTAAACAAGCCAACCCCGCATTTTAGCTCAGAGTTAGCACACAGCTGTATCGCTAATTGTCTCTGCTTAACCAGCAAAAACATGGTGGATTTTGTAATATTTCATACTAAATAATGCTTTGAATGTATAGGAAAGACAAGTTTATTATTAGCATTCACACATAGTGGTTAGCCAATACAAAAAAGTTCAATGGTATTACCACATGTTTTTGGAAATGGTCTCATCATAAGCAATTCCTCAGGATAAAGTTAAGACTGCAGACCTTTTTTTTTTTTTTTTGCTAAACATGATGAATGGACTCTATTAATAGTGGGTTACTGGACCGGGTAGCAATAATATTAGAATGACATAAGCTAGTTGAAGTCACTTTGTATTTCTGTCTTTGTTCTATTAACAGACAACCTGACCTACAAAATGTACCCTTGAACTATATATTCACCACAATATTTTTACTGTGCTTTGTCAGCAGCTTTGGTATGTCAAGCTTGTCGTGCTGTCACTAATAAAGCTGCATTACTTTCTTTTACGCCAATTCTACTTTTTTTTTTTTTGGTATGACATAGATTAACTGAATATATCAATTCAGATTAATTCTAGTTTCACTAACAAAAAGTATCACAGAGTACCGTGGAATTACCGTGAATTTATGGGACATAGTACACTGTTTAAAAAAAATGTATCATGATAATATCATGCTATTCTTTGAAGAACCATATAAATCCATGATAATATATTAAACAAAATATTAAACACTCACTTTTATAACCCCAAGATTGTCCAGAAATATCATGGTTGTACTATGGTACAGTACATGTCCAATAAAACAAAAACAAAAAACATCCATGCATTTGATACCATGTTATTTTTTTGTAAGGGCATGGTGTTTTGCATTTGTAAAATGGTAGGATAATACTTTGGTTTGAAATAACGGCTTTCCTCACCTTTTTTTTTAAGTTAAGTCAACTGATCACTTTTTACAGTGTAATATTAAAATGCAACTATATGAAATATGTCATAGTCCAAAGTTGACATTATCATCTGATACGATTACAGTACCATGGAAAGGTAGTAAGGCTTGTAAGGCATGTAAGGCTTGGCGCTTGGAACTGCTGTTATTTTCTTGAAAGAGCTTCAGATTCTCAGAGCGCTCTTGAAGTAGATGTGATTTTACCACATGGGCCACCTAATTTAGCCATCCAATGAGTCTGAATTAACAAACCAGAAATACAAAGCTTACATAAGGGACTGTCACCAGGTACTGCAAAAGGTGTTAAACGACACCCAGACGTCGCTCCTCTCTCTCTCTCTCCACGTTAATAAGGGCCGGTGTGGTTTGTGAGTCATATGTGAGTATGACTCAGATCAGATACTCAAACTGTCCTCAGGCACTCTCAGCACGCAGTAGCACCTGCTCGAAAATAAACCCTGTCTCTCCACTTTTCCTTCTCACCTCCCCATCTTCCCCCCTCTCTTTTTGAATCTTGATTCCCTTTTTTGCTTTCCTGCTTTTCTTTCTCCCGTTCTTAATCATATCAATAGATGCAATCAGGTCTGCTTCGGGAGCATGTCGCGACCCCCGACCGCATGCACACAGAAGTCACTGATTGTGCTTTGTTGAACACGTCTGATGAGATTTGACAGATTATCACGCATGCGATTTTCAAACAGATTTCACCTTTCACAACCATTTCTTCATGTGCAAAACTAAACAAATTCTCTTCTGTAGAATCTGCAGCCTGTCACAATGTTCAATGAACAAACGTAATCAACTGGAAAGAGCTACAAGTAATACAAAAGCATCTAATGTAATGCTGCAGTTTGAACATTGTCATTTTAATTTTCCTGAAATGATCTGCAACAACACATCCAGTTTAACTGCACAGACATCTGAGGGTACCTCTATCGCCCCCTTGAGGATGGAGGTTTGTTACGTCACACTTTCAACGTGTTGGACAAGTTTTTGCATAAAGTATATTTTCTATTTTCTCCTTCTCCCTAGTTGTTAATTCAAAACTGCAAATGCAAAACAATGTTCAAACCCGTATAAACAAGCATATATAGCCTACCAGTTTGTACAAGGAGGTCTGTAACACCAGGAGAAAGATATCTTTTGGCCTTTTGTCAATTTCAGTACCTCGGCTGCGGCATACATCCTTCAAAATCCATGATCTGCATGCTGTCATCTTTTCATGGACAATGCTGATTGGCTGATGGCACCATATGAACAAAAACAGTCCCACCAGTGACTATCCTGAGCTGTGAAATGAAAGCAGAAAAGGAAAAATGTCAATATAAATATACATTCAAATATAAGTTCATTGCACACAGTTAAGAACCATTTAAAAGTGTAGGAAAGTAAAACATTTTATAATATAACAACAACATATTTGCATTTATGACACACACACACACACACACACGCACGCACGCACGCACGCACGCACGCACACACACACATATATAATAAAACAAAACAAATACAAGTAATAGGCTTAGTACGACACATTTAATTAAAACATGGTTTAAACCATCTCTTTTGCATTACAGTAACGACTATGGAATATTTTCACAATGCATACAAAGAATAATTGTCCTAAAAATATTTATTAATATATATTAATAACTTTATTTTCTTTATGTAAAATCTATTTACTTATTTCTTTCTTTTGATCAAGCATGTTCTTCATGACAGACATGAGATTCACTTGCATGTGAAATCACATGTTCGGTGTTTGTGTTAGACAGTGTGAGTCTGTCACGTCGCCCCTAGAGAGGCCTCTGCATAATTTGAATGATTTATCGATTTGCCTGTAATAGCCCCTGCGTATATTTACTTTATAACCTCTTGGACAGCAGATTGGAAACATGTAATGAAAGTTAAGGGGAACAAATGCTAAATTTAAAAACAGAGTCATGTGTAGTATTACCTAATAAGATGCACAAACACTAATAGAAGAATACAGCACAGCATAGAATAATTTAATAAAAAGTTCATCAGTTTAAGTATATGTGTGATCTACTTTGCTATTTACATGATCAAACAGTAGATGCCAAGGTTATTAACATTACCAAGTACACTGTGTTTCAAATAAACAGTCAGCCATTATGCTGATCCATGTAAAATCAAACAAACACGCATGTACACACGTTTCTTTGCCCCACTGTTGACAAAGGCAAATAAAGTGCACAACAGTATCTCTGTAATGTACACATCATTCTGTCCCTGTCATGCGGTTTTGATGCTTTGGTGTCACACATGAACATCAGCGCCATTTCAAACATCCATTTATTCACTCTTACACGTCATATATATATTCATTAGCAAACAATCCAGATTTTCCTATTCAGTTCTGAAGAAATAAAGAAATGTAGATATTGGCAAAAATATATATATAAAAAAAATTGTGAGATATCCAACATTTTCATTATGACATTCGCCTAATATGGTTCATGTATAATTCAACCCTAATGAATCAGTTTGAATCATCACATTTCTAAATACACTCTGATGCTTCAATAACATCCATTTAGAAGAAACTTCACTTATACAATAGTATAATACTACTGGACATGTACCATGATATATTATCATGTCTAAATAACATAGAAAGATTATGGTATTTTCTAGCCAATAATTTGAAACATTTTTGACATTTTTGACATGATACTGCAAGCAAGATAAATATATATATAAATATATGTACAACAAGTGAAATACTAGAATGAATGTCCTTACATAAGCAGACAGTATAAAAGACTTCATTATCCAGCTGTAAAATTATGCATCAGCAAGTGTGTAAGAATGCATGAAAACAGACTAACATGAAAGCAGCATTGATACATCAAACCACACAAAAATAGATTCAAACTGCACCATAGTGTCAGTATCCTCAGCCCCCCTGAGCTAGAGTGTTTACGATCAATCTAGAATAGCTGAAGCCGAGTGCATGCACAGACCTCCTGCTTTAAGAATGATGGGACGGGACAGCTGCATTACCAACCACTGTTTTGGAAAAGTGTTTAACATGCCAACATTGCAGGCAATATTCACATGAGACATCAGTGACACAGTGAATTCTGCTTACGTTTATTTAGTTGCTACCTGACTAAATTAAGGTTAAAGGGTTAGTTCACCCAAAAATTAAATTATTTAATCATTCACTCACCCTCATGTCATTCCAAACCCGTAAGACTTTAGTTCATCTTCGGAACACAAATGAAGATATTTTGAACGTAATCTGAGAGATTTCTGTCCTTCCATTGACAGATACACAACTGAGACTTAGACACTTCAAAAAGTTCATAAAGAGATCCTAAAACTAATCCATGTGAATTGAGCGGTTTAGTTCAAATTTTCTGAAGAGATGCTATCACTTTTATATGATAGCAGATTCAATTTAGGCTTTTATTCACATATAAACATTCATCAACTCACACATCAGTTGTGGTAAATGGAAGCTCAAGCATGTTCACGTGACGTGCGAGAACCAATGAGGTTCATTATTGTGTTATGCGTCACGTTTGAGCTTCTGTAAAACCAATGAGGTTTGTTCTCACGCGTCAAGCAGGTTCGGTTGAGCTTCTGTTTATGTTTGCTGATCAATGTTTAAATGTGAATAAAAGACTAAATTCAATCTGTTCATCATATAAAGTGATCGAGTCTCTTCAGAGAATTTGGACTAAACCCACTCAATACATATGGATTAGTTTTATGATCTCTTTATGAACTTTTTGAAGTATCACAGTAGTAGTTGCGTAGCTGATAATGGAGGAAAAGAAAGCTCTCAGATTTCATTAAAAAGATTTCGATTTGTGTTCTGAAGATGAACGAAAGTCTTACGGGTTTGGAATGACATGAGGGTGAGTAAATGATTACAGAATATTCATTTTTGGGGAACTGACCCTTTAAAGAAATGTTCCCCACTCAATACAAGTTAAGCTCTACTGACAGCAGGAAATACTTTTGACAGACAAGCAAGAATCACATTTACAGTAATGCAATTACAACGGAAGCCTATATACATGTTAAAATACACAATATTTTGAGTATAATCAGGAAAATTCAAACATACATGTGTTTGACAAGACTAGTGAGATAATTAAAATTGTTTGTGCAAGGTTGCAATATTTCAACCCCATTATTAACATGTAAACTCAAACAACACAATTTTGCATCGAGTTGCACATTCAGTTGCACAAACCCATCATAAAGCTTTGAACACACACTCTTAAAAACAAAGGTTCTTTATTGGCATTGATGGTTCCATGAAGATCCGTTAACATCCATTGAACCTTTCCATTCCACTAAAGGTTCTTTATAGTGGAAAACATTCTTCAGATTATGTTCTTCACACAAATAAATTTTTTTTACTAAAATCAAATGTTATTTGGGGAACCAAACATGGTTCTTTTTTCTGCTAAAGCCAATTTTCGAACCTTTCTTTTTTTTTTTTTAAGAGTGTAGATGTGAATTGTAAGTGCTTCACTGTACATTTTCAGATGTTATTGTACACTCTGGTCAAGCTTTATCAATCATGACCTGATTATTTGCACAATAGCAAGACAATTTGACTTATTTAATTTAACTTGAATTAGGATGTCAAACTTCAAAAATTATCAAGCTGATATCTGTAACTTTATCAGACAGCATGGTATATACAGTATTAGAGTGAGAAAAAACCTAACATCACATAACTCATAAAATCAAACCACTTATACTCACTAATGTTTGCACTGCACTGTTGTTTTCCCTCCACAATGATGTCACTTCCTGTAAATGATGTCATTAGGAAATAGCTCTTGTAATTTAAAGCGATATTACAAAAGAGACCATCAGGTTGGAAAGTGATATAATTTGAATGATTAGCGATTAAAACAATATTCACAGTAAAACCTGTTTTGCTTGAAACAGTTTGCATGAAGAGAGAAGCAAATGAAGAAACTTCTGTTATATTGTAAATATTGAAATATTTCTTTAAAGGGGTGGTTGATTATGATTTCACTTTTCTAACTTTAGTTAGTGTGTAATAGCATAAACAACATCTGCAAAGTTACAAAGATCAAAGTTCAAAGTAAAGGGAGATATTTTCATTTTGAAAAATTGCTTTTTTAGGACTACAACAAAAACGACATTCCTCCTGGGTTAGTGACATCACTAACCCTAAAATTGACATAAACCCCGCCCCGGAACATGATTTATAGATTATCAAGACAGAATATGCTATTGACTAAAAGATAACTACAATTAAAGCGACATAAATTCATCAATTAACCATTCAGAAATGTTGTCTACATGTTGTCACTTCTTCTTGAGTCGCTCCTTCTTTGTCTGACTCCAGTTTTTACCACCCCTTTAAAAATTGCCAGCTTTTCGCGTTAGAAATGCAGCTATGAGAAAATTACAGTAGTCTATCAACTCAAACCTGGGTTTAAAAAAGCACAAGTATTTCAAACTAACATGTTTGTTCACTTAATTGTTAGACATGAATGATTTCCTTCTTTAATATTTGTATGCTTATGCATATTTTAAGCAATTTATTAAGATGAAAAGATACTGCACAACACCAGTGACCCTGGTAATCTTTGGTCATTTCACCATACTAATAAACCACTGTCACCATCTGCCCCCTACTGGTGAAGTCTGACCTCCTGATTTCTCAAGAACATCATTATGGCACTTCACAGGGATGATCTCTTGTATCTTGGTATCTTGTTAAATATGTGGATTATAAAGCTAAATATTAGTCAAACAGAAATCAACTGCAACACACTTCATGCAATTGCCTTAGAGAATTTTCATCATAACCTAGATTTCCCTCTAGCTTCTCCAGAGGAACAAGAGCTGGAGGGGCAGAGCAAAAAAAGAAAAAAGAGAGACAGAATCGAGGTCGAAAGAGGAAGGGAGGGAGAGAAGGAGAGAGAGGAGGAACAAGAAAGAATGAATGATATAAAAGAGTCAAATTCAGTTGTCATGCAGTACTGCTCTGACCTGAATGTACAACCTACAGTCTTCATCCAGACCTGAAAAACAGTTGATAGTAAACTGGTAAAGATATACAGTAGATAAATATTTCATAAGCATTTAGAATGATCATTTATAGAGGTCATGCTGTAGACCTGAGGCATAAGGTGTGCTAAATTGATATTATAGAGTTGATGTGACTGGTCTGGTCAGCAGATGGAGCTAGAGAATAACTGCATGAAAACAATAACCATTTTTTCTACTGAATGGTGTTGAATGTTGATTAGTATTTCCTATATTTCTTTTGGTTATAGTTTCTTTTTTAAACAGAATTTCTGTAGGCTTCTGTTTGCGAGATGAGATTCACAGTATAGGTCATTTTTGTGGCACGTATATATAATAAGGCTTGTCTCAAGCATACACTTCTTTTGCACAGGTGACCAAACATCTTAAATATGTATAATTAGCCCCTCCCCCCCATCCCATCCCATCCCATCTTCACCACAACAACACAGCACCATGCACATGAACAGATCATATAGTTGTTGTGCAAGGTAGTGTTGTAGTACTCGACACGGGTCTTGATCTTGAGACTGGGATCAAGAGCGTTTTTTGAAAGTCTTGTCTTGTCTCGATCTCGCCCAGCCTTGGTCTTGGTCTTGTCTTGGTCTGGACTTGGCCTCGGTTTAGGTTGACTACAACACTAGTGCAAGGGTTAGTGCATACACTCACAAGAAGAATCTCATTCTCTCTACTTGTCGTGTTGTATAAAAGCAGTAAAACCCTGTAAATAATTAGAAAAAATTGGTAAAAATAAATCGGCCAATAATCCTTGTTAGCATGGCTCAGTTTGCCCCGCTGGCAGATGTTGTAACTGCACCATGTTTCCATAAAACATGTTTCTTCATTGCCATTTAGAAGTATCCTTGTATTATGACAAATTTATATCCAAGCATCATATGTCATTTGCTAATATTTCATAGACGATCTACCGGCACCCAATTATTTTTGGAGGCTCTTAAAAATGTGACAGGGACTCGTTTATTTTTCCCTGTCTGTTTCCCTTCATGAATCCTCTTGCAAAAATAGTGAGAGTTTGACATTTGACACGTTCTTGTCATGCCATTATAACGCAATCAGCACCTCTATGCAGTGATTATTCATTAAAGATCCATCAATATAATTCAATAAATATACTATAAATATCATGCATGAAATATTAGATCATATAATACAGTACATGTGATCAAAATATGCACCAAATATCTAAGCAGTTTATTGCTCATGTAGACCTCTTAAAAAACAGAATGAAAAAAAAAATGAATATCTGACATGACAAATTGACATTTTTACAAAGCGAATGAAAAATGATCAAGGAGGAATGTCTTCCATATGGCTCGCTCCGGCGGTTCTTGGCAGAACAATTGATTTTCAGTTAAATAAAAACACAAAGTCTGAACCACAAAAAGACAGGAAAGCCTTTGGCGTCTTCAACTTCTTGTACAGGATAGTAAAATAAACCCGGCCTGTTGAAAAGCTATTATCCAGTTTGACAGTTCAGTAATGATCTGAAGGGTTTATTATCAAACAGTATTGATATGTGATGAAAGGTTCATGGGCAGAAGGTAATAATGCATGTTGAAAGGTTTATGCTCAGTTTATGTGTTCATGTATATACCACAGCAGCAATTAATATCATTGTTCATATTGTACAGTTATAGGAACAATCAACTCCTATCCGCGGATCTGTTGTTTAACCCTTGTACTTTGCTCCTTAAAGTGCATCCTCCTAAAAAAACATGATATATTTTTTAAATGGAAACAACAGGTCACACAGAACATCAGTAAACAAAATATAGTATCTTTCTCTTACACACAAAACAAATCACAAATCACACAGGTACAACAATTATAAGACCATAAACACCCTTTATGCAAGTACACAAATGCAACACATTGATTTTGCATTGCTGTAACAAACTCCTGTACTCAAGAGGAAACTCTATTGTATACCTTCAGTAGCTAAAAACATGGCAAATACAAATCACTTGCCAAGCAAGTTTTTCTTTAAACTGTTGCTCTGCCAAGACAGTAAGCAAGGCTGTTTACGCTAATGCCTGCTAAAGTGGCCCTTACAACAATGCTAAGAATGTGATGCATATTAAATTTTCAGAATGCAACGACAGCCAGATCTTGTGCAGCCAGAAGCGTTTGTGTTCACATACCTGTCTGTAGTAGAGTATGTTTCGGGCCTAATGAGCACAAAAAAGAAAGATGCAAAATATAATAAAATATCCAGTTGATGCAATGATGCAATGTCTCAAACTATCTACCGGACTAGATGTCTTCCTAGTTGGTGAACGTGATTTCACCAAGTACCGCATGTTCCTGGATCAACATCGTTGTTGATCCTGGATCAACTTTCCAATTAACCAATCAGATTTGAGGGACAAGTTTACAGTTTACGTCAAGTTTAAGCTTAGAACCAAGGTGAAGTACTTAAACATCAGTGTCATTCACCTATCATTACCCTCTGATTTTAGAGAAACGTTATGGGTAGGGTTAGGTTTAGGGGTAGGGATTGGGTAA
Organism: Siphateles boraxobius; assembly: GCF_051911475.1. Classification (NCBI taxonomy): domain Eukaryota; kingdom Metazoa; phylum Chordata; class Actinopteri; order Cypriniformes; family Leuciscidae; genus Siphateles; species Siphateles boraxobius. The sequence goes on from NW_027509042.1 coordinate 3,723,772, forward strand.
GGACTACATTTTGGGACAGGAATGTTGATCCAGGACCATGTCTTACTTGGCAAAATCACGGTGAACATATATATATATATATATATATATATATTGTTAAAAAAATGCTGTTGGAAAGAACTCAATTAAAGTATCATTGTATCATGGTTTCCACAAAAATATGAAGCAGCACAACTGTTTTGAACATTGGTAATACTACAAAACGCTTCTTAAACAACAAATCAGCATATTAGTATGATTTCTGAAGGATCATGTGACACTGAAGACTGGAGGAATGATGCTGAAAATTCAGCTTTGCAACACAGGAATAAATTATATTTTCAATTTTATTCAAATCGAAAACAGCTATTTAAAATTGAAATAATATTTCAAAATATAACTGTGTTTAGTATATTTTTTATCAAATAAATGCAGCCCTGGTGGGCATTTTCTTTAAAAATAAAATAAAAAAAATTAATACCATCCCCAAACTTTTAACATTAGTCTACCTACTTAGTCAGCTGCCTCGCTAAGTAGTTACCAGCTATTATCTTTTACAAAATAGTGTAAAACCTCTCAGACATGAAGGAGCCTCTGGTATTCCTCTGGAACATCCAGAACAGTTCCGGAATCTAGTGAGGCTCGTGAGCCTTTAGTCTTGTTAAGTTCAAAAGTTATTCCTTTGGGATTTTTTTCATGCCACAAATGATGTTCTGACACCATGAGAGTACAACGAAAGTCGCCATGGCCATCATTGAGAATGTTTTAGGTTATGAGCGACACGGGAATTCAGCTGTGAGGGTGAAGCATGTTTGCATGTGTAAAAGGTGAACAGTGGCATGAATTTTGGAATGAAGCTGAATTTTCAGTCTAATCGCACCCACCTCCATTCATCACTGTTCTTCCATTGAATGAGATTTTTATCTGTCTCCACCTCATTGCTTCTATGTCCCAAAGCAGGCTGCTTAAAGTCCAGCCATTCAGACAACATGACAAGCTTCAGGTCAGAAATCAGCTGGTCGGATCATCATGGAAGTGGACTGGAGTGAATAGCTGGGTCCCCGGAAGTGATGCCACTTAATGCCATTGAGCTTGCGGATGTTGTGACCCACGGTGTAGTAGATTCCATTAAGGTTGGACAGACCACAAGCATCAAACCACCAGCCTGAATGAATGACAAATGAGAAGAGATTGAGATAAATACTTTAAACAAATGTATCATATTTTAGAATTTAATGTTTAGACCACTTTGGGTCTTTATCAGGGTTATTATTGGTCTTGAAATTAGGCCTATTAGAAAACATAAACTAAATGAACATTACATGTTTAGTTTAGTTTAAAAAATCTCAAAAGCACACAACAATATTACTAAGAATTATACTAAAAAAAATCTAATAAAAAATCTTAATAGAAACTTAAAATATTTAAATAATACTCAAATACCAGGGGTCTTAATTTTACATCCATGTTTAATTCTTCTGGGAATTTTGTTTATGAAGTCTATACATTTTTTAATATTTAAAAACTGTTTTTGTAATAATTTTCACATTAATCAAATGGCTTTGGAAATCTTAAGAATATAAGGCATGATTCGTATGGACTAGTTGTATAGTACTTTTACGCTGCTTTTTGGAGCTTGAAAGACTTACAATACAAAATGAAAAAAGCAACCTGGGGATTATGCAAAATATTTTATTTTGCATTCCACAGAAGAAAGAAAGTCATACGGGTTTTGGAATGGCATGAGGTTGAACAAATGATGACAGGCTTAAAAATGACATCTCAAAACAATCAAACCCTTTGACCCATCCCTCTCCTCTATATTACGTCTTTTTATTTTTCTCTCTGCAGTCTGTCAGTGTTTCAAAGAGTATGTAATTCCCATTGTGCGGTTGATGTCTCAGCAAGACCTGTCAAAGCAAACTGTGATTCTTCAATAAAAACCAGACTTTCACTCTTCAGAAAGGACACCGTCTATCTAGCCCTGATTAAATCAGTATCACCTCCCTCAACGCATGTTTAGTTTGGACCGTCCGCACAGATGGATCCATCTTTCGATCTTTTGATTACCATTTGAAATGCAAACATAAAGGGCACTCGAAGGTCTCCAGCCGGTTCGACTGTAATTAACTCCAACAACTTTCAAAATCAATCGCAATGCATGCTATTTAAAAGCTGTTTATCTTGGAGCCCAGAGGTGTGGGATCTGTAGTCGAGTGCAGCCATAGAGTAAATTGTTTGGATAGCGGGCGTTGAAAAGCGGGTTTGAACTCTGGACGTGTTTTACATGATTCTGCGACGGGGTTGCGTTTTCTTCGATTAGCAGAGGATCACAGGGATTTTGCATTACCGTTTCGGCTTCAGATCCAGGCCACAATTGAAGAAATGTGAGAAGATATGAATGTAGATGGCTTGGTGAGTGCCCGTCTACAATCAGATTAGTCTTTATGTAACAAGTATTTTAAGTCAAATGACTGTTTATAATCTAAGATCAAGGTCTTTGTTCAATTCTGGTGATGTTTTCATCATTCGGATGAATGAAAGTTAACTCTTTCCTCGCCATTGATGAGTTTTTCCGTTGAAGAAGAATATGTGCGTTAACCAGAATTTGTAAGCTAATGTGATCATCAAACATTCAGCAGCATATAAATCAAAACTGCCTGAGAAAAATGTCAAACCCACAAAGAGGTATATGACAGAGGAAGCTTTTGGGTCGTCGATGACTCGATCTACACGATCCACTGAATGTTTTGATCATCGTTCTGAATCTGATTTGGACAAAGGCTTCATCCAAAATCGCATACTTCCCTACAGTGTGTGACAAAAAAAGTATTGAATACACAGTACTCATAAAATTGTAGGCAAAAAGTACTTTATGAAGTACTTCTTCCGATGAGATTCTGAAGTGTGCAGCAGAATGCACACTTCCCATGAGGCCACGGGAGAGGATTTGTGAATGGCAGTGAAGCGACATAACTGACACTGGTTGACCACATGATAATAACAACATGGCGAATGTAGTACGTCTGGATTACATTCATACTACACACACTCATACTATATAGAATGTACTTTTTTAGCGGTCGCGAAGTCAATACTTATTCAAAATAAGTACCTACTCAAGAGAGTATGTGATTTTGGACGCAGCCAGCATCAGACAAAACCATATTTTCTCAGCTTTTTGTTCGAAATGTTGCTTACCCACATTCAAGCTTTGATAAAAAAAAGAATGCATGAAGCTAGAATCAAATGTTTTTGTTGTTGTTTAAAAGCAGAGGCTCTGTTCTTTTTTATTTATTTATACTGAACGTGTGCAATTATTGTACAATTATTTTCAGGGAAACGCACAGCTAAAGTAGTTCCAGACAGGTCTTAATAAGAACTCCTCAACGTTGCATCAGTGCATTCAATAATGCTGTTCGTTCGTATTTAATATTTTAAATCTATGTTTTGGATGAGATAATGTGCAGTAGCTCACCTCCGGTCATCATGAGGGCGCACTTGCAAACGCACTTGTCATTGTCAGCGTCACGAGTGCTGAAGCCTGTGCCGTTTGACGCTAAGCTACTTTGCTGTCCTGATGTTCCGCTGTAGCCCCCTAGCAAGAGTCTGGAGAAAGAGAAACACGTTCAAGATTACGATTGAGACATGTTGCCTAACATTATCACATCATCCGAAACATCTCATTAAAATTAGTCTTAATTGTTACAGTATTCAGGTGATACCTGTACTGCTGTTTTTCACTGGCCAGCTGAAATTTGCCATACAGTGCATATGCACCGTTCTCCTCCCAGTCCTTAAGTTCCACTCGGAGGGAATACTCGGCTTGACTGGTGATCAGGTGAACAGCCTCATTACCCAACCAGTGCTCTCCGTTAAGATCACCAAATCCCTGTGGGAACAACAAAAACCAAACTTATGCTGTGTTCCATTCATCTTGTAAAGTTGGGATTTCAAACTTCCTATTTGGGAAAGCAATAAAACTCCCATTGAAGTTGATTGGAAGTTTCCCAACATATGATTAGTAGTTAATGATAATCACTTTAAGCAAGTAAAATGCATCAAAGAGTAAAAGCTTCTTGTGCAAAACAGAGTAAATGATCATCTCTGTTGCCATTTTGCTTGATTGCACTTCATCTTCTTATCATTGGACAACACTTTATGGTTAGATCTCAAGTAGTAATATCACATATCCAACTTTGAATCAAACGCAGAATTAGACACAAGTCAGCAGTTTTGTTTTCTTGAAATAAATCAGCACTGTAAGTCTTTTATTATTACGTGCTTCCCAGAAAAGGGACTTATCCTTTTCAGCTTTTTAAATAAAGGTCATTTGGCACAAGATTAATAATAAAGATAGAAAATTGCAGTATCGATTTCCACTGCTGCGGTCTCACAGACCTGCTAGTTTGAAATCAATTTCAGCATATTTAAGCACTTAAAATATCAGCAAAATGTGCCGCTATTAAATACACAATGCACCAAACATAAAGGCTACTGCCAATTATGCCAATCTGTCACGTACAATTTTAGACTCTGTGCTTCTCGGTGCTTTGGCCAGTTTTTGAGTCTGTGTCATCAGAAGCTTTTAATCAAGTCTTCCCAGCACGGGAAGAAAAACATTCCTTAAATGTCACCATATTCTTAAAACATAATAAAGATGTTCCTCATTGTCTACAAATGTAATGAGTAACATTTGTCTGTACTGGCATAATGCTAGAGTGTTCTGGGTGGTTGCTAATGTATGGTTGATTGACAGTTTTTTACAGTCACATGTAAACGTTATGTGATTTTTGGCTTTATGTCCACTCACCAGTTTGTACTCTATCCAGCTTTTCTGGAAGTTCACACCTCCATTAACTCTGCGTTGGAATACTGTCCAGCCACCTCCACTTGCCACCATATCACAAAAGACCTGTCAGAAGCACATGATACATCTCAGTCTCACTCTCTTACATGTCCACTGTTCCTCGTTCTGTATGTCACAGCCAAGATATATCACACTGATTCCCCATACTTGTGAAAGAACGCATCCCACACCTTGGTTGGCTCCGTCATGTCTCCGATGTAAATGTGGTAGACTCCGCTGGTGTTGTGACCAGATTTATAGGCCTCGGCACAGTCTCGGAAGCGCTGCTCGTTTGGCGAGAGGCCTGTAAAGGAAAAATACAGTGACACTGGGGTTCAGAATTTGATTTGAAGGTAGGAAAGACAATCATCCAACAAAAGGCCATTATGGTGTAGCCATTCTAGACAAAATGTGATAGTCTTGTGTAAATCCAGCATGTGTCATCTATACATTATTTAGAATAATAAACAAAAATATTTACTGTTGTGCCCCATGGAACAGTTTTCAATGTTGTTATTGTTAACTAAAACTAAAAATATATTTAAAAAAAGAAAGGTTGTATGTGTTTTTCACTTACGGTGACTGAAACAAAATAAACATTAAAGGGATAGTTCACCCAAAAATGAATATATAATAATATGTCAAAATCCGTAAGACTTTGGTTCATATTCGAAACACAAATGAAGATCTTTTTGATGAAATCTGAGAGTTTTACAGTATGTCCCTCCTTTGACAGATACAAAACTACTACTTTGACACTTCATAAAGAGATCGCTTCAAACTGAATGAATTTAGCAGTTTAGTCCAAATTTTCTGAAGAGACTTGATCGCTTTATATGATGAACGCATTTAATTTAGGCTTTTATTCACATATAAACATTGATCAACTCACTCATCAGTTGTGGTAAACAGAAGCTCAAGCATGTTCGCCTGACGTTCGAGAACCAATGAGGTTTGTTCTCGTGCGTCAAGCAGGTTCGGTTGAGCTTCTGATCAATGTTTAAATGTGAATAAAAGTCTAAATTCAATCTGTTAATCATATAAAGCGTTCGAGTCTCTTCAGAAAATTTGGACTAAACCCGCTCAATTCATATGGATTAGTTTTATGATCTCTTTATGAACTTTTTAAAGCGTCAAAGTGGTAGTTGCGTAGCTGACAACGGAGGGACAGAAATCTCTCAGATTACGTTAAAAAAAAATCTTCATTTGTGTTCCAAAGATGAACAAAAGTCTTGCGGGTTTGAAACGACATGAGAGTGAGTAAATAATAACAGAATTTTCATTTTGGGTGAAATAAACCCTTTAACTGAAATAACTAGTTGCTAAGACAACTTTTTAAATTTCTGTTCAGTATAAGTAGAAGCACTAAAACTTTAACTGAAATTAACATGAATAGAAATGTATAAAAAACTAATAAAAATGACAAAAATGAAAATATAAAAACTAATTCTATATTAATGATAAAATAGTAGAATAACACTGAATTTGAAATTGACCTCATTAGCATAGAAAGAAGGTGGCTATAACTTTAAATAACAATAAATCTGTGTAGTGCTGTGTTAAACCAGCATTTTTAACGCCTGATCAAGTTGAACTACTGATGATTAGTAGTCATACAGTATGATGTGGGTTTTGGTGCTGAAACATCACATGCTAAAGTTGTTTTGTGGATTCGCCGCACAGTGTGACACAACAAAACGACGTGGTTTCTCTTGTCAAAAGAACAAGATTTATATTTATTACATGACCTCAACTTTTCAAATAGAAAGTCCAATGTGGTCAAGTTTTGGGATGAGTCACTTAAACATTAAACGCAATGTGTTTGTTCATCCGAGAGAGTTTATTTTTAAAATTAGGTACATTTGGTTCTTCGAGTGAACCTCCACACAGACATTTATAAACTGACATGTATTCTGTCCGTATAAAATGCTGAAGTCTTGATTTAGCTTATCAGTGCGTGTTGTGACGCATGTGAGCTTCATCCAAGACACGAAAGAACGCTGCCAAAGACATCACTAGCGAGAGCTTATCCTCTCTCTCTCTCTCTCTCTCTCTCCATGAATCACGGCTGCGCGATTTATCATTAGTGTCTCAGTTAATTAACCAGAACTTTTAGGTCATGTTAAGAATCTGCCACTAGATTTAAAAGCTGTTGTAAGCCCAAGATTCAGACATGACCATCATTCTCAAACAACTAACCTTACATTAGAGCTGCATGATTAATCGTTAAAAGATTGCAATCGCAATCTCAATTCAAACACCCAGGCAATCTCATTCCTAAATGACAACGATCAGCCTGTGTCTATTAAACCTTTGACAAAATCACAGCAGGACACTCAGATCTCCGTTGGCACTGCTGACCAGAGAGAGCAGTGGTCATGTAGTATAGGTATAAAACAGATTCCCAAACAGTCTTTTCAATCACACGGTATCATTATTTCTGTGTTACAAATATTCATATTATCACAGAAGTACTGGGATAAAAGTTTATAGTTCGGATATAAACACTGATGTCTACGGAGTCTATTAAATAGAGCATCCCTTATTTGAAAGTAACTTGATGCTTAAAGGTGGGGTATTTGAATCTCTTTTTTGTCCATTTTTTCAAAATAACTTGAAATCCTATTCCTAACCCACTTACAGCCACTGAGTTAGAAGCACTGAAATGAAAATTAAGCAATTTAATCATCTGTGGAACGGGCAGGACTCAAAAAACTCCAGCCAATCATTTCGAAGACCACCTGGAATCATTGGACAGTAAGTTCGTCAATCAAACGGTCGAACCACACCCTTCGTGCGCATACTCAAAGCTTGTGACGCATGCGCATCTCGTCAGTAAAGCCGGTTCCATGATTAGTAGTAAATCGTCATTACAATCTCTTGAGCATCTGAGTTTTCGCTCGTGCATAATTGCATGATTCCATGTTCTTCGAATGGGTGGAGTCAGAGCCAGCGTTGGAGGAAAGAAGGTAGGACCATTTGAATTGTGTATTTTCAAAATCTGCCGGTCGTTTTCCAAATCACATACCCCAACTTTAAAATAAAGATTGTATTGATTACATCGTTACACCAGTAGGTGGTGAACAGTGACTGCTACAAAATGTACTTGTCATTGAATCATTCACTCAAGAGATTTATTCAAAAACGCTGATTCATCAATGAAACAAGTGAAGTATTAATTTGAGGGAGTCATTGGATCATTTATTCAAAACATTAAAAAAAATGTAATTCAGATTGATTAAACATTAAATAAACTGCAGCAATTAACATTTTGTCAGAACTTCTAGTAAATTACATGTTATTCTGTTTAGTTGTTGTCTGTTCAGAATCTTGATCTCTGTTTGAAGCAAAAAAAAACGTGATTCTCAATTTATCCAGAATCGCGCAGCTCTACCTTATACTCCAGCCGAGTGTTCAGTCGTTTTACTTTTACTCACAGTCAGAGAAATGCTGCAGCTATGCCACAAACTAGCTAATCAAAATATTAAAATCGACATGAAATGGTTTTCGAAATGCATTTTAGCTTCCGTATCATGACATTCTTTCAAGTTAAACAGGCCTACTACCAACCAGCAGCACTTCTCTAGATAATCTAGGTTGCACTAGACCAATATACTGAGATAATATTCCACAATTTATGATGATAATCAAATACGAACATGAAAGTTACAGTATATGAGTAGAGATGTGTTAAAGTATATATTGTTAAAGGTGTATTCTTACCTGTCCCAGAAGACACCATGCCAATAAGTGTGTGTACGGACTTCATGAGCTGCTGATGCTGTCTTTGCAGGGCTGAGTTGTTGCTGCTGGACGCTCTCAGCTGTCTCTCCAGAGCCGTAATGGCGGCTGTCTGTCTCTTCACCAGGTCCTGCAGTCGCTCTTTCTCCTCCCTTATGTCCTCCAACTCTGTCCTCTGCTGCGACTCCAGGACTAAGACCTTACTCTCCAAACGACTGGTCAAAGCAATAATATATTCATTAAAAAACCTTAAGTCAAAATAGAAACCTTTTTAAAGTATCTCCAGATGTTTCTGAGAAATTTCCAGAGAAAGCAGGAATGAATGCCTTGGGACTTTCCCAATAGGATGAACATTTCTGAACTAATTAATGGTGTTTGCAACCATTAGGGGTTTGTTTGAAACATTTACATCTAAGTATTACACTTTGGCCCTTAACCCGTCCCTCACCATTTACTACAGACATGAATTTGACTATAAAACATTTGCTTTGTTGAGAAGAAGTGTACTATTACTTTTAGAATACCCTAGCGAAATGGCTGGAAAACCCTTGTAACCACCCAGAACTCCCAAGAAATGTAAAAAAACACTTAATTCTGCAGTTTACTTGAATGCAAACATTTACAGCTTATATAAATTATTATATTATATATTATGATATTAAAAGTGTGATATTATCATCTTGAAATTGCCAACTATTGTTGGATTGTTACTCTAGCGGTTTGCTTGCTACTGTCTAGTGGATTGCAGTGTCATGTGAAATAAGTCTACTGAACTTAGGGCCTTTGGGAAATGGAGATACAGATTTCCATCAGTGCTTAGCTGAGCTTTATGTAGATTCATGATTTAGTGTCTGGATCAGAGGAGATAGCATAAATCGATCAAGTCTGCTGTCAAAACAATTTACAGCCGCACAACAATGAGCCACTGCTACAAAAACGCAGCAAAATCCTGCCGACTTCAATCTGTGAGTGATTTAGTGAGTGAGTGTGTGAACGCTGAAAAAAACCACATCACCCGAGGGTTTGAGGCCGAAAATAACTGGAAAGCAAATCAAAACTCCATCGAGCCATGTAACTGAATGCTTACTTTGTTAAATTACAGTAGATATAGTCATTAAACATGCTTTTGTTGCTAGTGGTTCTCGATGCTTATATGTTTTTAAATTGTTCATGATTGATTACACAAATAGTTTTCGCACAATCGATTGGCAAGGACTGTTGAAATCCCTTGCCAGGGTTTGTAATGTGTACACAATGCTGAGCAATTGTTTGCTGCTATTATACTATGAAGCTGACCCTCGCTAAACCCGCATCAATTCTGGGAGCAATTATGAACACTTTCACTTGCAGAGTTGTAAGTCGCCTTGGAAAGGTTGAAAACTCTCTGTTCTCACTCATACTGGCAAACATGAAAAAGTGAATAGCTCTGGCTCGTCTGTAACGTAGCGGTCCTCTATAATTACGTCTGATGCCCCCATGCAGCTACCAAAACATCACTCGCAACACAGTTCAATTGGTCGTCAAAGTTGAATGACAACAAGCGTTATCTGTTTAATCTAGCGAGAGCCAAGTACAAAGCTTTCTGGGAAAACCCTTTGTCCCGCTCTGGAAGTGTGCAGAGGAAACTTGCCTGGGGTCTGCTTTGTGTGCTGTGCTTACTCCGTAGTTATTAAACATTACAAACAATCAATTAAGTGGCTGATTATTTCCTTTTACAAAGCCTTTCCCCCTGCTGTGCATTCAGAGCTGGCCGACTATGGGAAAATATAGTTTTGAGAACAACAAGAGAGACAAAAGTTGCTCTACGCTGTGCGAACGTGCAGTTGGAGTTGCGTTCTGACCCTTGAAAATGATTTGCACTGGAAGATCTTATTGCTCTGGGATTGTTTAGAGTTGTAATGAGCACAATTACATAATGGAGTCCTCAGTTATGATACATTCAAAGATTTTTCTTTGATGTTTCTCCTACTACAATATCACAGGAGAAATAAAATAGTATCTAATTGTTGACAGAGTAGGAGTATAGAGCTAAATTAATTTCTCTTCATCTCATTGCTTTTTAGGAGCAACAACTGACATACAGTATATTGTTTAGGTTGAAACAGTCACATTAAAGCTGCAGTCTGTAGTTTTTCCTCTTTGTCGCCAGGGCTGGACTGGCCATCGGGCATACCGGGCATTTGCCCGGTGGGCCAAAGTGCTTTTTGTGCCGATACAGATCATTATTTAAAAAAAAATAAATATTTTTTTTTGTCTAAACGGCCCATAATACTCGTACATCGGCGGCCCATTCATTTAGTTTTGCTTAATTGGCGGCGCTGGGATCTTTGTGCCGGTGTAATGCATTGGACAAAAAAAGTCAGCATAGGTTTTTTTTTTTTACAGACCAGCCCATGAAACACGTAGTTCAGTGGCCCATTGGTTCTTTTCTTGATTGGCACTGGGCTGGTCCAATCACATCTTTAAACTCCTCCCCCTTTGGGCTCTGAGGGAGCGTGCAGTGTCAGTGTGTATCTGTCAAAATAGTCAGTGATGGAGAAGAAACGCAAGGAATGTGCAGAGAAATAGCGTGAAAAAAGAAACGGGCCCTTCAAGTGTCTAATGAGGATATTGAGGAGGATCAGGAGTGAGTGTAGAGAACTGTGGTAAGCAGAACTAGGCAACTTTCAGAACACTGAGGCGATGAGTGAGGAACCCATTACCCAGTTACGTATTATTTACACATCTGCATAGTTGAAGATTACGCATTTTACTAGAATTGTAATGAGACGCGTTTGTAAACCATGTTTTGTAAACGGATGTTCCCCAGAATCCCCCTAAAGTGACAGAAGTCCAACCACCACAGATTTACCAAAAATCCTGTGTCAAACACTGGTATTGCAATGACAATGCAGCTTATAGCTTGTTTTAGGATTCATCATTGTGAAGTAGTTCGATTGTATTTTACAATTAGTAGTTATGTCATCTATTAACTCTTACTTATTCCTACTCACTCATTAGGCTGCATGGCATTAGTGGTTTTAATAGGAGTTAGTATACATATTCAGGGGCGTGAAAAGACTGGTTGTGTTTATGATTATATGTAGTGGGAAAGTCTGGGCCAATTATGCCCAGGCCGATTTTTAGTCCCAGTCCAGCCCTGTTTGTCGCCATATCTGTTCGAAATCTGCCATTGCAGTTATTCACAGACTTATGTGAGTTGTGCCTCGGCACGGCACAGCGTGGATGAATCCAATGTTGAGGAGATTGTGCGGCTGTCAGTCGCCGCCGGTGTGGATACTGTCATTCGCATTCACAGATTCTACTTTTTGGAAGTATGACCAACAAAAGAATTTTCACGGAAAATGTCGTCTGAACAAGTAACATCCACCAACAAAGGGGAAAAAAAGCATTGCAGTAAATCGCGCTGATTAAATCTAACGATCGCTTATCATATCACGTCAAACCGTGCAAGTTATACTTTGTTCTCAAATTATTAATGTTAACAACATCAGCATTGCGTGACTACATTTAATGCGATTCTGATATTTATCCTTGTTTGCGCATGGGCCCGGGTGCAGTCTCTTTTTTTTCTGTATCCACTCCGAAGGCCGAAGTCTTTTGCATTTTACAACGAGTGAATCTCCAGTTGTCATATATATATATGCTTGAGATAGTTTTGAACACTGGCTGGTTCCCTTTCAAGGGAACTCGAGCTGCGTTGAGGCGCGGTGGGAACGCTCTGCGTGATTGCGTCGTGAAGCACGTGTATAATCAGTCCAATGGAAGAGCGAGACGTCATAGGCGGGTGACGTCATAGACCAGGAAGCTATAAAGCACACACGAAAACAGACCGCGACAGCTTCTGTTGCCTTCAGCAAGCGCTCTCTGTATACTGTCCTTGTCTATTTACTGTTGTCTGTCACAAGCACATTATCTATCTATATATATATATATATATATATTATGGCGAAACAAGAATTCAAGCGTTGTGTTGTCCCTTGCCCTCGTTTCATCACGGGTGGGGACACACATCAGCTTTGTGTTGCTTGTCTGGGAGTGGAGCATGCCCAGTCAGTTCTCGAGGGAGCTGACTGTGAGCATTGCGAGAAGCTGTCCGTGAGGACGCTCCGCTCTCGCCGGGCGTTCTTTGAGGAGGACGGTTCGGTTCGCGCTCCCCGAGGTGCGGGTCCCGTTGCTGCCGAGGCACAGCGAAGGCTTTCATCTTGGGGTTCGCATATGGATCTAGTAGCGGGGCTTGAGACGGGCCCAGCCCTTTCTCAACCCTTACCTGCTGGATCCGGTGCCTCTGCCCAGGAAGGAGCCCGCGCTGCGGCTTCTCCTTCCCAGGTTGGGGCACCATTGCTGAGGCTATCCAGTTCTGAGGATCTGGATGTCGTCAGTGTTGATATGGGGGATTTTGAGTCTTCGCCAGCTCATGCCTCCGGTAATGATGAGGAGCTTATGGAGGTTTTATCTCGTGCTGTAGCTAGATTAAATATTGAATGGCCAGCCGATGATTCTCAGAGTGTTACTAAGAAAAGTTTATTAGATGAAAGATTTCTACCATCTAAAACACAGCCTCCACGTCGGGGACTCCCGTTTTTTCCCGATCTCCACAATGAGGTTTCGAGATCGTGGAATAAACCGGCGTCATTCAGAGTATTTAACCCACAAACTTCCAACTACAGTAATGTTTTGGGTGCATCTGATTATGGTTATAGACGGTGCCTCGGGCTGAAGAGACGCTCGCGAGCTATCTCTCTCCCGAGTCATCGTCATCATTAAAAGCCCCGACGTTACCCACCAAGCCATTAAAATCTACATCTTCGCTGGTGGGTAAAGCTTATTCGGCAGCAGGTCAGGCTGCATCATGTCTGCACACTATGTCTATACTGCAGGCATACCAGGCTGATCTGCTGAAGGATATCAATGAACGTGAGGAAGTCAGCGCTGACGCAATTCGAGAATTGCGTCGCGCAACAGACCTGTCTCTCCGGGCCACCAAGGAGACGGCCAAATCAGTGGGCCGTTCTATGGCAGCCCTGGTGGCCACGGAGCGGCATCTTTGGTTAAATCTGTCTGATATAAAAGATAAAGATAGGTCTGTTCTTCTGGACGCACCACTGTCACCTTCAAGTTTGTTCGGCGACGCTATCAATTGTGTCGTCGATAGGTTTCAAGAAACGAAAAAACAATCGGCTGCATTCCAGAGGTTTCTTCCTCTACGTTTCGATGTCCCCGAGACTGCTGGGCGGAAAATGATTATTAAATCTGAGCAGTCTCGTCCGAGTACAAGCTCCTCACAGCACAGAGTGCATCAAAAACAGAGCGTCGCCACTCGGGCTCCTCCACAATCTGGGGAACCTGGGTGGCGGTCGCAGTCCAGGCCAGCTAGGGGTAGGCAAGATCTGAGGACTGTCATCTCTAAGAAGGCTTGGGCTAAGAAGAAGTCCTGACGCCCAAGGCGTCAGGCTTCTGAGGGTCGTCCCCTCCGAGGAGGGACGATTTCGAGAAATCGTTCATCCTCTGCACCCTCTGGGGGGCGATTCTCTGAGGAGAGTCGCAGCGCTGCCACATCGGTTGTTCCCTGTCGGTTCGCCGCTTCAGGGCACCGAGGTGTCAGCGTCCCCATACGATTCTCAGAGGAGGATCGTAGAACGGTCAGTTCGGTTGTTCCCTGCCGGTTCGCCGCTTCAGGGCACCGAAATGTCCGTACAACCGAATCCCGAGGCCAGTCTCGAGAGACTGGTCCCCTTAGTAGAATTTCTGGCAGCGTGGAAACTACTGCCAAATATTTCTCAGTGGGTCCTGCATATAATAGAAAAGGGTTACAGAATTCAGTTCGGTTCTCGTCCGCCCAGATTTCAAGGGGTCCTTCCCACAGTGGTGGACCCAAGGCAGGCTCGGGTCATGGAGCTAGAAGTACTGACGCTTCTGCGAAAAGGGGCTATAGAAAGGGTTTCTCCTCCCAGCAGAGAGTCAGGGTTTTACAGACGTTACTTCATCGTTCCCAAGAAGGATGGGGGGTTGCGTCCTATTCTAGATCTGCGTCAGTTAAACAGCAGAGTTCAGAAACTCAAGTTCAAGATGCTTACACTCAAACAGATTGTATCACAGATTCAGTCCGAGGACTGGTTTGTCACAATAGACTTGAAGGACGCTTACTTTCATGTATCCATTCATCCTCATCACAGGAAGTTCCTGAGGTTTGCTTTTGGGGGCGAAGCATACCAATATCGGGTCCTTCCATTCGGCCTAGGTTTATCACCCCGCACCTTTAGGAAATGCGTGGATGCAGCGCTGGCTCCTCTGAGACTCCAGGGCATTCGCGTATTAAACTATATCGACGACTGGTTGATCCTGGCTCGTTCCGAGCAGTTGGCAGTTCGGCATCGAGATGTCGTTCTGTCTCACATAAAGAGGTTGGGGTTGCGGCTAAACACCAAGAAGAGTGTGCTCCTCCCAGCCCAGAGGACGGCTTTTTTAGGGGTGATGTGGGATTCGACAACTATGCAAGCACGATTGTCTCCAGCACGTATTTCTGCGATTCTCACAGCCGTAAAGATGGTAAAACTAGGCCAGTCACTCACTGTGAAACAGTTCCAGAGACTGGTGGGTCTCATGGCAGCTGCGTCCAACGTAATTACTTTTGGCCTTCTGCACATGAGACCCCTGCAGTGGTGGCTCAGGACCAAGGGGTTTTCTCCGAGGGGAAATCCGTTTCGCACGATCAAGGTCACGCGGTTATGCCTACGTGCCTTGGTCATGTGGAAGAAACCTTGGTTCCTCGCCCAAGGCCCTGTATTGGGTGCTTCTTGTCGACGCGTAACGCTATCGACGGATGCTTCCCTCACAGGCTGGGGGGCGGTCATGAGTGGCCGCTCGGCGACAGGTGTCTGGCAGGACCATCAGCTTTCGTGGCATATAAACCGACTAGAGATGATGGCGGTATTTCAGGCTCTCAAATACTTCCTGCCAGACCTGAGAGGCCATCATGTGCTTGTCCGCACAGACAGCACATCGGTGGTCTCTTACATCAACCATCAAGGGGGTCTGAGGTCCCGATTATTATGCAAACTGGCTCATCAGATCCTCCTATGGGCCCAGTGGAAATTACTGTCGCTCAGGGCAGTTTATATTCCAGGGTGTTTGAATGTGGGAGCAGATATCCTGTCAAGGCAGGGGCTGAGGCCCGGGGAGTGGAGACTTCACCCCGAGGTGGTGGAGCTCCTATGGGAGAACTATGGTCAAGCTCAGATAGATCTTTTCGCATCTTACGATACAACCCATTGTCAGCTTTGGTTCTCCCTCACATATCCAGCTCCTCTCGGACTGGACGCTATGGTACAGGTGTGGCCGAGGCTGCACCTGTACGCATTCCCCCCGATATCATTGCTTCCGGGAGTTCTGGAGAGGGTTCGCCAAGAAGGGGCTCATCTATTATTAGTAGCCCCGCACTGGCCGACCCGAGTGTGGTTCTCGGACCTAGTGTCCCTTCTGCACGGCTCTCCCATGGAGATTCCTGTCAGAAGGGACTTGTTATCTCAAGCAGGGGGCACGATATTTCACCCTCGCCCGGAGTTGTGGCAACTGTGGGCTTGGCCTCTGAGGGGGCCCAGCTCTTAGAATCCGGTCTCTCGACTGAGGTCGTTGAGACCATCCTTCAATCCAGAGCTCCTTCCACGAGGAAACTATATTCATTGAAATGGAAACTGTTCTCTACATGGTGTGGAGAACGTTTGTTAAATCCTGTTAACTGCCCGGTTGGTACAGTTCTCGATTTCCTACAAGACCGTTTCTCCGCTGGATTATCTCCCTCCACCTTAAAGGTGCACGTAGCGGCTATATCTGCTTATCGCTCCCCTCTGGGGGCTTCTTCTTTTGGGAGAGATCCTCTTATTATTCGTTTTCTCCGTGGTACATTGAGGCTGAGGCCTGCACTGCACTCTAGAGCACCGGCTTGGGATTTGGCCTTTGTACTTGAGGGTCTGGCCCTGGCTCCCTTCGAGCCTATTGAAGAGGTTTCAGAGAAGTTCCTTACACTAAAAACTCTATTTCTTCTCACTATTTCTTCTATCAAGAGAATTGGAGATCTGCAAGCCCTGTCGGTGGCTCCTTCATGTTTGGAATTTGCACCTGGTATGGTGAAAGCATTTTTACACCCTAGGCCAGGTTACATTCCTAAGGTCCCCACTAATGTGGGGGGCCCAATTGTAGTGCAGGCTTTTTGCCCTCCACCTTTCATTACCCCAGATCAGGAAAGTCTCAATCTGTTATGTCCCGTTAGGGCTTTGGATGCCTACGTTCACAGAGCTGCCCTGTGGCGTAGATCAGAGCAGTTATTTGTCTGCTTCGGTTCAACCAAGAAAGGTTGCCCTGCATCGAGACAGGTAATGAGCAAGTGGGTAGTTGAGGCTATCTCACTTGCTTATGAAGCGGCCGGACAGCCTTCACCTATGGCTGTCCGCGCCCATTCTACTAGGAGTATGGCTGCCTCTAAGGCTTTAATTTCAGGGGTTTCCCTTCAGGACGTTTGTAATGCGGCAGGCTGGTCCTCACCGCTTACATTTGTCAGATTTTACAACCTAGACCTCTCCACTCCCGGGGCTAGGCTGCTTGTTTCTTAGTGTGCGCAAGGACTCCACACAGAACGGGCATTTCTCTTTATGGCGTAGTGGATATGGGGTTCCCACCGCGTCTCAACGCAGCTCGAGTTCCCTTGAAAGGGAACGTCTCAGGTTACGTATGTAACCCTGGTTCCCTGAGAGGGAACGAGACGCTGCGTTCTCCTGCCATACTTCCTGCATGCCCTGATCGACTTGCTTCAGGCCTTTTCAGAAGCTGTCGCGGTCTGTTTTCTGGTGTGCTTTATAGCTTCCTGGTCTATGACGTCACCCGCCTATGACGTCTCGCTCTTCCATTGGACTGATTATACACGTGCTTCACGACGCAATCACGCAGAGCGTTCCCACCGCGTCTCAACGCAGTGTCTCGTTCCCTCTCAGGGAACCAGGGTTACATACGTAACCTGAGACGTTATGTACTTGCGCAAAAATTTATTTTGGATAATTTTTAACCCAAAAAAGTTACGGAATGCAGCTTTAAATAATCTCTTTAACTTGACTAAAATATTTCATTTACAGTTTTTAGTGTTGATTTCTCTTGGGCTTTGTGAAACAGAAAGAAAGAAATAAGAGAAATAAACAAATATATTCATTAAATTATTTTCATTAAAGTCTTACCTGTTCTTGTCTCGAAGTTTTGAGATTTCTGAAATCTGCGTTAAGAGCTCCTTCTCCAGTTTGTTTGTTGACAATGAATTCTCTAATAACTGAATTGCAATTCTTGAAGTCTGGTTCATAACCTGGAATACAATGAAAAGAATTATGGAAAATAACAGAAAAGTATATATACAATATATATATATATATATATATATATATATATATCCTTTATACACCAGTGATATTTTGGGAAATTTTAGTACAATTTAAAACTGTTTTCTGTTTGAATATATTTATTAAAAATGTAATTTATTCCTGTGATGCAAAGCTGAATTTTCAGCATCATTACTCCAGTCTTCAGTGATCCTTCAGAAATCCTTCTTAATTGATTATTATCAATGTTGAAAACAGTTGTGCTGCTTCATATTTTTGTGGAATCTGTTATACAGTTTTCTTCAAGATTCTTTGAGGATGAATACAAATTTCAAAAGAGAAGCATTTGTTTGAAATGGAAAACTTTGTAAATGTCTTAACTGTCGGATTTTATCAGTTTAATTCATTCTTGCATACTACTAATCCTACTGACTTCAAACTTTTGAAAGTTAGTTGTATGTATACTGTATGTATATGCACTCATTGTATTTAATGACACAGAAGTATGCGGTAACACTTTAGAATACGGTTCCTTCGTTAATGAATAACTACACAAGAACCAATGAGTTACACAATATTAACAATCTAGTAACTATTATTAACTAACAAGAAACTCTGATTAACAAACTAGTAAGTAATAGCGCACAGATGAAAGTGGTAGTTCACTATTAACTAATCAATAACTACTATTTTTTAATGCTTCCCAGAGAACTACAGAAAAAGTTTATTAACAATCTAGTAACTACTATTAACTAAAAAGAAACTCTGATTAAAAAAATTGGGAAGTAATAGTGCACATATGAAAGGGGTACTTCAATAACTACTATATTTTTTATGCTTCCCAGAGAACTACTGAAAAATTTCATAATTCATACAAAACTAATCAATAACCAATGCAGGATAAATGACTAGCACTACATTAACATTTGAACTGCTGTTGTAAACGAATACACAAGGTTGTTTACATTATCAATATGTAATAATACAGCAGACTGTTAATAATTGGCCTATGCTGTCTATTTATCAACTGAATAATTTTAAAGAAATGGATTTTTAAATACAGTAGTCTGCACCTTACTTGTCCTGTGGCCAATTTTCCGGCATTCCTCTGGACTGACATTGAATCACTAGAGTCACGATGACGACTGGAACATATTGAGTCATCAGCCATCCAAATACCATACAGAGTGAATTTATTATTTAACTTACCTCACAAAAAAATATGTTTTTATGTATGTCTCCTAGCTCATATATATACAGTATATATATATATATATATATATATATATATATATATATATATATATATATATATACATACATATGTGTGTGTGCGTGTGTGTGTGTGTATATCTTGTGAGTGAGAAGATTCTACACTTTATTGGCTTTTCATTAGTAACTACTGTAAGAATCAAGGGAACAAACTAGTAATGACTCAAGTGTTACTACATACTTCTATGGGAATTACTAATTATTTGGATCCGTATTCTAAAGTGAAGATCATGGGAACTAACTAGTAATGACACAAGTGTTACTATACTTCTAAAGAAATTTTCTAAAAGTATACTAAAGTTCACCAATAATCTCAAACGCTTGAAATGACTTTTGTGTTTGGTTGCACAAAATCATGACTAGATCATGTAGTAACACTTGAGTCATTACTAGTTAGTTCCCATGATCTTCACTTTAGAAAACGGATCCGAATAATTAGTAATTCCCATAGAAGTATGAAGTACCACTTTCATCTGTGTACTATTACTTCCTAATTCGTTAATCAGAGTTTCTTTTTAGTTAATAGTAGTTACTAGATTGTTAATAAACTTTTCAGTAGTTCTCTGGGAAGCACTCAAAAAATAGTAGTTATTGATTAGTTAATAGTGAACTACCACTTTCATCTGTGCGCTATTACTTACCAGTTCGTTAATCAGAGTTTCTTGTTAGTTAATAATAGTTACTAGATTGTTAATATTGTGTTACTCATTGGTTCTTGTGTAGTTATTCATTAACGAAGGAACCGTATTCTAAAGTGTTACCAAGTATGCTTTACTGCATTTCTCCGATGTGAAATGTGGTTACCTTGGCCTCAACCACAGTGAGTTTTCTGGTTTGCTCAGCGGTCTGGGTGAGCAGATTGGTGCCGATCTCCAGCATAGTGGCCGTCTGGTTATGGACAGCATCAGCTTGAATATGCACCATCCCCGTCTTCTGCTGGATGTAGTTTTCTAACTGTTGAGCAAAGGAAAAAAAATATGATATTGCATTTTGCTTAAAGAAAATTTTGGATTGACCCTAAAGTCTGGAACACACCAAACCGACGCCGACCAACTATCGCTGATGAAAGCCGACTGTGTTGTCGCCTCGCGTCTGGGAAAAAGATGCACTTGAACACACAGAGAGAACTACAGCCGACTGTCAGCTAGCATGTGTGTTCTGTGCCTGTGTGTAAATGAGACAACTGTCTATTTCTGCAGATATATACGTCTATATTCGTCATTCAAAAAGGGAAATCGACGCTGCAGGCTGCAGATACACATACTGTAAACAAAAAAGTGTGTGCTTACCGTTTTGAATATCAGTCCTGCTAAACGCTTCCTTTATTCCACTCCGATAATGTTAATATTGAAATATTTGCCAAGGAACACTTAGGTAAGATGATGTAACATAAAAACAGCCTTCTATCTGTAGCGTTTTGACTTCTTTGCTCGCCGTTTTGCTATTATTCTCGTGCACTGACTCCTTCACTAAGCTGAACAGCCAATCAGAGTTCCCTCTTTCACCGACGGGGACGGCCCAACACCGATTCAACATGTCGAATCGGCCGAAACAAAGCCGACGAGGACCAATTTCAGCCGAAATTCAGCCGGTGCGGAACACACTGAGAAAACTTAGTCGGCCGACGCACAAAAACTGCCCGACGGCCGACCGCGGCTTGGTGTGTTCCAGGCTTAAACGCACAATACATGTCAGAAGTTCTTGACAGAAAGAGGAAAACATGCATAAACTTCATCGGCTCCCATGTGTACGGTGAATATTTAGAAGAATGACATATAGTCACACTGTATGATGTGGATTTCCAGTGTCATGGCCTTCGTTTGCTTGTAACTATAAAGTTGCATTTGTCATTTCATGATTCAGAAGGGTGCTTACGAGGGTCACTTTTGTGGCTGTGATGTGTCCTCGATGCTCCCTTTTGTGAAGCACTCAACAGTGTGGACTCAAGAGCTGGAGTTTAATCAAACACAGTGTTTTTTCCCCCTAGCCAGTGGGTTTTAATTCCTCAGGGAGAAGATCCAGTGCCAGGCAAAGGTGCGGTATAGTGACCCTCTTAGTCCCAAAAGACTCTGAGCTCAGCAAAAATAAATATGGAATCACCAAGACCGCATGGACCCTGAGAGAAGACTAATGAAGGATAATTTTATCACAATGGAAATAAACAGGTTAAACCCTGAGGGAAAGTCATGTGCTTGATGTGGTCTGTTGAGACTGTCTGTAAGAAATAGTGATATTTCAATTTCAAGCGCTCCAAAGCACACTCAATGCCCTGGCATTTTTGCCTCTGTTTGTTATAGTCATAATTAAGACATGATGGTTGGTTTAGAAAAATGAATTAACGTAAACAAGAATGCAAAAGGTTGGGTTTTCTTCTGTTGCTGTTGACTCCCCAAAGACGCAGTGTGCCCTGACCGATTAATTGACCCAAGCTTCCTGCCTTGGATTAAAATCACATAGGACAAGTCCAACTTGGGAACACTGATCTGGATTCAGTTGGATCGGCTTTACAAGAATTAACCAAAACCAGATGTTTCATCTCACTTTGACTGGAGCTTCCTGGGATGTTCTGTAAGTCACCACCAATGTGAAGGTAAAGCGTTTTGGAGCTGCTTTCTGCTGACTAGCGTTTGAGTCATGACAATCTGCATGAAGTCCCGACACGAACGATCATTCATATGCACCGCAGATGTTTACAAGTGATCATTTCAGAAAGACTGTGTTGGGTTGTTTGCCTTATAAATATTGATAGATTACATCATTTTCAAAAACAACAGCATGAATTCCAGTAAGAGTTTCGTGATGGCCTCTCACAATGACAATGAATCATTGTTTTGCTTTAAAACTAGTAACTATTTTGTCATTTAGCTGACAAAGTGATTTACAGTACACTTACGGAGCAACCTGGGGTTAAGTGTTTTGCTCAAGGGAAAATTGGTAATAGTTCATGGATCAAACCTTGGGGGGTTTGAACCTATAACTTTTCTGTTAACAGACCAGGTTTTGAGCCACTAGAATATATTATGGTTACACAAGGACAAGTACTGAATTACAAGGCTTGAAAGAAAAGGAGGGTCATACAGTAGCTTAGTATTACATCCATCAATATTGATTTTATAAGTAACTTTTATAAGGTACCACAAACATATTAAGCAGCACAACTGTTTTCAACATTGATAATAAGAAATGTTTCTTGAGCACCAAATTAGCACATTCAAATTACACACACACACACACACACACACACACACACACACACACACACACACACACACACACACACACACACACACACACACACACACACACACACACACACACACACACACACACACACACACACACACACACACACATTAGTTTTAGAATGACAGAAATGACCACTTGACTACCTGTTTTATAAACATTAAATAAAATACTAATAAATTAAAAAACTAAAAATTACAAAGAATTATCATATGATATTGCATGATTTGATATATTATAAAGATTACAGACTGCATCATTTCCAAACAAATAAATGACATCATAAATTCCAATAAGTATTTACTCATGGCCTTATAATGGAAATAAGTAATTTTGTTTGAATGTTTTGTCATTTAGGTGATTTACAGTTCACAAACAAAGAAAGTACATTGTTAATGTATTATTACATTATTAAATAATTGAATGAATAATGAATAATAAATGATACATTACATTAATATCTGTTTTATAAGCAAAATAAACATCCTTCAGAATCCCTTTTCACCAACAGTATAAGAGACGCTACACTCTCAGGTCAACATGAAGTCAAAATAAACTCTATATTTACTTTCTTAAACATGTTCCTGGCCTAATTGCATAAGATTCATCAGTGCACGTTATTTTTAAGAAAAAAACGGTTTGTCTTCGTAATCTTTCATCAAAATGTAATAACTTGCTCTGCCTCTGAAACAACTTTCCTTTTCGGGTGACGTCAAAGTCCTCGGCAATCACATTCAGGTCTGCCACCACTTTTCATGATGCAATCTATTCCCAATGGACAAAATAAAGTCTTATCATTATAGAAGTAAAATGTGTTGTGAAGGCTGTTTTTTGTTGTCTTTCTAAAACAAAGAGCCAGTTTAATGCATAAATCTCTACCACCAGAACATCTCAGAAAGTGAGAATGACAGGAACACAGAGAGGTTAACCTTCTCATTAAACCAGTAGCAAAGCAAACATGTGAGCATGTAGATTTCTCCCTGCAGGACGTCTGTACCTCCACATCCACTAAATCTCCTCTAATCCTGACTCCGGCTAAAGGGTCCTCTCCCATCTCGGACATACAAAACAATCAGCAGCTTCCTTACACCTTCCTTTCTTCTGATTCTGCTTAGTATCGTTTTCAATCTTCTCTTCGCATGGGTATTTCTATAGACACACTTACTTAGCAAAGCCTCCCAGCGACATAATTTATTTATAGCTGGCTGGTGGAATGGAGTGTATTATTGTAAGGTATTCATTTCCTAACGAGGATCATTGAACATAACAGCCAGGAGGATTCTCAAATCGCTTTCTAAACAGAGATGGAAATATGCTGAGAAAACTGTTTGGTTAAAACTAATGGACCATACAAATTTGCTGTAGTTCATGTTCAAAAGATACTGTAGAAATGCTCAAAAGCCAAGACGTGATAAAAATTTCTAAATAGGTTAGTTCAGCCAAAAAGGAAGATTTTCGTCATTATTTACTGACTATAATTTCAATTTCAAACCCTCCTTTCTTCTGTGGAACATGAAAGAATTTTTTTTTTGAAGAATGTTCACACTGCTCTTTACACAATTCAAGTGAATTCCACTTCAAAAAGTGAATGGCAAACTTCAAAAAGCATCATAAAAACATCCATACACTTAGAAAAAAGGTACAAAAGCTGACATATTAGTACCTCAAATGTACCTAATTGGTACCAAAAGTGTACATTTTAGTACCGTCTCGGTTACTTATGTAACCCTCATTCCCTGAAGGAGGGAACAGGAGACGTTCGGGAGCGACTGATAGGGAACTAAATGGTACATAACAGAACCTTTTTAGAGGGTACCACTCCAGTGACAGCTTTTACACCATTTTTTTCTGAGGGTGTATGATATGTGAACTATATTTCAGGTCTTCTGAAGTCATACGACAGCTTTGTTTGAGGAATAGACTGATATCTTTCATGGAAAATGTAGCTTGACACTGTGGTCTCCCTTCACTTTCACCAGTTGAACATTGAGCTATAAATTTATCCTTTTTTCGAGACATGCGGTTTTGGAACGACATGAGGGTGAGTAAATGATGACACAATTTTCATTTTTTGTGGGAGAAATGTCCCTTTCATGTAACTGTAACAGACTAAAACAACACTAATACACAGGAAAATTGCTGTCAATGTTTAGCCTTTTTAACACATTTGATTGCGTTCACTCAAACGATCTTGGAATCCGAGATTTACCGCATGTTTACACTGCAAGAAAGCGGTCTGTAGTGTAGACAGCCTCATGAATTATAATGGGAATGTTCTAGTTTTATTGTGTCATGTTTCTTGCTGTCATTATAAACAGGGTTTAAGACTGTCAGAAATAGCCAGTGTCATTCTTCATTCTGCATGTCAATCAGATTTTAGTCTGATCCTGTCAAGATTCGCTTGGACATCCACTAATATAGGCCTGAAAAGCCCAAAGATTGTTTTTAATATAAAAAATACTTTATCCTTGAAGGGTTAGTTTATCCTGGATGCCAGCCCGAACCCTGCCCACAAAATGTTTAGGTCGGGAAGTTCGGTCTGGACTCGATCCGTTGAGGAGCTATTATGCCCGAACAAAAAATAGTTCGGACCAATCAAATTGTCAGGGCGGGCTTTATACGATGATGGACAGATGAGCAACGGTAGCGTAACCATCCACGTCAGCCTAGGGTTAGTTGATCCAGACATGAAAATTATCCCATACTTTACTCACCCTCAAGCCATCCTAGGTGTAGGCTTTATGACTTTCTTCTTTCAGTCAAACACATATATTATATATTATATTAAAAATAGGTTCAAAGAGGTTCAAACAAATAGGGCTGGGCAACAAACTCAAGCTCATCCCACATTTCTCTCTAATTTTGTTTTGTTTTGTTCTATCCTCCGGATTCCACGTCTTGGATTCCGCATTCGTCAATACGTCGTCCGGTCAGAGCTCGCTCTTCCGCTGGAACTTGACTCGTGCATGGCCATTATCGGAAGCCAGTGATTAGATTATAAAGTTATAAATGGATATTATTCTTATAAAAACACATCGCTTTGCTTCAGAAATCCCTTTATTAACCCCCTGGAGCCATAGGGATTACTTTTATGATGGATGGATGTGCTTTTTTGGGCTTTAAAAACTCAGGCTCTATTAACTCCCATTATTAAGCTTAGAAGAGCCAGGATATTTTTTAATAAAACTCAGATTGTGTTTGACTGAAAGAAGAAAGTCATATACACCTAGAATGGATTGAGGGTAAATTATGGGATACTTGTAATTATTTTTTGGGTGAACTAACCCTTAAAGTTCTGTAAAAATGATCAAATATGGAGATACATTACTGACAGGTTTCTAATCACAGAGCAGCGAAGAAGTGTTGGCTCCAGTTTAGTGTTTTGCTCAGGAAGTCAAGAATTCATCATCTACTGAAGCGTCAATCAATATTAATTTTGTCAAATATGAAGATTTTGGGGGAAAAATTAACTTTACTTGAGAAGCAACACTGCATAAAGTATTAAAACTTTAATTAATTGAATATGTGCATTTTGTTATTATGCAGTGAAACACAACAATGAAGAAAATGAGCGGTGCATTTTCTTGCAAAAGATGCCAACTCTATACTAAAGTGTTGAGGCTGGTTACCAGGGTGTTGCTATGCAGTTTCTGTTGCTATAGCTAGATGATTGCATACTGGTCCAAGTCAAAAGAGTATGTGATATTGCTCAAGTGCCATCTTGAATGAAGGTCTGCAAGATATTTGCATGTAGTTTATCATCTGCCAGGCAAAAATACGAGACCTGCATGGTCGCTTTGAAAAGAAACAAGAAGTCACACAATTTGAGGAATCATTCACAAATGGTGCAGGACGAGTTACACAGTGAAGTTTAACACGTGAGCTCGTACGAGTCTGACACAGATCAAATATTTTTAGTGTTTTTTGCTTTATTCAATTTTGGCAGAGGTTTTCAAAAAGGAAGAGCCTTTGTTCACCCTAAACTGTAGTGCATACTGTTCACTGTTCGCTTTTAGGGGTCACCGCACCAGATTTGACAACAAATCATGTCAAATTAGGTCTGACAGTGTAGACGACCTGCAGAGGGAAACTGTTTTTCTTTGTGAGGGTGAGCGGGAATGTGAATCTTGATTATTTTCATCTTTTATATAATAATAGTGATACTGATCTTCTGTATGCATTTTAGCAGGATATTCGGTGGAACACTGTATATAGAAACATTTTTGACAGGCCGTGTCAAGAAGAGTGCCGGTTCTGTCAAGGAATATTTTCCATAAAATCTGTGTGGTCTATACAAGAAGGGGTTTCCGCCCTTATATATAAAAATATATGTACATTAACTGTCTGTTTTGACAAGCAGAAAACACCAGATTCAAGCACAGGTGGTCAAGGGTCTGTCTTCAGTTGTGATGTTATTATACATATTTACTGGAGAGCTATGTTAACTACTCTTGCAATAGATATATTGTTCACAGTATGCAAATTTTCGGTGAGGGTGAGTAATTACTGATGGGATTTTCATTTTTGGGTGAACTATCCCTTTAATGCACATCAGGTAAATTTTTCAATAACTAACTTCGGCTCTACTGCATTCAAGAAGTACAGCCATGTCAATTTTGAAGACAAACAGCTTCAGCGAGTAATAATTAAAGATTAATGATGTTAAAGTAGAGATTAATGATGTTAAAAAATGATGTCTACAATGTTAATGAAAAATTATTAGCACAAGGTATTCTTGCTGAAGGACAACTGCCCAATGCTGTAAACCTCAATGTGCAGTACATTATCCTGTATAATTAGCTGTATATCAATATATAACTCTCCTTATATTTGATTTGTAAGTATTCGACAGTATAGACAATTTATTGTACTCCTGTTCCCTTTTTTTTAAAGGTGTTACAGTTTTAAATGATTGCTTTATACTTCTGATTATATTTGTTGAGTAATGTCTGATTTTTGTTCTTTTCGTTTTGTACTTTTTTTTCTGACAGTGAAAAATTGGATCTAAAAATGCAAAAGTATTTACAAGATGATAATTAGGCGTGGAATTAAAAACTGTGGAAAAACATTGAAAATATTCCAGCTACAGAACTTTCTTCCCCTTCCATTTATTAATATTCCGGGATACAGAGTTTTGAACATCCTTTTATGGATCTGATTTTGAAAATCTGTAGGTGTGAGAAATATTTCTCGTAAGATGAGATATTTATACAGACCCCTGTGTGCTGCCTGGTTCAATTTTTATCATGTTATCTTTCTACTTTAAGACCCCAGCATGCCTCACTGCTCTCAAACATGACTGGACAAACGTGACCTTTCATGCCTTCGTGTGACATTGTGTGTTAAGACAGAAACTCAGGGTCAAAGAGCACAACAAATAATGACCAACATGATTAACATGACTAGATTTGAGCTCAATTTAGCAGGACTGCTTTAGTCACAAGGACTTCCTGAGTTGAAGGTTTGTGTTAATACTTGGACCAAGTGAACTAAATTGTGGCTTGAACATGGCCACAACAAGCAGAACCAGGGCTGACCCGCAGGGAATAATTCCTGCAACAATCCTCACACACACCTCGCTTTTAAACTAAAAACAGATGAACAAAGTCTGTGCTGTTGAGCCTATACTCGCTCTTCACATTTTGCCTCTTCAGTAAAATGGCATATTGATTTTTCCACCCACTCACCATAAAAGCTAAATAATGTGACAAATGTCAGTCATTGATCATTTAAATTGATACAGACATGGAACGTGTTTGGGTCTCATTCCTCATTCACTACTAAATGCATGTATCTGTGTGGAAAACCTTTACAGCATGTGAAGTTTTGTCTAAATTTAAAATAAAATGTGATCAACTCGTATACTTCTGAATGCTAGTGGCCTTAGAGACAAATTCAGACAGAAATGATGCATGTTATACAGTAACTCGCTCTGAGATATGTTACACATAAAAAAATTAAGCATATATAAGGCTCGAAACATGATTGTGTAGTTAAGGTCAGGGGGTTTCAATCTTTTAAATGCCATTGATACTCACATTTAAAAGGCAGCTACATAATTATTTTCATGTACAAAGACCAAATTTAATAATATTCTAAATATGCGTATACTGGTATTTGGAAAATATTTAGTTTCTACACACACACACACAAAAAAAGCCTTTTTAAAAATGTACGAATTCCAATTGTATAGTAAAATTCCATCAAATTGAATTGAATAATCCTTTTCAAATTATTCACATTATGAATAATCCTTTCAATATATTTTTATATTATGAATTAATTTGAATTTTAAATACGTGTAAATATAATATAAAAAAACTAGAGCTTAATAAAACATTTTGTATTATTTTTTAATGGAACAACGTGATTCGTAATAAATGTAAACATTTTAATATTTTTAAATTTATGAATACAAATCACACAAATGTGAAATGATCCATTCTGGTCCATGTTTTTTTTTTTTTTTTTTTTTTACAATTGATTTTTGTCAAACTTAAAAACAAGCAGAAATATTTTTTGGAGTTTTTTTTACATTATTATGTTTTTTCCTACTCATTATATTACTATTATTATATTATATTTAGTTATGACTATATTGCTGCACTGAAGATGTATTAGTTATTTAGATGTATTGTTATTTAGTTTTTTATCTATTTATTTATTTATTTATTTTATTTAGTTAATCTAAACTAAATAGTTATTGAATCATATTTTGTATTATTTATTTTTACACTGTTTTTCTTTAGACCGTTCCACAGACCCCCTAGAACACCGATCTGGCCCCGGGGGTCCCCGGACCCCTGGTTTAAACCTATGTTCAGAGATCTTGCTCCCAATCTCCAAATTAGAGCACAGACTCCTTCACTTGAAATAATTCAGCATGCACTTGTTGTGACAACTGAAATTGCACATAAATAAGAGCACTTGTATGCAATTATTAGTGAATGAGACCCAATGAATTGAGCAGATTTGCATTTGGAGTACATCCCATTTCCCAGGTTTACCACCACTGACCTGTCTGAGACGGTCACACACTTTTCTCTTTATGCCACATATGCAATCCACAACAGAGTCCATGAGGTCTGTTACTGGAGAGGTATCAGGCAATGTTACTCAGAGATGTCTGAAAAACAACTAAATTAGAAGGACAGGACTCTTTGCTAACAGGATTCTTTTTGGAATTTCTATTATCCTAATCCTTAAGGATCCAAATGAGAGAAATGGGGGCCGAATACTTAATGAGCCATTCATTCAGGTGTGTCACTGAGCCACAAGAAAGAATGCAAGAGCAATATATGTGTGTGTGTGTGTGTGTGTGTATATATATATATATATAGCACAACTGGTCTCAACATTGATAATAAATCAGAAATGTACCTTGAGCAGCAGATCATCATATTAGAATGATTTCTAAAGAATCATGTGACACTGAAGACTGTAATGAGAGTAATGATGCTGAAAATTCAGCTTTGATCCCTGGAATAAATTATATTTTCAAATACATTCAAATAGAAAATTGTTGTTTTAAATTGTAATAATATTTTTTATCAAATAAATGTCATCATTTACACAACCATTTTAGGTTGAACTAACACTTTACTAATAGCATACTGTAAAGTTTGTAGAGTTTATAAAACTTAGGAAGCTAACATTTAAAATCCTAAAAGATTGTTACTGTTTTTAATGTTTTACAGGGGTATTTTACCCTATTTAAAATGTAATACTCCTATTGGGAACTATGTGTTCTAAATGACCTAGTTTTGTCATTGAAATTCTACAAGAGAAATCTCTTTAGGACTGGTTCCAAATTATGACAGAAATTCCAATAGGCTAGATCTTTTCAAAAGGGTCTCAGAGTGTCAGTTTATTGTAAATGGGGAATTAACGGTGCATAAGAATGACTGTGTTGATGGTCGGGCTGTGTATGGTGGCATTGAGCCACTAATCCATTATGACAGCGTGCTGTGACGGAACAGGAATGTGCACATAGGAAACAGACTGAACCGGAATATTTCTAGCTTCTGACAGCTAAATATGCTCAATTAATATTTGAACAGTATTAACATACTCTCAAAATCATGTGATGATGTGACAACAAGTTGTTTCCTCAGACAGCAATTCGATACTCATTTGTCATTAATAATGCACCGTATGTTTTTGTGCTATTTATGGATTATGATTAACATTCATCACACAGGCAGCTTCCAGAGAGAGACCGGATACCCAGAAAAGGAAAGAGTGGGATGTTATGTGTCCCTCAATAGCTAAAGTGTTTGGCTTAATGTCAAATGGGAACCCTGTTGAGATTGTGTGTGCATGTTCAGATACATATGTGTGGAGTCTGGAAAATCTCCAATTTTCCCTTTACACTACAACCCAATTACACAAACAGAAAACACAGAGAGGCTTTTAAAGAACAAAGATCCAGCCTCTATTCTCCAGTACTGAATGCTCCAAAAATAGCCCGGGGTCTGAGAACATCCTATTGCTAATTCAATCAGCATGGCTACAGAGAGCCGCCCCACTGTCACAGCCACTGGAGACTTCAACAACACTGACGTTTGTACAGATTCTTCCCACTGACACATGCTCGACCTGATATTATGGTGACTAAACAATATTTCCAAATTGATACTGTATAAAGAAACAGGCTAGTTGTCACATGGAGAAGGAAAAACTAGCCCTATAGGTTTTACATCAAGAGTCTAATTGCATAAATTATTTTTTATTTTTACGGTTAGTAAAGTTGAGTAATTGAGTAGGCTACATATTACACACAATATCGGCAGTTATTTTGTCTGTTTTTGCTCTAGTTTCAAATAAACCTGAATCGTTACACATCTATAAGCAACAAACAGTAGCGGCACTCTGTTCCTGAATCATTTTGAATGAATCACTTGAAAGAAGGATTCAGTAACTTACTCATGAAGTGAGTCATTCACAGATTAAAACTGTGTTCGAAATCGCACCCTATTCACTATTTTCTACACTACTCCAATAATATAGTTCACTTGAAGCAGTGAATAAAAAAGAGTGAGTGAATCCGGACACTGAGTGTGCTGGGAAGCATAGTTTGTGCTTGCCATTTACTAATCATTTGAAATTTAGCAAACTGTTCGCTCCTGTAGAAGTGAAAAGATTTATCTTGAACTCTGTTATGGAAACTAGCATGTATAAATCTTAATTAAACATTTTAATAATCAATTAAAAGATAATTTATACCTTATATTACGCTGTACCCACATTGGACCAGCGGTTTGGAAACTGGATGGATGGATGATTCAGTGAAATTCATTCGGCACGACCCTCGCAGTGCATTTTTTGCAGTATTTTCTAGCCAATGAGCGAACATCACTTGTACACTCGTTATTGTGGTGCATTAAGGGATTGAATGAGTGTACTCGATAAAAGCCACTATGGTTTCAGACACCACTACAAAAATAGTGCCCTATTTAAGGATATAGGGGGCAATTTCTGGACCAGTCTAAATGTGCTTTGAATATTGAAATTCATAAATACAGTCCTTATTGATGAGTCACTGAAAAAGAATCCCCACCACACAGATTATATGATATATGTTGTGGAAGATGATGTAGCTCATAAAAAAGCTTTTTTCTTTTTCTTTTCACATTTACCCCATATAGCGAAATTGTTCCCACTTGGATTAAACATCAGAATTACCTTCTGTCTTCGGACTATAACTCATAAATAAGCCAAAAAAGTGCTTGTGGTAAGCCAAATTTACGATTACAGGGATTTGGTTATGGCTTTATTATCTGTAAACCCATCACAGATGGTGAGGCTTTAAAGATTATGGAAAGCAAATACAAAATACAGAGTTGTGCTAAAAGATGTGAAATATACGATTTGCCTGTCAAAGTTAATGTATTTTTTTACAACACAGTCTGATAATGCGATCTGCCAAGGAGACCTTTAGGGAAGAAAGCAATCCATCGCACTCACTAGAATACAAGAAAGGGAAATAGAGGATATCATATCATGTCATATTTTACACTTTTATTGTATAGTCACCATTTCTGGTAATGCAATCAGATAAGGTTGAAAATCCTCTGCAACTGGCAGTTAAGAAAACATCAACGGAATTATTTATATCCGAGAAGCATTGATTTGAATGAATCATTCATGTTTCCTAACTGAATCAACTGATTCATTGAAACGATTCATTAACAAATTGGACTGTGGCAGTGGATTATGATGCAATAAATTCTTAGTTCATTGTTAATGCTTGTTATCAGACTGTTGTGCAATTGTTTCTGTTATATTCAGGGAAAAGTGAATTTTCCGTTTACGTTTGTTTTTTTGTTTTTTTGTGTTTTTCCGTTATTGCAATGTTAGTGTTTGAAACTTTAAAGTTAGTTACCATTGATGAGAACTTTGTTTGTTTTAATAGCTTAAGCTATAATTCGTCATGTGAGTGTGAAGTGCATGATGTTCAGCTAAACACATGAAGTTCTGTTTGTGCAAAAGCAGACTTTGCATCATCATGGACCCACAAATTGCCACAGCACAATGGAACAGTGTTACTTTAGAATTATTTATATTGTAGTTTTTAATGATATAAAATATTAGCTTTTACTTTTCATTTTTAAATTTAAATTTTATTGGAGTTTAATTTTTAGTATATATATATTTTTTAGTATTTATTTCAGTTTAGTTTTTATTTATGACTGGTTAATTGTAGGGCTTCAGCTTAAAGTTAGGCAATATTTCAAATTTTTATTTAGTTATATTAATTCATGCAATGGGCACATATTCAAATTAACTTTTATATCAATATATTTCACCATGAAACACACTTTGGGAAATGATTGAAAAATATGTCCTGTCCATTTAACACATTCATTTACTGCAATTATATATATATATATTTAAAAAAATAATACAATTAATCACAGCTTCAGATCTGAACATAAATAATCTGACCATCTGACTATGGAAAATGGATAGCTTGATTCATGTTTAGTGATATGAAAATAAAACAAACAATAGTTTGACTTGACATTTACAAGCAACTTTTCATCTATTTCATGCTAGAATAATGCCACTAAACATTTCACATATTTCTTATCAAATAATGTAATGTTTTAATACAATTATTTAAAGGTGGGGTATGTGATTCTCTTTTTTGTCCATTTTTTCAAAATAACTTGAAATCCTATTCCTAACCCACTTACAGCCACTGAGTTAGAAGCACTGAAATGAAAATTAAGCAATTTAATCATCTGTGGAACGGGCAGGACTCGAAAAACTCCAGCCAATCATTTCCAAGACCACCTGGAATCATTGGACAGTAAGTTCGTCAATCAAACGGTCGTACCACACCCCCCTCCCCCCAGGGCGCGTGACCCCCTTCGTGCGCATACTCAAAGCTTGTGACGCATGCGCATCTCGTCAGCAAAGCCGGTTCCATGATTAGTAGTAAATCGTCATTACAATCTCTTGCACATCTGAGTTTTCGCTCGTGCATGATTGCGTGTCCATGTTCTTCGAATGGGTGGAGTCAGAGCCAGCGTTGGAGGAAAGAAGGTAGGACCATTTGAATTGTGTATTTTCAAAATTTACACTAAGTGAAAATAGCAGTATTTTCTTTGCAATGTGTAAATAGTAATTAGATGCTATTCTAAATTGCGGCAGATACGATTTGCACCTCAGTATTGTTGTACATTAAACGATGCCTAATAATAACATCTAAATTATGTTATTGATTACAAACTTTTTAATAGATGTCGCCTTATTGGGACAATAAAGCACTCCCTACACCTACCCCCTAAACGATAAACACTTTATTATTAAACACATTGGAGACTTTATTTCCATTTTTCAAATATTTTCTACATTTTTATTGAAAATAAATGCCTTTCCGATCTGATATGTGATGGGAAAAGGGAGTAAAGCAAGCTCGACAAAAGGCGGATTCAAAACTTTCAAACTTTTCTAAAACTTTGTCGTCTCAGCCAACAAAACGGGCTGTTTGCACTTAGTGTAAAGACACTCCGTTAATTTAATCAGCATATCATGAAATTCTATTCAAATTTGCTATAAACAAGCCTCTCCAAAAACTGCTGCTTAATTTGTATTTTCTAATCTTGGGCCTATGATTTCTCTGAGGTGGAAGGGTTAAGACTATATTTGATTGAGCCAGACTCTACCATCAATTATGATTATCAAAGTAAATGCTCCTCTGGAAGACAACCGTGTTTTCTTTGCAATTCAGATGGAGCTGCAGCCAATCAGAGAGTGTCTGTTGACCCTGTGGCAGACGGGAGTGCAGCTGTGCAGCGAGAACTGTGGTTCCTCTTTCTCTGAGCGAACATAAACAAACACACGCAGGGCTAATGCTCAGGGCCGAGGAACATCCACATGGACGACACCAGACTGAAGGCCCATTGGGTAAATGGCTAAGAAATGTGCATCATGTGGTCTAAACAACTAGAGTAATTGGATTTATTCAAGGATGGAATTGAAGAGATAAAGTGGTTGACAGTTATCTTATATATGATGGTAGCTCTTATATATGATGGTAGCTAAAAGCTAATGTTTTGACATTTTGATATTTCTAAACGGATTTCTGAATTGAAACAAGTTAGGCTTTTATTTTAGAGTGGCCATCACAAAACGATCTAATATATCACAAAACATCACAGGATTTATCAGATCCAAGACTTACTATGTTTGCGCTTTTTGCTGTGCTGATTTCCCTCTATATGATGTCACAGAAGAGGATCTCATTAGCAAAAAAATAGGGTGGAAATTGATGAAAATATGTTATGTTTGAAACATTTTGATTAAAGAAATAAAAAATATTATTTATTTATTTATTTATTTAATTTATTTATAAATGTATAATTTAGCATTGTATAAAATAATTTCATAATTTATATAATATAATTATTTATAAATTTATTTATAAATCAGCTCAAACCAAAGTAATACATTTATTTATCATTTATTTATAGTTTATTCAACTGTGATAAAAACTACAGTAATATGATTTGAAATATATATATATATATATATATATATATATATATATATATATATATATATATATATATATATATGAAAGGTTTTCCAGCATAATTAAATCATTAATTTCAAGGTTTAAAGTAGATTTCGTTTTCCAGATTTTCAGTGTGGCCTTGTACGTTTGCAATAACCAAATATATGACATCAAAATGTACTGCAGATGGATGGACGGATAAATGGATAGATGGAAAGAGAGAGAGAGACAGACAGACAGACAAACAGACAGATAGACAGATAGACAGATAGATAGATAGATAGATAGATAGATAGATAGATAGATAGACAGATAGACAGATAGACAGATAGACAGATAGATAGATAGATAGATAGATAGACAGATAGACAGATAGATAGATAGATAGATAGACAGATAGATAGATAGATAGACAGATAGACAGATAGACAGATAGATAGACAGATAGACAGATAGACAGATAGATAGATAGATAGATAGATAGATAGATAGATAGATAGATAGATAGATAGATAGATAGATAGATAGATAGATGGAAAAGTCATCTACAGATTTGTTTATTATTGATGTGCAGCCATGGAAACGCATGAGTTTTTAATTTTTTTACTATATAAGTAATGGTATAAGAGTCCCATCTGTATCATCTCTTGTAAAAGCATCAATTTTATTCCATATAATGGATTATTGCAATTGTGTAATGTGCCGTTGGAAATTCTGGCTGAACCTGCACAAACTGAAATTTTATACGAAAGTCCTTCACATCGGCAAGAAAAAAACAGAAGTGTAACAAGACAGTGTAAAAAGACAGAGCTGTAACTCAGCACAAGGAAAAGCACAACAGATGGTCCAGTACTTGAGGGTTTTTTCTTTTTTGTTCCTTGTTGAGGGTTGCAACACTAATGGGTTCTCAAGTGGGGACAGAATAGGTTGAAAGCATCTATTTCCATGTGATCTCCATGTTTGACCCTAAAACAGGATGCACATTTATTATCTTGTGCTTTTGTTACTATTAGTATGCCTTTTCAGGTTTTTAAAGCAAATTGCGGAAGACAGTTATCACAGTTTTAGTCGACTGCATATGCAGTGCTGGTGGGGGTAAACTGCTGCTACCAGTTAGTATGAGTTGACTTAGAAAAAATGCCTTTGATCAACCCAAGACAAAACCCTGTGCCACATAAGAACAAACAGCAAACCTCAAGACTCTAATCACTCATCTATAATCTGCAGAACTCGACTGAAAGAAGACCAATGAGCCACTGGTCTGGAATTAGAGTCAGCTATAGTTCCAGGTGTGGGATGGAAATTGGTTTTGGTAGTTCAGTCTTACTGGAAAGCATTTAACTTTAAGACCGTGTGTCCACCGAAGCCTTTTTTCACGCAGCTGGCGTATAATTCCAATTGTTTTCAATGGGAGCGCCGCGTTTTTTAAACGCGATGAGCGTAACGAGGCACTGAGCGTGTATTTATTGTTTTTTAGCTTTTACACGAATAGCGTGATGTTGAATCTAGATGCATGCACAAGAGCAAAGAATGAGAAGTGCTGACTCAAGAACCCATAACCTCATGTCTCAGGACACTTGTGATGCTAGACAAAGAACATGCTTACTTCAACAATGTTTGCTTTCGGTCCCTTATCATTACTGAGACAAACTCCAGGATATAAGCGTGATTAGGACCTAACATTATGATATTATAGCATGATTGTGTAATTAAATTCCATGACGAAGTCCATGAAGTAGAATAATGCCAATATTCACATAGCAAAATCAATGCAATACCACATTTATCAAAGTAAGTTGAGGAAATAAATGTTCTAATTAGCACTGCCTTCAAAATGTAATAGAATATAATCGATTAAGAAGATGTTTTAGAAAATTAACAGCCAAAAGATGATTCATAGTTTAAAACATGAGTTTTTTATTTGATGAAGGGCTTGTTTTGCATTGAAAGGGAATAGTAAAGGTACATTCAAGGACTGACAAATGAAATTCTTTTGGCCAAGCCAAGAACCGTTTTTCACTTATGCTGTTGTTTGCTTTTTTGAATAACATGCTATTTGTCCTGTTTACTTACAGACAATTGAACCCTGTGGAAGCTCAAAATAAAAAAAAGGTAATAGTGACCTTTCTCATACTTGCAAGTTTATTTCTTGTAAATGTCACTATATTTTTCAGTGTTACTGTTATGATAAAAAATACTGTAACAACTGCATAGCAACTCCCTATAGCATCACAAGCAAACACTACTCACATATTCATAGAAACTGCAAACATCTACTTAGTTACTTAAATTACGAAGCAAAACAACAATCTAAGGTTTCCAATCATAGCAGCATGTCACCGATCCTGACAGCTGTATGTGTTCAGTAGATGGACTGCATACAATGCCACTGCCAAAGCGGCTGTAAAGTTAAAGTTCAGCGCTATCAGCAAGGCTGTTGTCGCTCTGTAGGAGTTCTGGCTCCAGGGAAGATCTCCTAATGTTGACTGATGTCAGTGAAAGCAACACAAGCGAGCCCACGTCCAGCTCTTCTCCAAGCCCGGCATCTCTCTTTGCTCTCAAAGACACTTCCCCAAGAATGATAAACACGAGCACAATGTTTGTTTAACAAAGCGAAGCCTTCTGCTGTGATCTGAGCCAAACTCAATATACGTGCATGCATAAACAGAGACGATATTTATAAGAGACAAGAACACACAAATTTAACACATCACTCCCGTTGTGCGTGTTATCCGAACTCAATGTCTTGCTGTGCCACTGGACTTCTGCAGAGATCCAGAACATTTTGAGTTCAAAGAGGATATTAAAATACTTATATGCAAATTTGAAGGCTTGAGGAATCATTCATAGCTGTCAGAAATGTTCAGATCTTTACAGCTGACTCAAGTGAATGTACAACTAATCGAAAATGACATTAAATTCAGTCTGGACTAAAAGTCAGGTTACAATCAATGCAACAATCAGATTCTCTAACACACTCGTGAGTCTCCCGCAAGGGTAAGACTTTCATTTCAAGCTCTCAGAGAACATTCTTCGCAGGATAATGTGTGCTGAGTGAGCGTTTGATGTGTACGGCTCAGATTCGGCACGTTGATAGAGGGAGTAATCACCAGTCCAGCCCCCGCTCGACTCCCAAGGAAGCCCTGCGACCGTGTTTTACGGGATCATTAAAGACAGTGCCCAGACATTATAAACTCAGCAGGATTTGTGTTTTCCCATCCTCTCCTCCAGCGATCCTTCACTCTGTCGATCTCTCTCAGTTCTCCATAGAGGAATGATATGCACAATAGGCCAAAAAAAAAAAATTAGCCAAGACGCTGGAGGCTTGTTAATGTGGTGTTGTATTAGGAGGAACAGCACGTTCTAAAACCAGTCACATGCTGAGAAGTTTTACTGTTGTTGTCTTCTTTTAGTATTTACTTTCTAACTTTCATTTTCTAAGTGGCTCTTTTACAAAGTAATAATTGAGCCACCTTTGCTCAAACAGTTTAAAGTACATTTGGCTCTAAATGTTGTTTTTTCAGCGTCCTTGGAAACGACCATTGATTGCAGAGTGATGAATGCACAGCCGTTACCAAATTGCAGGTCTTATTTCAGTCCTGAGGCCTGCTGACTATTGGCATCGTGTTGTATTGACAATAATTAGGCAAGCATCATAATTATTATTGCTCAAACTTAGGGTTAGGGATTTGAACAAACCCTTAACAATAAGTATTAAACTTTGGTGCGTACTTGTCCTGCACAATTTGCGCTACAGACATGAATGATACCTCAAATCGTGCAGCTCATTGAAGAGAGGTGGGATTTAAGCATTTGATTTAAGCATACAACTATATATCTATATATATATCCGTGTTTTTGAACTAATTAGTTGAATGAATGCTTCAATAACTTGCTTATGGGCTTAAAATGGCTGCCTTCAGAGGATGCATTCCAATGAAGGCACGTAGGAATCCAATGTTAGCTTCACTTCCTGTCTCCTGAGATACCTTCATCTGATTGATTTTTGAAGGCAGCATGTATCATTCGCTTCGTATCCTTCAAGCTAAAGAAATAAAGATGGAGTCTGAAAGTTGCGGTTGTTGGTCAGTTTGTGTGTAGACGTACATTTTTGACCAATGTTTTCCACTTCTGATGTAATTTCCAGCGAGAAATGACTAATGCATAAATATTTGCTTAGTTATCACCAAAGCTTGCTCTATTTTGCTGTAGATCATTAAACCGTTACGCTGCCTCAGAAGTCTGTCTGAAATCAGTTTTGTGAGGCACCTTTTTGCACAAACACTGCCTACAAAATCATTGCCGGATAAGGCAGAAGGGCAACAAGTCAGCTTGTCGCCACGTACTGGTATGGCGATGTAACATGCAGAAAAAGTCACTCCAAAAATCTCCACCCCTAATGCACAGAAT
This sequence comes from Siphateles boraxobius, assembly GCF_051911475.1. NCBI lineage: Eukaryota > Metazoa > Chordata > Actinopteri > Cypriniformes > Leuciscidae > Siphateles > Siphateles boraxobius. The sequence continues at coordinate 3,763,649 of NW_027509042.1, forward strand.
TAGATAAAATAAACAAGTGCATATGATTTAAAAAAATGTTGTTATATGAAGAGGTATTTCTCAGCTTCGCATTAACAATTTCTTTTACAATTTTTTCTTCTTCAATACCAATCAAAGCTTTAAGCCAAAAAGTTGTGAATTGAAGTTCAGAAGGTTCTTTTCTTGTTATTCTGCATCCAGTGAGGCTCCCACTCACAGGGGTCTGGGGTTTTGCCATATCTCAAGCTGCTCTAAATGGGACGTACTATCGCTAATCCCTTGGCCTTTGAAGAACTCTTTTCCAGGGAGATCTTTAGTCCATGGCCATTACACAAAAAATAAGCAAAGACTTCAAATGGCTCCTCATGCTTTCCATATACTCCTGTAGTCTACAGTATATACCACCCCTCCCCTATTCTTGTAGTTAATGGAGTCAAATACATGGCATGTCTCCCATTGCTTGTGAATGCCGTTATCAGGTAAGGGGTGAGCAGCAAGAGCAATCTAAGAGAGCATATCCGTTTAGTCTCAGTCATTTGCCTGTAAACTAAACAATCCTCCTCCATTAACATTTTGCCCAATTATACAGCCAGAGCAACATATGTACCAGGCCCTCAAAGGATTTAATAAGCTTGCAGAATACCTAACACTCAAGTCAGCACATTGAGGGGCCTGTTTAAATAGATAGTTTACAAAGAGTTTTAAGTTATATACATTGGGGTCAAAACTCTTATTTTGCATATTTCTGTTTACTTTTCCATATTACAGTGAGCAATTAACATGAATTTCACAGCTTTCATAATGATCAAAATCCTACATTTTTCTCTGACTTTTGGACCTCACTGTGTGTAAAAGCATAATTAGCAAATTTGGTTATAATTTTTATACTGGCATCTTGAGAGAATTAAAAGAGAGCTTTATTGAGTTGATTATATAGGCCTGCATTTCGTGCTCCTTGTTATTTACCAACAATTTAATTCATAAAGGCTTGAATGCAATGAAAGCAGCAAGTGTTTATAATTAAATGACTCTTATCGCAATCTGACCTCTTCTTAAACAGAGTCAAGGGTCGCGTCTCTTTCCTGTAGAGGTGCAAGCTGTCTTCCTTTGAGCCATATTGATTGTCAACTTGGGTGGTGGACTGAACACATAGACACAGATGCAAAACATGCACACACTTGGCAAACTTTCACTCTACATCGCAGCACTTCATCTATTCATTAGCTCAATTAATGTCACTGAGCAAAGTTCCCTTGAAGTGCCAATCAAGACTTGCATTCTTCACATTTGATTGGAGTAATACATCATTCGGCAGTCACTTATGCAGATCAAATGCTTCTCTGATTTTGTCATCTGGCTTCTGTTTAATCGCCACTTCTCTATTATTAGCGAAATGAGTGTTTCATCCATTTATTCAAATGTGAAAGTTCTTGCAAGCTCACTTTGATGTTTGAAATGGTCAATGCACTTAGCTGAAATTACAAATAGACTTCTGTTAATGGAAATCACACATGGCAGTTCCAAAAGCAATGGATGTCTTGGAAACAAATGGCCGAGAGGCTTTCAACAGGTTGTGTTTTTGGAAATGGTGCAGTATTGAGTATTCAAGCAGATCTTTCTTTCCATTCTATTTTTATAAATGTATTTGCATCGCTCTGCTTCTCAAACCAACGCAGCCGACATCTACATCTGGCCATTTGACCAGCATCTGCACCCTAACAGTTCACCAATCTAAATCTAAATGAGCTTCAGGTTTTTACATCTGAAGAACGGTTGTAAATGTTTGCCATGACCGGTACTCATTTTGATTATGATAATTTATTAAATTATGCAATGCATCATGAAATCTGCAACTTGATCATTGTTTTATTATGCTGAAGACACATTTAACTAAGGGGATAATTGACTTTGACCTTTTTAAATTTACTTTTCAAACAATTTTATTTAGACAATTAACTTTTCATTTTTAAAGATAAATTATAGGCTCAGTAATTGTATTTTGTATAAGAAATTGATGCAGAATTCATTGCATATTGTTATAGTAATTATAATCAATCATTAAATTCTGATGCATTGAATTTTCCTTGTCAGATTACAATGCATCAATGCAGTTTCATGCAGCCTTCAAGCTCTCCAGGAAGTTCCTAATAATGATAATAAAGTTTAAAAATCATAATTATGATGGTCACGGTCTGAAAAAGAATTATAAGATTGGTCAACTTCATATTTGTTTTTGCCTTTTCCTCAAACACAGGAAGCTTTTTTTAGCACTAGTGAGTCATTTATATATTATCTTGATTTTTAGCGTTCTAGTGCTGCTACAGAGAATGACGGGATTGGGAAGTGTAGTTTTGTTGCACAAACCTGTCGCTTCATAATTTTCTGGCAAGCTTTTATTCTTCATCTTCAGAGTGCCAAATTGTGAATTAAATTGCACCATCAACATTAACAATTATGATGAATACCGATTGCTTCTGCCATGATTTTGAAATCAGCATGCTTCAGACTTGAAAAAATGTGTGCAACTCGTAAATACAATCATTCCCAAAATGTCTTGAAGGCAGAACTACACCTCTACTGAAATACTGCCAGGTTTGAGGAAGTAAAGGATGTAATGACGCAAGTGTTTCATTATGAAGTCATTCTCACCTTCTGCAGCCACTGCGTGTTGTTTTCCATGGCCGTCTCCAGATGCTGCAGCTTCTGTGAGGACCATTCGCCGTCCGCCGGTGGAGAGTCCCGCTGAACCACGCTGGTTCTGCTCGTCTGGTCCGCTCCACCCTGACAGTTCTCCATCTCTGGAAGGATAAAGGTGTAGCTGCACTGGCCCTGCTGCACGCGGTGAAGCTTTCTCCTCCTCTCGCCTCCTCCACGTCTCCCCTGACCGTTCCCGTTTCCCGAACTCACCAGGCCAATCGCTGCCAGCAGCAGAGCCAAATGCCAACCACCTCTGGCAAGCCTCATGGCAGCGAGAGCAAAAGGAAAGGCCACCTGCGGTCAAGAGAAAGCGCCAACTCAGTAGTTCACGCTCTTTTGATGAAGGAAAACATGGTTGGATGGAGATGAAGAGGCTTTTTGACTCTTTTCTCTTCTTTTCTTCACAGTTGGACTTTGTTCTTTGCTGCAGGACCTTTGATGCTGGAGAAGTTCCTGGTTTCCACAAGGTTTCCCCGAGGAACTGGGCACAGACACTGACCCTTGAGTAACTACAACAGACTCTAACAGATAGATAAGAAGGCAATGAAATAGTTCAAGGAGAATCGGAGACAGCCTGTCTGAATGAGTCTCCCAATCTGTAGGCTCTTAACACGAGAGAAAAGTAAACAAAAGAGGAGAACTTTCCTTCCTATCCCAGAGCGGTGTGTGAAATGACCGGAGTGAGAGAGTTCTGTCCTCTTATCTGGGAGCGAGGGAGTGTGTAGAGGAGCGGGGGGAGGCTGAGGGAGGTCTATTAACACACGTTCTGTCTCTCGTCTCCTCCGCAGCATTTTCTCACCCCCACGGCCCGAAGGATACAGAGAGTTTTTTCTCCCCGGTCTAAAATTGATTATAGGTCAGATTTAGCTCATTAACAACCACAAAATTCTTTCTAAAGTATTATTTTGTGGGCTAGTTGTGCACCATTCAAAAAAGGATTTGGAATGCCTTTTGGAATTTTAATTCAATTCTGGAATTTGAACTGAGGTAGCAAAATAGATGAAGATGTGTAATTAAAATCTAAAATTTAGGAAGTAGAATAAAAAATAAGTGAATTTCAAAGAAATTCATATAACTTTTAATTAGATAAGTATTGTTTGTAATGACAAACTTTGAATGAAAGTTTGAAGCTGACAGGCAGACAGAGATAGATAGATAGATAGATAGACAGATAGATAGATAGATAGATAGATAGATAGATAGATAGATAGATAGATAGATAGATAGATAGATAGATAGATAGATAGATAGATAGATAGATAGATAGATAGATAGATAGAGATAATGCAACATCCTGTGGGGTGTGGCCAGTTAAATCCAAAATCACACTCATGAATTAAAAGGGCTCCAGTTCTTCAAATCTGAATTTTGCACAATCCTGCCTTGAAGATGAGTGATGCATGCGTTTAAAAAGGTTCACAGTTAGGGCAAAATCTTTAAAAGTAAGTTGATCTGCAGTCATTCAGAATAACATTTTAAATATTTAAAGATGGGATTCTGAGGCAGAAACGGCAATTTGTCATTTTAAGTGGTTGTACAAGTACAACTCCATTTTTTTATTACATAAAAATGTTTTACAAGCTTTTTTCAGCCTGCAGATTGATGTTACTTTTCATGAGACTTTTTAACGCACTATGCCCCTTACCCACTTGTTTATTTTTACATAATTCTTATTTTGGTTCAGTTTGTGGTGAGGCTGTGCTCTTGGGGATAGAGTAGAGGTCAAACTGAGTGACTCTTTGCCCCGACTCAAATCATTCTCATGGGAAACACACGAGAGAGAGGGCCAATGCCAGAATGCTCCTCACAATTACTGAAACTTAAGGGCCCTTTTCTGAAGGTGAAACTTTACACGTAGCTATTCACCTTTCCTTTGGGAATACCACAGCCGGATTGATCTGATGTTTATTTTCACACATTGCGCATAGCTCTCCTCCACTCAAGGATAGCTGTGGTTTATTGAGCCTCCAACTCAGTTTTATTTGAGGTGCTTGGCAAGATTGACACGGCTCTTTTAAGGTACGGATCAGGGTTATTGTACGGTTTCCAGTATGTAATCCTGACCTTTTGTAATTGCGATCGATTTACTAAATTTTAATCTCCTTTAAAAGCTATGTAGTTTAATAAGAGTAAACTGGGTGGTTAGCATGCCGAGTAACATGCTATATGCCATCTAAAACTATTAAAAAGATTTTGTTTAAATAGTTTTACAATTTTATGCATGCCGCTTTTAGATCATGCTGTATTGATTGAGAGTCTACACAGTGTACTTATTTATTTGTTTAATAAATGTTGTTCAATATATTTGTTACAGCACAGGGATATTTAGGTAAACTGAAAAAAAGTTTGAAGGGTTATTCTCAGTAAACATGGCAGAAAATTTGAGGACAATTATTTTATTATTATTATCAATTATCGAAAATGGGCTTTTCAGCGTCATTTAAGAAAGTTTGAAAAAAAGTTTGTGGTAACAAAATCTCAGAAAATAATTTTAGAAAAAATATATACATATAGACACTAAAAGCATGGTATTTTAATTTGCAAATGCAAAATTGTCCGGTAAGCCAATGAAAAACAAACATTTAAAAATAAAGGTACGTTTACATGACAACAATGTACTAATAACAGAAAAGTTTTTGCTTTTTTACAGGCGACAATGTTGTCAAAACGATCCCCGTTCACACAGATCTGCGAAAACGATTAAAGACGCTGTATTATTCATGCCAGGCCAGTAGTTGGCGATGTCATTTGTAAAGACAAACCAGGTGTCTATAGACTGAACCGTAGACAGTATAAGAAGTGCACAGAGCCATCTCATTGGAACTCAGTTTAGACAGTTGAAGCCCATTTTTAGCGATTTTTTAGCACTTCCGTTCCTGACGCGCAGACTCAAACCGACTCAAACTAAGCTTGATGACGTGAGCAACCTGTCTGACAGACGTAAATCTTCTAGTAGCTGTGCGTGAAAATTGCCAACGTTAATCACTTCATATGTATTCACTTGCCACATACCGAATTATTTCCAATTCCCCAAAAACGTTGTTGAAATATTTTGTCCCGTTGCTTTTATGAACTCATTATCTATTGGCTTCTCCCTTGACGGGACGTCCCCCCGATTGCCTGCGAGCTTCTCCTCCTGTCTATACGGTAATGTCTCTATTGTGCGACAAAAAGTCGCGTGGTTATGACGCAATCGTTAGCCTGTTTTTAACAAAAACGGCTTCTACGGGGCCATAACGTAAGATACAAAGTAATGGAGCCTTTTATACATTGTCGTGTTTATTTAGAAATATATAATGGACAAATGAAGTCGTTGGACGCCTCAGATGTAAAGTTATTCGCTGTCAAATTGACGCCAAAATGAATGGGAGTCAATGGAATGCTAACAGCAGGTGAAGTTCTGCTACAATGGCGGCTCCCGCGAGGCTTCAACTTCCGGCTGATGGATTACCCCCTTGGACTGAACAGGTAACATGCATGCACATGACGTCACCGTTTTTACAAATTCGTGTTTTCTTAGTTTACACAGATGATACCGGTATTGTTTTCAAAAACATGCACTTTTAAACACGTTTTCAAAAGTTTCCATTTTCAGGCCCCCAAAATGCCTTAATAAATCTCTTAACATAAAGCATTTTTTGTCTTCTTTTTTTAATTCTGCCTTTCACACTAAACTGTCAATAATCAAATAATTCGAGTAAGTTCAGTGTCCTGTTGATTGTATCACTAATAAGTCATAGACAGCACAAATGGCACATATGAACAACCTGATTACAAATCATGTACATATTTTCCCTTACACATTCAAATGACTTTTACCTAAAATCTTGATGTTGAACAAAAGTTCACGTTATTTGTCAGCCGCCCACTTACCCTTCAATCAGGAAATGTCACATTATACAAAACAACAGCCGTGTCTGTGAGCATTGCTTTGGCTGTCGGCCTGATTCGGTCAAGGCCGCTGGGTTTGCAAGGGCCAGACTGGATTTAGTTACCTAATGTAGAATTTTTGTTTTACAACAAAAGAAAGTGACTAATTCAGAGCAGAAATGACCAGGGGAGAGAAAAACAGCTCCCTGTCAGAAATCATCTGCCCTGAAAATCCAATCACGGTCATCTTTCAGGACAGTTCCAGTGTTGTCCTTTTATGGAGCCCCTGTCATCCCTCAAACTGTATGATTTAATTGCATTAATTGTGTAAATGGTTTGTGATTTACAGAGTGGTTATATAAGGTGTAAATTAAACATAAGAGACCAGATTTTTTTTTTAGATATAAACCTAATATGGAGTTTCACACCCAGAAAATATATTCAAGTCAATTCAATTAAAGCTCCAGTAGGTCACTTTTGTAAACAAATATTTGTTAAAACTGTCATTATGTCCTGACAGTAGAATATGAGACAGATAATCTGTGGAAAAAATCAAGCTCCTCTGGCTCCTCCCTGTGGTCCTATTGCCATTTGCAGAAATACACCGCTCCCGGTCAGAAACAACCAATCAGAGCCAGGAGGAATGTCTTAGCAGTGTCAATCACGCTCGTGTACGCGCTGATCACCCCTCTCTTGCACAGCGCGAGCGCGTACCGTCGTTCGTTACTCTCCTGTTTGAACTCGTTCATCCAAATGAATGAATCTTTTTTCGAGTCATTTAACGAACGAAATGACTCGAAAAAGATTTGTTCATTTTGAACGAGTCTTTTTCGGAGTCATTTCGTTCATTCAACGAACGAAATGACTTAAAAAAAGATTTGTTCATTTTGATGAACGAGTTCGAACAGGATCACGAACGTGCATCACAGAACAGAGCAAGGCGAGCATTTGTGCTTATAAAACTTAAAGTTTTGAAATGAAAGTTTATTTTTGAAATGACCGATCGTTTCGCTAGATAAGACCCTTATTCCTCGTCTGGTATCGTTTAAAGCCCTTTGAAGCTGCACTGAAACTGTCATTTGGTCCTCGAAACGTTTGTGTCCTATTGAAGTCCATTATATGGAGAAAAAGCCTGGAATGTTTTCATCAAAAACCTTCATTTCTTTTCGACTGAAGAAAGAAAGACATGGACATCTTGGATGACATGGGGTTGAGTAAATTATCAGCAAAAGTTTTTTTAAAAGTGAACTAATCCTTTAACGTTATCTTACTAGCTATTTATAACTTATAGAAAGAGTGGAACGTTATAAAGTTACATGTATTGCAAAATACATAATGATTTGAGGACCAAATTTGTCAAAGTATGGGCAGGCCATAGTCAATGTAAAGCATATTGTTGATGTTTCGTCCCTATTAGTGAATGTTCCATTACTGTTTATAATCCGCCGTCATCGGTGGTCCTGTTTACTAGCCTGCGCGTTCACGGCAGGCTCCGCTGTGGGGGAGGAGCTGTGGAGGGAGGAGCTGTGGGGGAGGAGCTGTGGAGGGAGCGCTGTAGCGTAGCAGAGAGCAAGGGGGTTGGACCTGTAAGTTGTGCTTGTTCAAATTTTCAGGCTAAGTCAACATTTTCTCAAAACTCCCTACTGCAACTTTATGTCAATTAAAAGGGTTGATGTACAGGTCAAGAATGTGATGAAATGTCTCAAATGCAATTTGTCAGACAATGATCGAGCCCTGTGAAGGATCTCTGGCCCTGCATTGTTCAGATGGTGATGTAAGCTGTTCTGCTTTACATAAATTTTTTTTTTTCAAAAGATTGACAACTTTACATTTGGCATTTAAAAAAATATTGATTACTGAGATAATTTAATGGTTAAGAAATTCACCATTTGAAATGTATGATTTAAAACTACACGTACTGCAGTTATATGAATTAAAGGTACAATATGTAAGAATTTTTCAGTAAAATATCCGAAAACCACTAGGCCAATGTTATATATTTTGTTTAGTTGATTACTTACAATATCCCAAATAATTCCAACTATTTGTAAATCGTGAGAAAATTGCGATTTCAACCAAGAAAACGGGGCGTGTGAGCAGGGGTGAGGAGTCGCCAGTCAATGACGTCATATCCGTGTTACCCTCGGTTTCCGCCAGGTTTGATCTCGCACTGCCATAGTAACCATGGCGACAGACATGGACAACTGGGTTATGCCCATTATGCCTAGCAGGACGCTCACGCTGTTGTTGTTTTGTTCAAACATTATAGACCATGGCAAGCAGACTTTGAGACAAAAAAAGGACTAAAATGAAGATCAACATCTTTCGAGATGCCGAGAGCGCCACGTCTGCGACTAACTTCAACTTGACTGAGACGCAAGTGTTGCATGTACTTTATTAGACAGGTGAGCAAATGTACATAAAACTAATCAATGTTGTATAGTTCAACATGATGAAATGTTAGAATATGATCTGTATGTTATTCTAATGTTGATCTAGCTTAGTTAGTCTAATACAGCCCACACACAACCTAACTAACAACATTCAACACACTCAAATGCCGTTTAGTGTGATAGTGTAACTGTTAGAGCAAGTGAAACAGCGCTGCGTTACCTCAAGTTTAATTCGTCTAATAATCTGACCTGTGTGAGTATTAATTCAGCACTTGCGTGTAGTTCGGTAGAATGAAATGTCCTTATTCTTTTATATCCGCGGGACTCGCGTCGTGTGTGGCGCTGGTATACGTCTAGCAATCGCGCCCTGCTTCACACCACAGTCATGTTAAAACATCAATGTATTCAGTCATCCATAAAAGATCCGTCAGCTTGACGACAAGATCCATACTTACGCTTAATGCGGAATATACGTCGTCAATATACGCCTTTGTTATTGTAAGAGGTTAGCGACCTCTGGTGGCAAAAAATCCTTGCATATTGTACCTTTAAATTGAATTTCATTCTATTTGATTTAAATCCTAATTTGTAATTGAATTTATTTATTTCATAAATTAAATACAAATCATTCATTTGAATCTAAAATCTTAAGACATATGTAAAATATGCGATTTTGCCTTTAGATAGGATACTTATTGCCTTCTCTTTTATGAGGACTGTGAATTCAGACATATTTCTTTTGTCCCCCATATGATTTTTTTGCCTACTATATAGCAGGGAAGTATGCGATTTCGGATGCAGCCACTAACACCATTTACACTAGACCAGGAACTGAGGAAAACCAAGGGCTTAAAGACAAAAGGGAAACTAATCAACAGAAAAGGGGAACATGTGTGAACTAATATGAAACCATTGAAACTAATTAGTGGCATGAAAATGAGAACAAAGGAACCAGGAACTAAAACTAAAACAAACCAAAACACAATGAAACCAACATACAGTACATGTGACAATTTTTATTTTATTCACTTATTATTATTTTTGTCATTTTTCTGTTATTTTTTAAACCCTACTTTAAAGGTGCCATTTAAATTAAATAATAATTTATATAATAATTTAATAATAAAATCATAATTATTATTTTATAAAATAGCCTAAATTCTAATTTAATTTGTGAATGGCGCACATAACCTTGCTAGTCCGTCGCATAAGGCAAACTTTGAAGCATGACCAAAACTACTCCCACCCAAGGTAATTGTTGGGGGAAATGTTATGTTGTGTTTTTTGGGGGTCTGACGTCTGACACTGCAGTATTAACACTGCTGGTACTCATAATGAAAGCTTTTATCATCCCTAAAGGGACCGCTAGCTTCCAGCTAGCAATTCGCTGCATAATTTATCAGTAAACCACTGATTTATCATGCATGCGTTCGTGGTTCCAAGTTACGACATTGTTTATAGTACAGACGTTGATAATAGTTAATGATCCTAAAGGTTAATTTCACTCTTTCAGCCTCTGTTGAATCAAAGCGCTCTTTGTTGAAATACAACAGTGATTTTAAAGCACTTTTGACATTTAGGTCATGCATGCATGTGCGGGGTTTGTTGTACCGATACTGGTTTCAAAGGAATTACCTCACAAATACAGCTAAATGTTTGAGAAACTCCTAAAATTGCCACCATGTGTCAGTCACACACACATTTTTTTGTTGGACTCCAAATATGATGAATGCTGAAATTCGAAAACTAATTAAGTAGATATTTGCTTACACACCGGTAATTTCTCCTACATAAAAATCAGTCTTTGAGAGATCAAACATGTGTGAAGATTTATTCAGATGAACCGAAAATAGTACTGATGTATAATAATTATTAATTTTTTGGCACTCCATGCTTTCTTTTTTGCTCTTGTTCTCTCTCATTTTCAAAGATAGGGTCAAGACATGCCTCACTCTCTCAGTAATGTTCTCCACCTGCACAAATACACACACACTCACTCTTGAACCCTTACAAAAATAAAACCATCAGAACAGTATGACAGCCTCTCAGTTTGGGCTGTCTGAGTGTGATGATAAGGATGATTAATTCACTTCCCCTGCGATGATTCAGTAGCGTTTATGATTGCCCATGGAAATGCATTAAAGACCTCATAAAACCCTTCATTAGGCTGAACAGAAACGCATATTTTGCTTAGCAGGCTTTTAAAAGAGATCTTATTAAAGTGCTAGAATTACAATGCTCAATAAATAGATGAATCATACTTGCTACAAAAAACCAAATTACTGACAATGCTTATCTCTCATTTGAACTGCATTTACTCAAATATAACATAGTGATAAACAGTAAAATAAATATGAATAAATGGTGATAGTAAACAACGACTCACAAATCTGGAAAAAGGAATCAGAAAATCGACAGAAAAGTGCAATAAACAAGCCTCTTACCTGTCATTTTTGAGCATGCACTGGAAAATGACATACTTAAAGGTGCTTTGTATTATGCGTTGACGTGATTTCCACTGAAACAGGAAGCTAAGTTGGGACATATTGAATGGCTCCTCCTCCTTTTCAAATAGCCAATAGCGTTTTGTTTACCTCACAGACTCCAAGATGTACTTGACAGCACCATGGAAGCAAATCCGAGCGCTGATGATACGTTGGATTCGACAGTAGAGATGTGAATAAATTCTAGCCATTTCATTCTTAACCAACATTTGGAAACCGTAATAACACTCGAGCGTTAGAGCAACCAAACACACATCTCAAACCCATATTGCTCTGTGACGAGTCAACGGTTGCTTTGGCCAGGTGGTATTTATAGCATAGGGGGTGGGACGCTTTACATTCTAGAGAGCATTTGATTGGACAGAAGATGTGATGAGAAGTGGAAGTCCACAGTGATGTCATAAAATTCTGTGATATATTTTAGCGGAAGTGAGGGACTGTGCGTTTTGAATGCTTATATCTCCTAAATGTGAATTTTGTCATTGTTTTGGAACACACCAGCTTATTCATAACCGTAAGGCTAACACATTTGTACTAAGAGCTACAAAACTTAAATTTTGATTTCAGGGAGCCTTTAAGTGACTGCAATTCATGAATGCTTTACAGTCCAGGTCATGGTTTCTTTTAAAAGAAGACACTTAAGAGTTGTTTTGGTTCTAAAAAAGCCATTCAGAATAGTACACAAACATCAATGTCTGCCATGAAGAGCCATATACTTTTCCAAAGTATAATTTAAATGACGAATGCTAATGGAAAAACGAATACCTATGGTAACTGTGCTGCCATGCATAATTAACAAGTTATTGTGATGTATTATAATTGCGTCATGATGCAGGCCGTTTAAATGAGTCCAACATAACATGTTGTCAACTATTTTGTTGTTGTTGTTGATATCAACAATGTTATTGTAAACATTGTAATCTTCTAAAGTACTAAAAGTATATTACTTGGAATAAACATGCTCAATTTAAAATCACTAAAAAGCCGTCACTCATCTCAGTTCATAGCGATCTCACAAAGTTCCATTATAATCAATGAAGCCGTCTACAGTGCACAATGATTCTCTTACTTGTAACGTGTCTACACTTCGCTTGTTATAATGAGAGGATTCGCAAGCATGCAGAACTCGGAGTCAGCGCTGAACAAAAACTCCGGCTTTGAGCGGTGAGTGGATTCTGACTAACTTAAACATCTCTGATTGGCCACTGATCCACAGACATGTCTGTGATTGGCTTCATTGCTCAACTCTGCAAAAACACGTTGTAAATAGATGCACTCCAGAGCGCATCAGTTTCATCAATATTATATTATTACAGTATCAACTGTGGATGCTCTTGCTTTCATTTGAGGGTGCTTAGTCCCGGTATAACAGGGCATACCTCTCTGCGGCGCCCCCTTTTTTGCGCCCTAAAAAACTGCCACAGTCACCCTTTGCTACGGTCTGGCCATGTAGCTATCATTTCATCCGAAATTGAAATTTCTGACATCATTTAATAACCTTCATGTCATTTCAAATCTGCATGTTTAACACAATGTTCACACTGTTCTTTTTCATAGCACATGTTTCATACCAGACTGTGAAAAAGACAAAACGCAACAAGTAGTAATTAGCCTAAAAAGTAGGTCCACTCAGCATGTGCACAACATTCAAAGTCTTCTAAAAACCCATATGATCCCAATTTGTTAAAAAACACTATAAACAATGGGCTTGAAATCATTAGGCCAAACCGAGTGTGATGAATATGAACACATTTAGGTTTGGCAGTTAAAGACCAGGTGTAAACTGTAAAAAGTTTAAGTAGAACAAGCCCAAAATGTGTAAAAAGAAATCAAAAAGCTGATCGCTACCTTGTGATCGCATATTGTTATGCAAGTCCAATTTCATTGCCAGCGAAAACCCCTACAATTAGTCATATCTTAGTTCCCAGAAAGTTCAATCAACTGGACGCTATTTGGCCCAATCATTCAGATATGATGAAATCTTGACAAATTGGCTGATATATTTTGAAACCGAGTAGCTATAATGGCTAATTGCTTTGGATTGCTTTTTAATCATTATCCTCAGCTTGAAGCAAGTCAAGGTGATGACTGCATCCAGAGAGCTAGACCGTGCTTTCAATCACATTTTCAAGCTTGTTTAATCATGTACGTGATCTACTTATACTCCTGAGGAAGCCTTAGCTTCAGATTTGACCTAAACTTCTTAAGGGGCTTGGTTGCATTGCAATTAGGCTGTTTTTAGGGAGGTTTTCCAAAGATATGTGACAACATAAAGGTGAGCTATGAAATACAAGAGCAGCCTAATAGTAAAACTTAAGAAACGTGTTGACTTTTCATGTCCTTGGAAATTATTTTTTGATATAACTCCCTGTAGTATCATCTCATTAACTTGAAATTGTTGACTTGAATGAATATGCTTGTGTTATTATAGTAGGCTATAAAGGAGGACTTGATCACAGGCAACTGGGTACCCTAATACCATCAGATTCATGTAATGTATATAGAAGAGCAAAACGACAAAAACATGTCTCTGCAAATAAAATTGCAAAAAACCATATGGCATTAGAAAGCCCAGAATTTCATAGTGTAACTGTAACAGAGGCGCGCTAGCGACTGATGCTAGAGGCTGTGGTCTTTAGCTTCGTTAGTGGGCCTGCTTCCCATGCCGGAGACCCCGGTTTGAATCCCGCTTGAAGCGGGTCGAGTAAGACCGGATATAATATCATACCTTTAAAGTCCTCATAAAAAGGAAGTTGTGATTCTTCCACGTTGCGACATATTTTTCTCTAACAAAAAAAAATGTAGGGTGGGACTTGATCATGGGGAATTGATGGGATAGTTGTGGTTTCCTATTAGTGGATCTATATGCCCTATTCTCAATCTTGATATGATAACATCCTTCCTTCTATTTCCATAAATTAATCTCTCAGCACCAACACAATCCTGAAACTGATATAAATGTCTTCCTTTTTTTACTTAATGATGTTTAAACTGTATCTCCAACTAAAATTATGCCACCTCTTATGGAGGAGTTAAAGGGATTTTACAAAAGAATGAGGAGACAGAAAGTAAAGCTGAATTATTTCCAAGAAACATGTCTTCATTAACATCATTAACTCAATAAAGGTTTTTTTCATGACAGTCAGAATAGCAGCATTTGCTCAAATCAAGGAAGGGGACTTATTTCAAATGTAACACTGTATGCCTTAAAATGATAAAAAAAAATTGATCTTTTAAAATGTTAACTTAATGTTTATCCTCTATATTAAGGCATACAGTAGGCTATAGGATAATGACCCATGTATAATGCAAGACAATATAACAGAAATAAGATGCTAACACCCTTATTTTTTATCGTCATTTCACTGTAGCTTTTGTACTTTGCCTGTCTCTCTCTCATCGTTCATTGTGTTTATTGGACCAGGTCTTCATAAAACATGCATATGGTTGAAATGACTGTGAATAGCTTGGACATCTTGTTTTCTGGCAAAGGCTGGACATTTTAACGGGAGCAACTTCAGAAGGTCACAAGCAAATGCCTGTATTGGTTGACAATTTTAGAGTCTTCACATAAACACAGCGCTCAGTTCCCAAGACAACGTGAACCCACTGAAATTTAATTGCAATCTCAGGCCTGTCTTCTTAATAACTCTTTTTGATTATTCTGTTTATTTTAGCCTCTGGTGCCGTTTTATCAACCAGTAGGTACTTGATTGTGAATCGCAATTATCTCCCGAAAGCCAACAATCAACATGTTACTGCTGCGATTCCATCAGGTCCTCTTAAACAAATTAAGGCCGGGGTGTTTAAACTACTTGTCGAGTGTTGCCATTTGGATTTCTGGCTGTGTTCAAGCTCTGCGTAAATCCTATCTTATCTCTGTTTTTCTTACGAGATTGGAGTACGTTTCTACGAAATCAGAACCACTCGTAAACACGTTCCCTACAAGCTTTGTTTCCTTTGGAGTGACCACTGGAGCTGGCAACATGGACCAGATTTGCAATCTCAAAAACCGAGCCAGCGAGAAATGTGTTTAAGCTTTAAGGAATGACCTTCTAAATATACCAAGAGAGAAAATATAAACAGTTTCAATGAAAAAGCAATCAATCTTATCTGGAGGAGTGCATATCAGCGATTTAAATGTGATGTTGTACACACTATATGTCCTTTAATATATCATTCAGCAAATCATTCATTTTATTTGGAAAAGCTACACTTACATGTGCTCTGTTGATCTGAAAACAATGAACGTGTCATAGTAATCAACATCTGAGATAAAGTTTTTGGGAATGGCAGGATGCTTAATATCTCTCAACTTGTGTACAGCTACAGTTAAATTGTGCAACTGGAGCGGCATTTCAGTTTGTGTGACTAGATTTATACGAGTTTTCCCTGATTTCTTAGTACAGATGCTGATTGTACATGAATATGAACATAAATAGAACACCTAAAATCACCTCAGATGTATTTCAAGTAGGTTAAGATGTAAACGCCCTCACATTTAAAATCACACTTTATTTTTACTTCCATAACTGAAAATGACCTGGTCCCAAAACATCATGTATTCAAACTAAGCTGTAAGAATGGCCAGGAAATTCTCATGGATGCCATTTCAGAAATGTTTAGTTTTTCATAAATTTTATACATAATATTTTGTGTGAAATTATCAGCTGTGAAAAAGAGGCTGAAGGATGGAAACTGCAAACTACAGGACCTGAAAGAAACCCTCTAACCTGTAAATAATATAATCATTGTTGCTAATTTCACATTCGAAGGGGTTAGCCAATCAAAACACAGGTAAATTGTTTTTTTTTAATTAAAAAGCAAAAACAGCTTTCTTTAATGCAATGGCTCAAATAGAGGGTGTAAAAACTAAATTATGACTAGTTCTGTCACAAGGAAGATCGACTATAGCAATATAAATAGACTTCAGGGAAAAATAAGATCATTAAAAAGAAAGATGTAACCACCAGTCAATATGTGATTTGCAAAGAATGCGATGTTTGTATCGTACAGTATACAGTTTTCATTATACTATCAACAGTATCATGCAAAACCTATTCATTCAAATGAAACAAAATGTGCAGTTTGTGATGACAATTTAAACATGGTACTGAAGTAATTCCCAGTACCAGCTCACAAAACACCAGGGAGGTATTTGCTTAGTTTTATTTGGTTTGCTTTTGCTCTATTGTTGCAGTGTCTAAATGCATATAACATTGTCAAATGATTAAACACATCACCCAATGAACACTGAAAGGTCACTCAAAGTGGCAATGTCTCGTCTCAAACTGCTATAGCAATGATATTTAAGAAACACTAAAGTTTGCACTAAACCTGGCAATATTGGCCTATGTCAAGAAAAGTCCACTAAATGACTGTTTAGAAACTAAATCTGCATCAGCCTCCTCCTCCTCCTCAGAGAGAGCATGCGAGGTTTAAGGGGGCATGTTTAACTACGGTCAGAGTTTCAGAGGGTCTGGGGTCTGTGCAGTGTTCAAACTTCCCTCATTAATCCTCCTTTGAGTAGGAAACTTCCTGCAGCTAAGAGCACTGCTCCCTAGAGAAATGTAATTTACAGACTGCAGAACAATTGGTTCATGATCACTGTCCGCAGCATTCTCTCTTTCACATGTGCACACAAACATAAACACACACCATAACGTCCAATCCCCCCCCCACCCCAAAAAAGGCAAGACCGCGATTGATGTCTGTTCAGGTCAAAGCTGACAATGTCCCAGAGGGGTTGTTTCGCACTTTGCAGTTTGACAATGGGAAAACATTTTCTAGAATGTGGCCCTAAAAGCAACACAAGGGTAAGCAATGATAATAATTTGTTAATGTCTGTATTCCCATAGTTGAATAGATGTTTTGAATTATAGTCTGTGTATGAGTGTGTTCATGGAGCCTATGTGTGCATGCATTTGCGCAATCTTCCAAATGCCAAAGTTGTATGTAAATAATCTAAGCTTATACTGTAAATATATTTTAACGATTTACTTTTTCTTCATTTGCCATGAGTACTTCAGAGCTACATAAATCTTAAATTCTCTCTCTCTCTCTCTCAATATATTTATAGTGGTAACATTCTCATTTTCCACTAGATATTTTCCTCTATATCTCATCAGCAATTTCGATTTCTCCAAACTCTGCAGCAGCTTAGCACTAAGGAGCGAATGTACAGTGACGTAACATCACTGCCGCATTCAAACTGTGCTTTCGCGCTATGGCTGGCGCTGAGACAAAGACGGACGCGCTCAGCGCTTGTCATAGGCTGCCTATACCACAACTGTTCAGTGTTTTTAACCACATATGTTTATTTTAGGTTTCAGACATTTAAATACATATATTTTATAGCAAAACAATACATTTATAGTTTGTAAAATACACAATGGTGTCTATGGAAGCAGCAATAACAAACCATTCAAATATAGTTGCCGACGGTTTTTATTCATATCAGACACACAGTGTAAATATCTATAAAGTCAACTATTTTTCTCCCAGTTCACCGGCCACTTTCATGTATTTCGAGAGAAACTGATGAATTCACGCGCTGTAATAAATCCAACAGACAGGAATCTCTGAACTGCGGCCCAAACAAACATGACGGCGCCCATCTCACGTTACAGATCAAGATCATTTATAAAAGGTTTTTTAAACAAAAAAACAAACTCATTACACATATTTGAGAATCGGAATAGAAGATAGTTGATGACATGGTAAGCAAGTCTGTTAATATTTATAAATAAAAGCGCTTCATCTTTCATACTGCGCTATTTTGGCTGTGGTGAATTACGTACCAAGCATGAAGCGTCACCATGGAAACGTGTGTGTGTGTGTTTGTGTGCGGGGGCGGGGGGATTGCGATGCCGGCTAAACATCGTGATGTCTGTCAGCCATCACGATGGACGACCCTAGCACATGGTGGACATAAAGGGATGGACATGGTCAGAAACAATGCTCAGGTAGGCCGTGGAATTTAAACGATGCCCAATTAAGGGGCCTAAAGTGTGCCAAGAAAACATCCCCCACACCATTACACCACCAGCCTGCACAGTGGTAACAAGGCATGATGGATCCATGTTCTCATTCTGTTTACGCCAAATTCTGACTCTACAATCTGAATGTCTCAACAGAAATCGAGGCTCATCAGACCAGGCAACATTTTTCCAGTCTTCAACGGTCCAATTTTGGTGAGCTCTTGCAAATTGTAGCCTCTTTTTCCTATTTGTAGTGGAGATGAGTGGTACCCGGTGGGGTCTTCTGCTGTTGTAGCGCATCCGCCTCAAGGTTGTGCGCGTTGTGGCTTCACAAATGCTTTGCTGCATACCTTGGTTGTGACGAGTGGTTATTTCAGTCAAAGTTGCTCTTCTATCAGCTTGAATCAGTCGGCCCATTCTCCTCTGACCTCTAGCATCAACAAGGCATTTTCGCCCACAGGACTTTTCCTTTTCACACACTTCTTTGTAAACCCTAGAAATGGTTGTGTGTGAAAATCCCAATATCTGAGCAGATTGTGAAATACTCAGACCGGCCCCCTGGCACCAACAACCATGCCATGCTCAAAATTGCTTAAATCACCTTTCTTTCCCATTCTGACATTCAGTTTGGAGTTCAGGAGATTGTCTTGAGCAGGACCACACCCCTAAATGCATTGAAGCAACTGCCATGTGATTGGTTGATTATATAATTGCATTAATGAGAAATTGATTAGGTGTTCCTAATAATCCTTTAGGTGAGTGTATATATATGCACACACAGTACTGTTCAAAAGTTTGAAATAAGTCTCTTACATGCTCACCAAGGCTGCATTTATTTGATAAAAAATACAGTACAAATAGTAGTACTGTGAAATATTATAACAATTTAGCCTAATAGAAATGTTTTCTTTTAAAATAAATTTTAAAATGTAATTTTTTCCTGTGATAAAGGCTGAATTTCCAGCATCATTACTCCAATCTTCAGTGTAGTCACCTTTATTTATATAGTGCTTTTTACAACACAGATTGTTTTCAAAACAGCTTTACAGTGCTGATAGGAAAATAATTTCAACAAAGTTTGTTTCGGCTGTAAAGTAGATCTATAATAAGTGAGCGTCACATGATCCTTTAGAAATCATTCTAATATGCTGATTTGCTGCTCAAGAAACATTTCTTATTATTATCAGTGTTGAAAACAGTTTTTGCTTAATATTTTTGTGGAAACAGTTATAGCCTACTGTTCAAAGTTTGAGATGTAATGTACGTTTTTCTGTTTTAAAATCTAAAAAAATACTTTTATTCAGCAAGGACACAATAAATTGATAAAATATGACAGTGAAGACTTTTATAAAATGCAACATTTCAAATAAATGCTGTTCCGGCTAACTTTTTATTCTTCAAAAAGAAAGATTTATAAAGTCTGAGGGAAAAAAAACAGAATTCTCTCAGAATTGCGAGTTTATATCTCACAATTCTGATAGAATTGCGAGAAAAGTCAGAATTGCGAAATATAAACTCGCATTGCAAGAAAATAAAGCCAGTATTGTGAGGGAAAAAATCGCAATTCGCAATTATCTTTGTTTATTTTTTATTTTGTGGCAGAAAAAAGGTTCCATAACATAGGCTATTCAACATTGATAATAAGAAGAAATGTTTCTTGAGCACAAAATCTAATATGCAGTAGTGAGCATAAGAGACTTCTTTCAAAAACATCTAAGGTTAAAAGATTCCAAACTGCTAGTTACTAACTAGCAATAAAATGTTTGGAATCTTTTCTCAACTAGTCTCAACTAGTTAGCTTTCTAGGAAATTTTAACGGCCAATAATCTATCTATGTCCTTTTTACACAATAATCTCTGTCCTTTAATGAATAATGGTAATTTAGCGTTACCTACCTTCACTTTAACTGTAGAAAACAATAAATCGCTCAAGAAAAATGCTCGGTAAGCAGTGTTGTTTCGTCTGTGAACGAATCTGTGCTTTTGAACGAATCATTTAAGTAAACGAATCATTCCTTCTCGTATTTTTCATATTGTTCGTTCGCTGAGGTCTCTCTCTTTTTGAACAATATAAAAAAGTCTAAAAAAGATTAAATAATATAAAAAAAGACTATTTGTTTACCTGCATGTCATGTGATCTTTAACCTACACCAGAGGCGTGATTTTTTCCCCCCAAACCACTTCAGTGGAAATCCCGCCCTGCAACCGATTCTAAAGTTTTCATTGGTCATGTCAATCACTGTACTGATTGCCTACACCAAACACTGATCCCTAAACCTACCCGTCACTGTAACCTAAACCAATGAAATCGGCTGCAGGGCGGGATTTCCGCTGAAGTGGTTTGGGGGAAAAAATCACGCACACCAGAGAACTGTGAACATGTGAATAGGTTTTGTAATATTAAAATAATAATAAACAACTAATTAATACAGGTCATGCACAGTATCTAGGAAATTTTGAGACATTGAGCAACCACCTAATAATCATCCAGAATTCCCTACCAACTACCCAATTTAAACATATGTATTAAATTAGGGTATTTATTAATAACAGAGTTTGTTGACAATTAACAGATGGTGGGTGGGTGCATAAACGCAACTTAGAGACTATATAATTCATTGTAATATTGTTAGAGCAATAACATAACCCTAAGCAATGCTTCTCTTATAGAAATCACCCCAGATAACAGTTCAACCAGATGTGCTTTAATCATATGGACTCATAAATCTTAGAAAAAAGAGGGTGTTTGGATTCTTAAGAAGACATGTGTCAGATCTGATGCTGTTCGGTCAGCATCAAGCTCACAGCACATCATATAATGTGTCACTTCACATTGTATTTGGCATGTTTTCTCTGAGACTCCCACAGAGATGTTTAAGGTTTGTTGTGAAGTTTCATTGAGCGCTGGTGACCCTGAGCTGAGCGGATGACCTCTGAACTTAGTGCCTCCATTATGATGTTCATTTCCAACAAAGACTGACTTCAATATGTATTTTCTTCAGGTGAATCCTGCCATCTAGTGCATGAATATGGAACAACAACACTATGAGAGCAAGGCCTGGTAAATGGTTGTTTCTACTCATTTGTGGAACAATACAAATTTCAATATTTTTTAAGCTTTTTACTTAGATTGAATGTGGGTCAATGCTCTGAGCATTGCGCTTTAAAAAAAATAGGAACCTAAAAGCAGATCTATGCTATTCAATCCTAATTTAATGCAAAAAAAAAGAAAAAAGTTTTTGTTTCAAAGTTATACCGTTACCAGCGTTGATTTGGATTATTATAAATCAACAAACAATTTAGAAATTGGCTGAAACATACACACTAATGGTTATTGACAAGTATAAGCGGAGACCAGGGTTAGTTTTTACTCCAGCGAATATTTCTCTTTTATAAAAGTCAGTTTTTATGTATTTCGTGAAATTGCAGAGGAAATGCATATTGACTTTATATGTTATCACATTAAATGTACAGATATGCCAATATACGAAGCTGCTGTTTATTGACACTAACATGAGAAAAATACTCTTTTTGAAATATGAAACTCTATCTAAAAACAAACAAAAAAACAGCTAACAAAAAATCAATGTGTGTATTTAAAACGCATTATTGGTTCTTCAACTAAAATTAATTAAACAATTATGAAACACAAAACTATTCATGAATCAGCAAAAACTAATAAGGTGACATCAAAAAACAGGCATTATAATTAATTAGTTGTAAATGTATATAGCAAAAATACAAATTAGTTAAAATACAAAAGTCAAGGTTAACATCTGCAATCCTCTTCAAAAAAGGCTTTTATTCTCAAATAACTTGGCAGTCTCATATACAATACATTATCCCATTATTATCAGTATCATTTTCATAACGCCTTAAAATCTTCCTTTGGGGCTAATAGCATAAGAGAGCAAAACTGTGATTTTTCCAGTAAATACAATTCAACCGTTGAGAGAGTAGGTGAAAGCGCAAATAAATCATATTCAATTCAGCACATTCCCATCCCAAATCAAAAGCAGCATGTTGTACATTTCAGTTTTCACAGGGGGACGATAATCAGTTACGAAAGAGAGAAAAAAAACACAATGAGTTTAACAGTACAGTTGAGGCTCTGAGAAAATAATGCAATATTTAATTTCAGACAATATTTTATTTCAGTCTTTAGACAAAGAATGCACACTGGTGGCAAGTTTCTTAGGAATTTACATGAAAATAACTAATTCATCACTTTTATTAAGAATAAACCTGTCTCACACATTCGGTCATATGACATCTCCAGAGCCAATCACATGGCTCAATTCCAATGTGACATGGCACTAGTATTTTGTTGTATTGTTTTAGTTGAGCAAAATCCTCAGCTGAAGTCTATTTCAAATATAGATATTCATAAATGATTGTAACTATGGTTGCAGATGCTCAGTTTACTTGCTCTCGAATGTTCACACGCCTTTGACCATTCCAATATGGCAGACGCTTACGTATAGACGCCCATCGAAACAGTAATGAGGCATATATGTATATATATCTATCGGAATGATGCTGCATTCACGCCATGTCGTACTTACCACAACTATGAGATGACAACGTGACGTTCTGTTCACGTTATCAGAATGGGAAGTATGAATTTATTTGGCAGCACTATCAACGCCTAAATTAATCAGCAGCAGTCAGGTGATACACCAGTCATGTGGTACAAGTAGGAGCTATAAGAAATTCCCAGCTTACAAGTTGTAATTACGAGCTCTACGAGGGCGCTTTTTACAAGTTGAAATCACGTAATACCAACTTGCCGTGAATGCACCTTGAATTAATGGAGCACAAATTCATGATCTTGGCATCTCTTTACACAACTTACATTGTTCCATGTCTCTTTCTTTTGTTTGTTTTTTAACTCTAATACAATTATAGTAAAGAAGTGCAAATATAGGGAGAGTATGTGGTTGGAAAACACAGAACAGCCCGAGGGATGTACAGAAATCTGTGGAGATACAGCTCAAACCACATGAAGCTGTTCGTCTGTTACTCATCAGATGGAAATGTACAGTGTCATAGTCCAACATGGATCTAGTCTTAAGCCACCCTCCCCAACTTGTCAATAAAATAAATGCATAAATACAGGTTAGGATCTGCCTTAATAATGTAAACAAATACATCTGCATTTAAAAAGATGTGCAATATCAGATTGTCTGATGATTAAAGTAGCAATATTACAATTAAACATTTATACAAAAATATATTGTTTATAAAAAAAAACTGTTTACATATATTACTAAGGAAAGGAATAAAAGTGTCTTCCGTCCCAGAATTTTACATTCCCCATGGAGGTTCTGTGACGGGGGGTGAGAGCTTCAAATGTTTCCGTGCCTGTCTTCTTTCTTCTATCCTTTCATTTTTCCTTTTATCTGTCAAGATAAAACCATATCATATAGTGCATCATGTTCAAGTTCAATAATGTAGGAACCATATAAGTCAAAATCTGCTAATGGAACCACAGTTTTAAAAAGCGATTATTCACCATTATTTACAACAGGATCTGCATTTTCATGGGTTTAAAAGATTTTTGTTATATGAGGAAATAAAGCTAGCCTACTTTGTGTATCAAAACCACTACTTCCCTGGTAAAAACATGTACTTGATTTGTCAACGTCAACAAATTTGCGACAGCTGTATATTACATATTTGACAAGACAAACATGTCAGTCTCTGAGTGATGTAATTTTTTCAAGCCACGAAATAAACTTCATTCCATGAAATAAGTATAATGAACTACGCAAAAAGCATTTCAAACGTCTCCACTCTCCAGCACGTTGCAAAGATAGTTCACCCCTCATGCAGGTTATCACGTCCATCAAAAACTAGGCTGGCTTTCGGTTGGAATATTAGAGCTAAAAACATCGTTATAAACACACTCATGGGCATCAAGCACTTCAATGAATACTTGCCAGCTAAGAAATAAATGATTATTCGATTAAGATCCATCTGGTTTCAAATCCACATCATTTGAATATCACAACATCGATGTCTGTCAAAAAATAACGTGCACAATACACGGTAGTGTTTACAAGAAGCACAAGTCCAGCGAGTCACGCATTTCCTGGAAAACACGCACCGGATGTTTTGACTACAACATCGCTTTCCAAGAAAATGGCAGAATGAGCAGCTACAACATACTGTCTGTTAGAGATGATAGCATACGTGATATATAATGCACGGGCGTATAAATGTGTTCTTCACTCGCGGAAAGGATCATCGGGAACTGACACAATGCACAATACTGACACAATACTTCACAATGCTAAAGGGAATAAATCCCAATCCAACTGAAAAACTTCGCTGGGTTGTTGAACATTGTTCAACGTGTTGGTTTTGACAGATATTTTTATGCACAAACAAACTGCACATTCTGATTCTGACACTAACCGATCTGACGTTATTTTTTCATAATTTTGTCAGAATGAGCTGTTAGCAAAAGATGAGTCTCTGTTGTCGTCCAATTTGACTCATATGCTGATCTATTATATATTATAAACATGACAGGTGATTTTTATCAAATGGAGTTACATTTAATTACCCCTTAGCAGATTTAGAGTAATATATGTTCAGTACTGATGTAAAGCATTAAGAATTCAGTTTGGTGATGTCAACATGTCTGTGCAGTCCAAAATCTAGGCCGAGAGACATTTTTATTACATCAGCATAGAAATTATATAGAAATATACTTTTTTAATCATGTTGACATGACATTTTGCTGTCTTAAAAGAAAAACTGTTTAAATATATTAGCATTATGTAATAGGGCACTATTTTAAAAAATGACTTGCTGTAAATTTACACAAGAATGTCTCAAAATACTAATTTGTCACCAATTATTGAGTCCTGTGGAGTGACTCACAAAATCCATTTTTAATTGGGCAATCCCTAGAGAGATTTTCTGAATTAATAAGCAAAATGAACTTTTGTTTAGTACTGATTTGTCTGGATGTAGCATTTTGGAATCTAAAGGTTAGAAACAATGTGACAAATACCTGAATACCTTGAGTTTATTAAAAAGCAGAAATGATGACCAGTTACGGCATCTAAACACACTTTCCCATATTCAATACCAGTCAGCCTACAAGCATGAACACATTTTTGCAATAACATCTTTTACCTCACCCCCTTCTCACTGCATCATAATATCATCATCATAATATTATTATTATATTATTTATACAATTTATACATTTATATTGACTTTCATTTCCTTAGTTTTAATTCTACATCCTAAAAGCAAGGATTCATTTTTTTTTATAACTTTTGTGTAAGTGATCAGTTTCTGGCTGACAGCTCATAACCTGAGAATGGTGCGTCAAGTTTCTAACAGTGCTTAAATGTTCATGTCTGGTTTGACTAAGATTCAAAATCAACAACAGAGGAGCTTCAGGGTGGTGTGTACTGTCATTCTCAGAGAAGAGCTGAAAAATTACACTGGAGCCAAAGCGGAACAAAATAATAGTGTGCAGAGGTGGGTGCTTACGAGTATTTATTCAACATTTTTGTTAGCAAAACCAAATTATAATCCATGTTTGTCTTTTTAAAGGGGACATAATAAAGGCATCATAAAACTGGAGTAAACAGTTATTATGGCCTAAGGAATGGGGTCTGTGGTCTGGAAAACACCACGGCCTGGCAAGAACATCACATTCTCCATCATTTTTCTTGTTTTCTCCTCTTGGTTCTCTTTCAGTATTTTATATGTTGTTATTCAATTTTGCCCTGCTTTTTACTTGTTATGATTAAAGCTTCCTATCTTTTTCATTTTCTCCACTTATGCGCACACAAAGCACTAAAGGCCGATATTTACTGCCCTGAATCATCTGGTTTAGGCCCACAGCGGCACCACCCCTCCCTTTAATTCCAAAACCAACATAAATCTCCAGGTTAAGATCAGACGTGCTTTATGATTTAGGCAGGTAAGTTTGGGTCACCTGTAGGTTCCTGAAAGAAAACACTGGCAAATCTTCTGCTGTGATCCGTTCTGAGATGTGCAGCCTGACTTTCATTAGCTCTCAGAGTTACACAAGAAAAGGAAACTTGAGAAGAAAGGAAATGATTTTCTGTTAATCTAGAGGACACCCTAGGACTAAATTAATTCATCGGGTTCTCATTGGTCACACCATGAGTAAGTCTTTGAGGTGACAACTTCAGAGATAAACCACAATGACACTGATGGAGAACATCTGAGGTGGATAATAACAGTAAAATACTTGTTACTGTATTTGAGTAGACTTTCTGTTGAATTCTGCTTTACTAATGTTTATCTCTTATTATATTATATTATATTATATTATATTATATTATATTATATTATTCAAAAGTTTGCAGTCTTTAGTTTTTTTTAATGTTTTTGAAATAAGTCTCTTATGCTCACCAAGGCTGCATTTATCTAATCAAAAATACAGTAATAACACTAACATTGTGAAATACATTTTCAATTTCAAACAACTGTTTTCTATGTGAATATATAGTAAAGTGTAATTTATTCCTGTGATCTAATATGATGATGTGATGCTAAAGAAACATTTCTGATTATTATCAATGTTGAAGACAGTTGTGCTGCTTAATGTTTTTTATCAGGATTTTTGATGAATAGAACATTCAAAAAGAACAGCATTTATTTGAAATTAAAATAAAAACATTGTAAATGCCTTTAATGTCACTTTTTTATCAATTTAACGCATCCATGCTGAATAGCAGTATTAATTTCTTTAAAAACAGTAGTGTATGCAAATATTATTCAACATTATAATATCATTTACAATTATATATAAAATGTAATTAATATAACATAAATTAATATAAAAAGTATAATTTAAAAATATTATTAAAATGTTATTTTGCATTACACTACAAAATAGAATATTAATAATATGTTATTTTTTCTTATTAATCCAATTAAAATGGTTTCATCTGCCCAATGAGTAAAGGACATCATGAATTTTTTTCCCATCAAACTAGAAATTTAGTATCAAGCTGAGCGCATTGCATTGTAGGACACAGCATTATGGCACCCTATTCTCCCCAAAATAGTATGTAGTATGCCATACCACATTGTCAAATAAAAACAACAGCCAATGAAATTATAATGACAGAAATAGAATGAAATGTCATGAAGTCTTTCCATCACACATGACTGTCATTAAGGGCGGCTGAAGGTGACAGAGAGAAAATATTACGTCTCGTTTTCCTAATGCCACCAGACATCCAGTGATAATGATGATTGCTGCAAACAAATCATTTCCAGTAGAGCATCAAATGGAAATTAGGTGACATAAATAACCATTTAGTCACTAAGAGGCGTCACTCAGACGCATGAGATCCAAACAAGAAAAGCTTCCATTCCATTACTGCTTTTATCAACTTTATTTATCACAAAGCACGTAAAGGTCCTCTTAAACTCACTGTACCGTTGCACAAAAACATAGTAAATCCCACAAGCTTGCTTCCACCTGCTCATGTACTGACATGGGCCGAATTGAAACCATAGTGGACATTATCAAGTGTAATTATTAAATCCCATAATGCACCACAATAAAGAGCGTACAACCCATAAACATACACATATATATATATATATATATATATATATATATATATATATATATATATATATATATATGGTACAACCGGCGTATGCTCAATGGCTAGAGAATACCCATAACGCACTGTGAGAAACGCGTGCCAAATTAATTGCCACGTCTCACCATAAGATGGTGCCCGCAGCTGAATCATCCATCTATCCATTTTCCAAACCGCTCCAATGTGGGTACAGCGTAATATTATTCAGGTATACATTCCTTTTTGATTTATTATTAAATAGTTCTATGACAGAATTCAAGATAAATATATTAATTACTGAAGCTGCCAGTTTGCTAAGTTTCAAATGATTATTAAATAGCAAGCACAAACGCACAAGCGGCATCCCTTCTGGAGCACTCAGTGTCAAAAATCACTCACTCATTTTCAATCACTCCTTCAAGTGAATTATATTAGTAGACTAATGTAGGGAATAGTGAATGAGGGTATGAAGCAATTTCGAACACAACCATGCTCATAAATGGTTGTGCTTACCTCCATTACGCTTGACTTCTCTTACTTTCTGGCTACCTATATGCTAATTAGACTCACACGCCAATTCTCTGTGTCTGGGTCCATGGACTTTTATTTTGATATTATTTTGTCTTACTTTACCTGTGTTTAGTTCCTGTTTCCCTTGTTTGCCGCTGTCATTCATTGTTTCATCAAATTGATTAGAGTCTCACCTGTCTCCCACTGCCACTATGTATTAGCTTCTGGTCTTTGTCTTGTGTTAACATTGCTACCTGGGTGTTATCTTTGTTTTTTTAGATTATCCCTGTTTGTTTCTTGGTTTATATTATTAAAATACTATTTAACTGCTCTTCAAGCCTCATGATTCTAGCTCAACCAGCCAGCAGGTGTGACACCCAGAGTCAAGAAATGTAATTACAACAGACATTCAAATACAACATAATGGCTCTGACAGGAAACAAAACACAGTTTCCCAAATTTGGTCAAGGAAAAGGCACCATTTCAACTCTTACAATGTTTGGATCTTGAGTTCAGTGTAATGTGCAAATCATTGGGCAGCAAGCCGTTACAAGAAAGACGATATAGAGAAGCTTGATGTGGAAACAAGAGAGGATTTAAAGAGGATCACTGTCCTTTATAAAGTCCCATTGGGTTTATGTCAGCTATTGAAAGAAATTCTGCAACTGGCATGAACAATACTAAAAATATTATTTACCTTTTGGACACCTTTTCTTCATCCGGCACTTTCTGCTCTCAGTCTGAGGAGGACATAGCGCTTCTGTCTCTCCAGGCGTTTTGCTGGACAGCTCATGGGTCCTGATCTGCTGCCCCCATCTGACGCCACAGCTCAGGCCATTGTGCTGACACGGGCTCCATTCACCCCAGACGCCAAAGACACGGAACACACATCCTTCTGGAGTCCAAACAGATTAAGAATACTGAATCATAAAAGCAAACTGCTTTACCAATCTTTAGTCAATCTGCAAAATATGAGCTATTCCTGATCTGATGAGGTCTGTAACATCGACATTGTTATTGTACTGATGTGGTTACTAATGATTTGCACCTGTCTTTAATTATTTTCGCGTTTAATCTTTTATTAGCGTTTAATCTTACGTGAGTTCCTGTGTTTGTTGTATTAAAATAAAGACTGGGTTATTGTATCTTCATCTTCGCGAGAGTTTACCACAACAATATTGTTATTCTGTCATTAATTTTGCACCCTCACGTCGTTCCAAACCCGTAAGACTTTCATTCATCTTCGGAACGCAAATTAAGATCTTTTTGTTGAAATCTGATGAAAGCTTTCTGTCCCTCCATTGACAGCTGCAAAACTACCACTTTAATGCTTCAAAAAAATCATGAAGAAATCGTAAAATTAATCCATATGAATTAAGCGATTTAGTAAACATTTTCTGAAGAGACACGATTGTTTTATATGATGCAAAGATTTAATTTAGACTTTTATTCACATAAACATTCATCAACTCAAGCATCAGTTATGACAAACGGAAGCTCAAGCATGTTTGCTTGATGTCCGACAACCAATGAGATTCATTCACGTGTTACGCATCATGTTTGAGCTTCAGCACGAACCAATAAGGTTTGTTCTTGTACTTCAAGCAATCTGTTTATGTTTGCTGATCAATGTTTATATGTGAATAAAAGTCTAAATTAAATCTCATCAGAAAATTTGGACTGAACTGCTCCATTCATATGGATTAGTTTTATGATCTTTTTATGAACTTTTTGAAGCGTTAAAGTGGTAGTTGCGTTGCTGTCAAAGGAGGGACAGAAACTCTCAGATTTCATCAAAAGATCTTCATTTGTGTTCCGAATATAGTCTTATATAATCTTATGGGTTTGGAATGGCATGAGGGCGAGTAATCAATGACACAATTTTATTTTTGGGTGAACTAACCCTTTAAGCTTGCTTCATAATTTGATTAACTTTTGCACTATTGAACTAAACTAAAAGGTGCTGTACGTAAAAAATATTTTACTGTACTAAATCACAAAAATACCATAATATGTTTGCAGATATTTAGGAAACATGCTAAGTTCACATACTTGTTTATCCGAAAAACAATCCTACAGCCAGACGGAATGTCTGTTTTTGTTCTGTGTGATACCACCCACTACCGATTTACCCAATAGTATTTCGACACCATGGGTTGCCATTCGGCGGAAAACACTGTGTATTGTAGCGACAGAAGCCAGCAAACAAACTAGGTCAGTGATCGCAGATTCTACCCAACCTAAATTGCCTCTGCATCCTTCTAGAAAGCACTATGACCAGAGGCATATTAAAACGCAGATAAATCAACACATCAACTTACAATGTAGAGCTTGTCGTCTTCCATCGTCAATTGCACTTGTTCCTGTTGTGTGTCCTCAATCTGGCAACCAGCGTGGGTGTTAAGTCGGAGGAGTGGGCGGGAGAAACAACTCTCTCCAATATTTTGAAATTGGACTGCAGTACCCAAATCAACCACTAGCTGTGAATATTACATACTGCACCTTGAAACAACACTGAACTGACTTGAGCAGAATAATGACACTATTATCTTCGGTAGAGCTGCTTCATAAATGAACTGAGTTTGCTAACCCAACTTTGCAGACATGGTTATTGAACTGAATTGAATCAACACTGAACTAAATTGAGCTGAATAATGACACTATTGTCTTTTTTTCAGCTGAAATTGCATTCATTTTATAATTAGCGAACTTTGCAACTTTTATACTGTTATTTTCATGTTTATTAATGTAAAGCTGCTTTGAAACAATCTGTATTTTATAAAGTGCTATATAATGAAATGCAACACTTTTTTTAGCTAATGTGTCAGTAAGCTATGTTTTTGCACAATAACAAATTAATGGCATGTGAATACATTTGTAAATGCAACCAGAAAGCCCAAATCTTCTGCTTTTTATTGCCACACAGAGAAAACATCTTGATGTAATTGTTCCACGTAAAACATGACTGATAGGTTTCTTTCAGTATGGTAATGAGAGTTTAATGGAATTGACCCATAAAGAAGGTCTGTAAACGAGTAAAGCTCTTACCCACACAGTCTGTTGACTGAGGAAATGTGCCCTCTGGACAGCTTTTGAAGCATTTGCCTTTAAAGAGCAGAAATCCTCCCTTGCACTTGGTGCAAAAGTCCTTGTTGAAGCACCTCTCGCACTCTGGAGCTTTGCATTCTGGGAGATATATGAGGATTACAGTCATGGTATTGTTACAGGCTTTCTCAAGATACGTTCAGAGATTAAGTTAAGAGATGAATGGCACCAAAAAAAGAAACAGATTTTTGGAAGAAAGGAAGGAAGGAATGAAGGAAGGAAATAAATAAATAAACACATACATGCTGCATAATATTATTATGAAATATTATTATTATTATTAGCCACAAAATTCCTTTTTAAAATATGAATTTTAAATAAAACAAATAAAAAAATCTGATTTAATTTTAAGGACCTAATTATATATATATATATATATATATATATGGGGTGGCACGGTATATATATATAAAACATCCGAACCGTTCATGCGCAATGTAACCTCGTGCCCTTGACCTCAGACAGTGTGTTTACTTTTCGAGCGAAATAAGAGATGTGTGGACAATGGTCATGCATATGAGGCTTGTTCGACTTGAACCGGAGCTGCACAGACCGATCGATGAATAACATCAAAGTACCGCGAGAGCAACGGCTCCGTATGCTTTTCAATCACTCTCGCGGTACTTTGATGTCATAAGCCGATCGATCGGTGTTGTGCCGAATTCTGACCCCCGCCAAATTATTACCCCCCTAGTATGGTAGGTTAAGGATTAGTTGTGGGGGAGGGGTTGGGATTAGGGGTGGGGTTAGGATTAGGCAATCAGATACTGATTTCAACGAGGGGGGTAATAATTTGGCAGGGAGTCAAAATCGGCACAACACCTGTTCAAGTCGAACAAGCCTACAGTAAAAGTGGAGTATGGAGTGCTGCAGTTCTCGTCACGTATAGAAATGTCGAGTGGGAGATATAAGGAAGGCTAACCGGAGTTGGAGGATGCGCCAGCGTCGTATAAATCCGGTGGGTGGGAACATTTTGGATTTCATGTTACCTATGATATTTAAATACAGTGACACCAAGTTTAGATAAGAACTCCAGTCATATGTTTCCAAATACTGCACTTTAATTTCAAGTGAAAAAAATGTATCCTCACTCTCAGGGAATAGAAGCATTGTTGATACTGTTTTTGTGTTGAGGTTGAACTTATGTTTCGCTTTATGGTTATGCCTTTGCTATTGTTATAGCCTCATTATAGGCAATTATGTGTAACATATTTTGACTTATTTAAAAGATAGTGCTTTAAGAGTTTCTCTCTTTTTCTTTTAAAAGATAAACATTTTGTAAGAGCTACACTGACGTTGACAGTTTGATAAATGCAAGTTAATTATAAGCTTTGTGTGCTAAAAATGCACATACGTCCCTGTAGAGATAGCAATACGCATTCTCCTTTTTTGCCAAATAAACAAAAGCATTTCATCAATGTCTTCTCTCTTGCTGTATCAAAATGTCACCTAGCTTTCCTCAGAGATGCGGTCTCAATAATGTGCTTAAAGTCAAGTCAAATTCAGTTTGTGCATGATTTCATGATATACATTTTTTTTTTAATACTGTATCCTGAATTGTGGATAATTAAGCTATAGCCTATATCATATGATGAAGTAGATTTCTGGAGTGTTAAAGATTATAAGAAAAAATAACAACAAGAACCGTAGAGAACCGAAAACCGTCAACCTAAAACCTTGATACGAACCGAACCGTGGGTTTTGTGAACCGTGCCACCCCTAATATATATATATATATATATATATATATATATATATAGTATAAATGATAATAAATAATATCAATTAATAGATATAAATAATAATAAATAATATCAATTAATAGATATAAATAATAATAATTATGTATATATTTATATATATATAATTATTATTATTATTTAATAAAATATTAATATTAAATAAAATATCAATTTTAAACAAACAAAATCCCAAAGAAATAAACAAAAAAACAGACAAATAAACAGATAACTATATTTTAAAAAATTAAGATTGAATATTAAGGACATATATTTAAAAACCTTCTTCTTCTTCTTCTTCTTCTTCTTCTTATTATTATTATTATTATTATTATTATTATTATTATTATTATTAGATACTTTCAGCTCCATGACATTTTTCTATGACATTCTCCATGACAACTCATCTCACAGGATTCCTTTAAAAAATATTAGCAAGAATAAGAAAAAAATGAATTTTAAATAAACAAATAAATATAAAACAATCTGATTTAATAATAAGGACCTATTTTTAAACAAACTAAATTTTAAACATTATTATTATTATTTGACTGTAGTACTTTCAGCTCCATGACATTTCACCAACAGAATTCCTTTTAAAAATATTAGCATATATTAAATAAAATATAATTTTAAATAAACAAACAAAATCCCAAAGAAATACACAAACAAATAGAAAAAAACCTGTATGATTGAATATTAAGGACATTTAAATTTAAAACCATTATTATTATTACTAGTATCAGCTCCTTGACACATTTCACTGTTTAAATTCATCTCACAGATTTATTTATTTTAATATTAGAATTATAAATAAATATAAATAAAGAAATGATTTAGATATTACTGTACACTGATTTGGACTCACTCATGCAGCGGTTGAGATCTCTGGCGCGGAGGCCGAAATGTCCCGAGGGGCAGGAGTGAAGACAGGAGCCGTGGTGACTCATGCCATCTCGGCTCAGGAACAGGAAGAGCCGCTCAGAGCAGCGCAGGCAGCCATTTTCCTTCGAACACTCAAGACAGCTCCTGCACTCCTGTCGCCAGCTCTCTGAAAACAGTGCAAATGATTTATTAAACAGGCAATGTAGAATCGCAAGGGGACGTGTCTCGGACTGTGTATTGGGATTTATGTGCAGTCATATTCTCTGACACATTACACCTTCTGCGCTGACATTTGGGGCTTTGAGGTGACGTTCTAAACTAAAGGCCATAAACACGCATGTCATCTCTTTGGCTGCTTGAAAAGGGCCGGGTTTCTTTCTGTCACCTGGCTAAACTCAAAAAAGTATTTTTGCAGCTTGCATTTTGTCAGGGCAGTACAGATTTAAATTTTGACGTGTGAATTGGCATGGTTCATATATGTACATACACACAAACTGAAAATAACTTTGAAATAACAAAATATATTACAAAATGTAATGTGTGTGTGTGTGTGTGTGTGTGTGTGTGTGTGTGTGTGTGTGTGTGTGTGTGTGTGTGTGTGTGTGTGTGTGTGTGTGTGTGTGTGTGTGTGTGTGTGTGTGTGTGTGTGTGTGTGTGTATAGGCTACATATGTATATTACACACATACATATCAATTGTCATTTCAGAGTCATTTTCAATTTATTTATTGGAACAAAATGTATTGGATAAAATGAATGAATATGTTTATTAATAAAATATGTAAGTAAACATAAGTAACTATTTTTTAAAAATATATTTATTTAATCACATTTTAAAAAATTGTAGCAATATATATTTTTGGCCACTTTTTAGATTGATAATTAAAACCATGGTTAACCCCATTAAGCCTGAGCAAAGGTCTTGACCAGTAAACAAAGTTACTGGTTCAATCCCAGTGATGTAGTGATATAAGACTTCAACATTGTACCCTTGAGCAAAACACTTAACCCTGCACTGCTCCAAGAGGTTGTCACTGTACTTCAACTGTATAAAAGCATCTGATAAAACCATTTACTCTCACTCAGTCTCTCTTTTTCTTTTCGCACAATGTGTTCTTAACGTACAGAGTGCATGCATGTTTACTTCCGACTAATGCCAAAGCCAGAGACTGGAGATTGAAGGCTCTTGTCTGTGTGTTGTATCACACTGAGCTAGGGTTCGCGGGGGGAAGATGTGAGGAAACTGGCAGATGGTTCTTATCTTCATGTCCTTCATTACGGTAATAAAGAGAGACACCACTTGTCTAAAAAGATGTTGGTGAGCCAAGCCGAGTCGCATCTGCTGCATTCTCTATATTATATCCTTCTATATTTTGTACATGGATGTCAATCAAATGAAATTGAGAAAATATGGGAGAAAAATACAAGTAAGAAATGAAGGCCAGATACTTCTACAATGCTTATGGAGAAGTGAATGTGCTATTTAATGGTTGAGCCTGAAAGGTCTATGGGCAATGCATAATGTAGAGGCTCATAAAATAAATCTAAAGCTTTGTGACTATACTGGAAAATCAGTGGTAAATCAGCTGATAGATATTATTACTGCCGTACATCAGCGTTTATTACCATATGGTCTATATTTCATTCATGTTCTGCAGAAATTAAGCACATAAATATGAAGCCACATCATGGATAAGACATCAGCTGCAAAATGATATGTGCTACATAAAATACTATATAAACCAATACCCGGCTAAATTAAATATATTATTCAGTTCGAAATGTTCTTTTTGTTTAAAGATCAAGTTTCGGACTTTCATTGTAACATTGTTCATGCTGGGAAATTCATGGATGTTTAATTCTAACACTTGGAAAAGTGGATTATTTACAGTAGTCACATCAAAAAGCCACAATATCAGCTCTATAGCAAAAATATTTAACAATGATATCATATGATGTAAAATAAACCTTTGGAAACAAAGTTTTCATGCAGGAAAAACTGAAGCCTTGTGTTAAACAAATTGCACCAGATACACTTAAAACATACACACACACAAAAAAAACCTTTGTCTAAATGCACTGCTAAGAAAATATTTGTCTTTAATGTTTTTTAGTTTTTTTAGCAATGTTGCAGATTTATGTATAATGAATAGCATGCTGTATCAAAAGCATTTTCATATGGTGAAGTTTGCGCAATCACTCACTATTGCCATATCTACCAGAGGCCCTAAACATCTTTTCTTTTTGCACACATTAGGGTTGTTTTCTTAATATTAAGCAACCACCCTGAACTCTTTTACAGGCATGAACAGTCATTTTCTTCAGTAAAAAGTACTTGTGGCAACCTGCCCACCACACCAGCCTTGAATCCCACGGAGGAGCTCCGGAAGGATAAAAGAAGGAGTGACGACAGTGAAGGATGAGAGAGGACCAGACCTGGACTTTGTTTTTGTTTTAGTTTATGCCAGTCGTCCGTGATGGGCTGCCGCTTTACTTTCATTTTGTTGTTTATATTTCTTTTATAGTTAAAGTATGTTTAATTTTCGCCGGTTCCAGACAACTTTTTCCCCTCATCAACAAACCTTGTTACAGTACTATTAGCTATTTTAAATTCTCATGGGCTGCACTAGTCATGGTAGCATGGATAGCTGCTGTAAGAACATTGTTTCCATGCTACTAGATGACAACAAATCACAGTAATGTATGAGAGAAATCGATACTCGGTTACTAACGTAACCTCGGTTCTCTCTAGAGAGGGAACGAGTATTGCGTAAGTTTAGCTTACGCTACGGGAAAGATTCATCTTCTCGAGATACTGAAGCCAAAAAATTATCCTTAATTTTGTATTCCTTGTCAACGCAGTGCAGCAGCTAGCAGACCTAGAGCAGGCCATCTCGCGTGCTCATTGGCTGCCCTGCGGGCAACTGCTGCAGCCTACCAGTGAGCCCGGCGTGACGTCACGCCCAATGAAGGGCGCCCGCGCCTTCATAGCGTCACAGCCCGCCAGAATGGGCGTGGCTTAGCGTATAACACTAGGGGCTGTAGGCTGACTTCCCTGGTTTTCGTCGAATGAAGCGAAGTCGCTCGTGACACGAGCACGGCCGGTTATGCAATACTCGTTCCCTCTCTAGAGAGAACCGAGGTTACGTTTGTAACCGAGTATCGTTCTCTTACGAGAGGTTCTATCGTATTGCGTAAGTTTAGCTTACGCTACGGGAACACTTTGTCAACGCCGTGCGCGCCAAGCATCCACATGAGACCCCGAGCTTTCAGGGGAACCCCATAAGTGGAAAAAATAAGGTGGCCAGCCACGCGGGCCATCACTTGTACATAAGCACACATAGGGAATACAGAGCAGCGCGCCGGTCTGTACAGGCACATGGCACATACCCTACTTAGTGCAGCTCAACCAGGAGAGCTGAGTCATGTGAGAGTGATCTGAGCAGGAGATCTGGGCAGAATACACCTCTCCTTCAGACTGACAACAGTTTAGCCTGCAAGGCAGGAACTTCTAGGTTATAAAACCTGACAAAGGTAGACGGGGAGCTCCAGCCCGCCGCTACACATATGTCATGGATAGAAATTCCACTGGACCATGCCCACGAAGAGGCCACGCCTCTCGTGGAATGAGCCCTGATGCCCAGAGGGCATTGCAGACCTTTTGACGCGTAAGCGGCCGCTATAGCGTCTACTATCCATCTGGACAGGCTCTGTTTCGAGGAGGCGAGACCCTTGGTGCGCCCACCAAACGAAACAAAAAAGCTGTTCCGAACGCCTGAAGGAGGCGGAGCGCGTAATGTAAAACCTCAGCGCTCTGACAGGGCAGAGGAGATTCACATCACCTTCGCTGTCAGATGCTGGGAGAGCTGACAACGAAATAACTTGCGCTCTGAATGGAGTGCCCATCACTTTAGGGACATAGCCATGTCTAGGTCCGAACTCAAGACACGATGCGCTGACAGACAGCACATGCAGGTCCCCTACACGTTTTACTGACGACAGTGGAGTCAGAAAGACGGTTTTCAGTGATAGATATTTCAACCCCATGGTGTCTAGTGGTTCAAATGGAAAAGCTTTCAGGGCCTCGAGGACCAATGAAAGATCCCACATGGGAACCGACGGGGGGCGCGGCGGATTCATCCTTCTAGCTCCTCTAAGGAAGCGGATGGCCAACTCATGTCTTCCCAATGACTGGCCGTGCGTCGATTCTGCGATACATTGAGCGTGGATGGGGACCTTCCCTTATCCAACAGCTCTTGTAGGAAGGTGAGCAGATGCGCCACCCCGCATGTCCGCGGGTCCAGACCTCTGTCGGTGCACCATCCAGAGAAAACCGACCATTTAGACGCGTAGAGCCTTCTCGTGGAAGGGGCTCTAGACTGCGTGATCGTGTTCATCACTCCTTCTGGCAGGGCAACGAGTACCCGTTGATCAACCATGCATGCAGAGACCAGCGCTCTGGATTGGGATGCCAGATCGCGCCGCGAGCCTGAGAGAGGAGATCTGCCCTCACCGGATTCGGCCACGGAGCTGTATGTGACAGCCCTGCTAGTTCCGGGAACCAAATCTGATTCTCCCAACGCGGGGCTATGAGGAGCACCGAGTGGCGCGTTTCCCTGATTCTCTTGATCACCTGTGGCAACAGAGAGACCGGAGGGAAAGCATATAGCGGGAGGCTGGGCCAAACCTGGGCCAGCGCGTCCTCGTCCTTCGAACAGACCGTCGGGCATTGAGCGTTGTCTTTTGACGCAAATAGGTCGACTTCCGCTCTGCCGAATAGGCGCCACAGTTTCTGGACCGTTTGGGGTGCAGGGACCATTCCCCTGGGGGAACATTGTCCCTGGACAGTTTGTCTGGGCCGTCGTTCAAATGGCCAGGCACCTGCGCTGCCCTCAGCGAGCGCAGGTGCATCTGAGACCAAATAAGGAGGCGTTCCGTCAGATTGCAGAGATTTCTGATTTACATAGGATACCACAGACATGTTGTCCGAGCGGACAAGAACATGCTGGTCCTGTATGAACGGAAGGAAGCACTTCAGCGCGTTCTCGACCGCTATCATTTCCAGACAGTTTATGTGAAAACCCTTCTCCTGGTCTGACCACTGGCCAAGGCCGGTCTGCCCTCGAACAGTGCGCCCCAACCCGAGTTGGACGCGTCTGTCGAGATGACTTTACGATAAGAGATGGTTCCCATCATTACTCCCTGCTGGTACCAGTCGGCCACTAACCAGGGCTGCAGAGCTGCTATGCAGGCCTGAGTCACTCTGATTTTCTGGCCGCCAGACACCCGGCGGGACACGCGAGCATTCAACCAGCGTTGGAGCGGGCGCATGCGCAGTAGGCCCAGCTGGAGCACCGCTGCAGCTGATGCCATACAGCCCAACATCCTTTGAAATGTTTGCAAAGGGAGAAAGCTGCCCTTCTGGAAAGATGCGGCTAGGTGGTGAACACGGCGCGCGCGCTGTGTCGATAAACGAGCCGTCATGGTCACCGAGTCCAGTGCTATTCCTAAAAAGGAAATTGACTGGCTGGGCAGTAATGAGCTCTTGGTCCAGTTGACCGTGAGACCCAAGCTTTCCAGATGACTGAGAAGCACTGTTCTGTGAGATAGCAGTTCTGTCTCTGACTGTGCCAATATCAACCAATCGTCCAGATAGTTCATTATTCGCAGCCCCTGACTTCTCAGGGGGGCGAGCGCCGCGTCCATGCACTTTGTAAATGTACAGGGTGCCAGGGACAGGCCGAACAGCAAGACGGTGTAATGATATACCTGACCGTCGAAGGCGAATCTCAAAAATTGCCTGTGACGGGGTACTATCTGAATCTGAAAATAGGCATCCTTCAGATCTAGAGAAATAAACCAGTCCCTCGGGCGAACGTGCGCGAGGATTTTCCTGGTCGTAAGCATTTTGAACGGTCTTTTCGCAAGCACTTAGTTCAAATGTCTCAGATCTAGGATAGGTCTGAAGGCTCCGTCCTTCTTGGGTACGAGAAAATATCGGCTGTAAAAGCCTGACTCGCTCAGAGAAGGCGGTACCTTTTCTATAGCCCCTTTGCACAGCAGCTTTGCTATTTCTGCGTGAAGTAGGTGTGCTACTTCCTCATTCACTATCGTCGCGGTCCGGGCTTGAAAGCGCGGGGGACGGCAAATGAATTGAAGTGTATAGCCCTGCTTTATTGTGCTCAACACCCATTCTGAAATCCCTGGGATAGTTTCCCACGCAGCTATGTGAGCCGCTAGGGGGCGAATGGCCTCCGGGTTCAGACCGCCGCCATTTGCGGGCTTGTGAAACTGAACCGGAGCCGAAAGCGCGGTGCGCGCGCTCTCGGTTCTGGGCAATGGCTGCTCGCTGAAAAGCCGAAACCGGCTGATTTATGTGAGATGTCCCAATCATAAGGGATGGGGAACAGTCTTTTGTAATTTTTTTGATGCGCGAGCAGCGCTCCGGGCGGGAAAGCTTCCTGTAAGCGTGAGCGCGTGTGCGCAGGCACGAGACTTACAAGTGTATTTGATGCCCCGATCATAATGGATGGGGAGCGTTTTATTAATGCCCTGCGTTTTGTGATAACACTTAAACGCGCGGGCTGAGCCCGGGGGGAGGTTAGTGTTAGCAAGCGTGAACGCACTCAGGCGGGCACGAGACTTACATTCATAACCTGCTTTCTTTTGTGAAACTGACCCGGAGCCGAAAGCGCGGCGCGCGCGCTCTCGGTTCTGGGCAATGGCTGCTCGCTGAAAGCAGAGACCGGCTGATTTATATGAGATGTCCCAATCATAAGGGATGGGGAACATTCTTTTTTTTTTTTTTTTTACTTTTTGACGCGCGAGCAGCGCTCCGGGCTGAAAAGCTTCCTGTAAGCGTGAGCGCGTGTGCGCGGGCACGAGACTTACAAGTGTATTTGACGCCCCGATCATAATGGATGGGGAGCGTTTTATTAATGCCCTGTGTTTTGTGTTAACACTTAAAACGCGCGGGCGGAGCCCGGGGGGAGGTTTGTGTTAGCAAGCGTGAACGCACTCTGGCGGGCACGAGACTTACATCCATAACCTGCTTTCTTTTGTGAAACTGACCCGGAGCCGAAAGCGCGGCGCGCGCGCTCTCGGTTCTGGGCAATTGCTGCTCGCTGAAAGCCGAGACCGGCTGATTTATGTGAGATGTCCCAATCATAAGGGATGGGGAACATTCTTTTTTCACTCTTTGACGCGCGAGCAGCGCTCCGGGCGGAAAAGCTTCCTGTAAGCGTGAACGCGGGCACTAGACTTAAAAGTGTATTTGACGCCCCGATCATAATGGATGGGGAGCGTTTTATTAATGCCTTGCGTTTTGTGATAACACTTAAACGCGCGGGCGGAGCCCGGGGGGGAGGTTTGTGTTAGCAAGCGTGAACGCACTCTGGCGGGCACGAGACTTACATCCATAACCTGCTTTCTTGATCGTGTAACAGAGCGGGCAGATAGTGGGCACAGACTTGTGGACACATTTCTTACATTCAACACTCGAGTGGCTTTTCTGCGCCTCATGAGAGTGTGCTCTGCCAGGTTCGGAGTGCTTATGTGTAGTGGTGAACACTGGGGCGTGGGCACTTTCATTACACTTACAACACCGACGGCATGAGCCGGACCAGACATTTTACTCTTTTTGAGATTTTTCTGGGTCGCCGTGAAAACGGCGTTTGTGTGCAGGTCGAGAGGGTCAACAAACCGGCTCGTTGGCTGCTAATTGAACCACTGCAGTAGCGTGTTTGAAGGGGACTGACAGGGAATAAACTTAAACACGCACGTCTTTTCGGAGGCGATGTGTCTGTTAGTAAGCGTGAGCGCTCGTGAGCGGGCACGTAACTTACATTCTTAATCTGACATTATACTCATTTGAGATTTCTCTGGGTCGCCGCGAGAACGGCGGATGTGTGCAGGCGAGCGGGTTGCATTACCGGCTCGTTGGCTGCCAAATACACCACTGCAGTAGCCTTATCTAAGGGGACTGACATGGCGAGACATTTC
The DNA here is from genome assembly GCF_051911475.1 of Siphateles boraxobius. Taxonomy (NCBI): domain Eukaryota; kingdom Metazoa; phylum Chordata; class Actinopteri; order Cypriniformes; family Leuciscidae; genus Siphateles; species Siphateles boraxobius. Next base: position 3,805,906 of record NW_027509042.1, read on the forward strand.
GACGGCGGCGCGCAAGCCCGTCCGGGTCATGCAGTGAGCTCGAGAGGGCTCTGCATGACGCACGAACGGGGACGCGAGGGCGGGGTAGCTCTCTTGTAACGTAAAGAGAGCTAGCCGCGTGCTCGGTGGTCGAGCAGAACTGGAACAGTGTTTGAACGAGGGCGCGCGCATGATTAGTGGGCACGGGACCTACATGTAACACAGATGATACCCGTCCGGGTCATGCAGAGAGCTCGAGAGGGCTCTGCATGACGCGCGAACGGGGACACGAGGGCGGGGTAGCTCTCTTGTAACGTAAAGAGAGCTAGCCGCGTGCTCGTACGTGTCCCTCGGCCTCATTCTCAGATGCGACGGCAGTGAGGCTCGTGAGCGGCAGCTGCGCGTCGGTGAGGAGAGGCGGGGGGTGTTGAAGGCTTCGAGTCGAGCCCGCAGGGTCGACAGCGGAAGCGTTTCACAGCCGGAAGTGCGAGGCGTCTTAAAAAAGACACTCGCTGCTCTTTTAGAATAGGTTTTAGAATAGGTTTTAGCAAGGTAAAGGATACGTTGCCGGATAGCGTAGCTCGCACGGATGGCTGAAGGTGGCGAAGACGGCCGGCTTCCTCAGCGCTCTCCTAAGCTGGCTGTCCGCTGTTCGACGGCGGCGGTGGCTTCTCTCAGATCCAGCGATGCGAAGAGCTCGCTGAAGAGACGAAAATCAGGGAAGTCAGCCTACAGCCCCTAGTGTTATACGCTAAGCCACGCCCATTCTGGCGGGCTGTGACGCTATGAAGGCGCGGGCGCCCTTCATTGGGTGTGACGTCACGCCGGGCTCACTGGTAGGCTGCAGCAGTTGCCCGCAGGGCAGCCAATGAGCACGCGAGATGGCCTGCTCTAGGTCTGCTAGCTGCTGCACTGCGTTGACAAGGAATACAAAATTAAGGATAATTTTTTGGCTTCAGTATCTCGAGAAGATGAATCTTTCCCGTAGCGTAAGCTAAACTTACGCAATACGAGAGAACCTCTCGTAAGAGAACTTCTATATAGCAGCACTGAACGGATGCTATAAGTCACTCATCACATATATAGGGCCCTAATTTAATGAGCTGAAATGCAAGTCAAACACGAAACGCAAGTAACTTTGTGGGCGTATCTCGGGCGCTGTTGCTATTATACCGGTGGGATAAATGACTCTTGCGCCCGACGCGAATCTAAAATGGGTTGGTCTGAAGTAGCTACATTACTCATAGATGTGGTTTGGGCGTAACATGAAATAAACCAATCAGAGCGTCATCTAACATTCCCTTTAAAAGCAGGCGAGCTTGTTCCATGGCGGATGGCTATAATGATGTCGGATTTGCCAGGCACACGCCAGGAGCGGTTCACAGCCGAGGAGACCGACGTTCTCGTCAGGGCCGTAAAAGATAGAGAAGTGACATTGTATGGGTATGGGAGAAATCCACCCAAATTAGCTTCGGTTAAACAGGTGTATAATAATTTGGGTAAATGTGTAAGCTAGATTAACAAAAATGGGAACTGCTGTGTCTGTGTAAATGAGAGAAGCAAAGTGTATGCGTGTTATGCACACGCTACATTATGGCCAAGCATGCGCCCTTAAAATAGCATCTGAATAACGCGCCACTGACTTTAGACTAGGATTTTCCTGGTCTGTGGCGGAATTGTTTTCTGAAACTGCGAAATTGCACCAGGGAACAATTGCGCCGGAACATGCCTTCTCTTTTCGCTGAACCGCCCCTGGGAGCGCAAATTCATTCCCTAATTTACTGACGTGCCCTAGTGGCAGCAAAAATTATTTTGCAGCCAGTGTGGTCTAGCAACTCTCCGTTGGCTTTCGAGCTGGAAAATACAAACTCTAGTCAGGCCAATCACATTGTGTATAGAGTTGGTGGGCGGACTTAACATAATGAATGCAGAATTGTGACGGTTCCGCATGAATTCCCTGCTACTTGAAAACAAAGAAGATGACCAATGCTGCTGGCGAACAGCGGACTTTCGAAACCTGTAGGGCGACCGCAGAGGAAAACTTCCTTGGTGTTGCTTTAAGTCATTCTTAAAAAAGGCAGATGTGTTCTGAGTTTTGCCAACCAGATACGGACCGGATACAACAAAAGTTTAATATATCAACTAGCTCCGCTGGTGGGAAAACGCATGGGACTCACTCAGCCACAACCATTTGTTGCTCTGATTGGTTGTAGCGCTATCCATATTGCGTGCAGAGGGAATTTGAAAGACAACTGTTTATCCCGCCACTCGGATTGAAGCATGCCAATGGTGAGTTCCCAGACCTAACATCTTTATGTGGGTCTGGCTTGCCAGGCTACCGACATGGGTCTGTGTAGGGAACAGTCTGCTGTGCGTCAGGTGCAAAATAGGAATGATACATGCGTTGGTGTACAAAGTCAAATGCGCTGGGTGCAAGATAGGGCCCATAGAATCATAAACACAGTGCTATCAACTCCATTCAGCTTTTAGAACCGTGCCTCCCAATTGGACACATCCCATATAAATGAAGGATTTGAAACCACTCACAAAGCGTCATTTTTAATTTTATCTCAGTGAGTTCTAAAGCTAATCTATAATTCTTATTCAGTTGGTTATTCAGTTATTTCTTTCAACAGGATGTCAAAACACAACAGCAAGAATACAATAATAAAGTCGTATGTCATATTAAAAGGCCCAGGGAATCATTGCAACATAGTAATTTACAAATTAGCAATTCTTCACATTAATATAAAATTCAACATATAATCATTCACCTGTGAAATCACATTATCAGCTATTTAATTTTTTTTAAATCTGCCTCATCTAATTTGATTTGGAAGACGGAACTATGCTTTCCATTAAAAACAATTAACATTTTCTAAATAAAAATGCAATATTTGTGTATTGGTGCATACATTGAAATTACTGTTACAAAAAAGTACCATGGCACATGAATTGCACTACCACTGTGCATATAAAAGTACTCCAACACTGAAAAAAAAAAATATTTACTTAATTTATCTTTTGAAAGATTTTGCACACATATTTAATTTAATTTCACATATGACTTAGCCAGTTAAAGTTTGAGTAATTTCTACTTAGTGGAAGTTTACAAGTTTATGTTTCAAGTACATGTATATAACACTGGTTTAAGCCATGCTTTCAACATGGATGCTTTACTTAGAACATTAAAATATATAAAACAGTAAACAACATATCTACAGAATAGAACACACAGATTACAATTACAATTACACAATAACGGTAAGATTCGTTAGATCATTTTCAAGAATGTGTCATTTTGAGTAGAAAATGAACTCCAGATGTCACAAAACAGCAAGTTACTTAACCTAACAACAAAAGCAATGATAAAACAGTGTAAATAAAGCTGGAAAACCTGCAACCTTGTTAATTATTAATGCCCCAGTGCATGATGGGAACACCAGTATAAGAAAGTTGAGTTGGTTTAACTTAATTTTTTAACGTTGAAATTTACGCTTTAATTTCTACAAGATAAAACTGAGCACTAATATAGAATTTACTTTGTTTTTTGAAATTCTTGCCTGAACTAACTTATTCAGATAGATTTTTTTCCTGTAATATTTACTTACAGAATCATTTTTATCAGTGAATATACTTCCATTTTGCATTATTTTATAAGCAGATATGAAATAGAAATGATCAATTGATCAAAGTTGTCTTACCACTTATTTTTCCCGCTGCTACCGGCAGTATAAGCGTCTGACAAAACAGCGAGAGGAGAGCCAAATGTTGCCAATGCATCTCGAGAAGGAACAGGTTCTGTAACATCTGCCTGAAAGACTGCCTCTGAAAGACAGCCAGCCTCATGGAAACTCATCGCTAACAGCATGATGCTCACCCTGCCCACATCACCTGATCTCCACAAACATCTGTCCAATTTACTTTTCAGCTGTTGAGTAATTGTGTTCGTTTCAGGATGTTGTTTCGCTTGTATTTCACCTTTAATTTCACATACCTGAGGCAAAACTCAACTTTTGACCTTTCCGTCAAACCATAATCCTTAGCCTAACTATTTCATCCCTCTATATTTAGACGATTTAGAAGTTTTAGGTTTATATTTCCAAACACATTGGGAGACATATTGCAGTTTGCTGTGGTTGTAGTGGCCTGGATCATGCAGATATCCTTCATGTTCTCTATCATTAAAAATCTGTGGAGGGAAAAATTGAGCTTATATATATAAATTAAATACGTTTTGTGGCTGCCGTCTACAGTTTTTCATGGACCTGTCTTAAATTACAACAAATGTTCCACAAAAAACAAATGCAGGAATTAGACTGAAAATGACCAGATCAGTCAGTGAAAACAGCTTTCGAGGGTAATTAGGCTACTCTTGCTTCCAAATTGGCAAGAGGGCTGTTTACAACACACTTTAAAAATTCCATTAGTATGCAGTTAGATCTTTCTTTAGGTTTTCTCCCTACTGCTGCATCCTTTCCAGTGCATTGCCTTTTTAAATCAAAACGTAAAAAGAATAAATGACTGATATTCATTTAATGTCACCATGTTCTCAATAATACAAGAATTAGGTAATCAATATACTTTAAGGTAATTTGAAGAATACCATGGTTTTCATCAAAAAAGTTTCATAAAATGTTAATTTTTTAGATGATGGTATGATATCACTTAGATGGTACTAGTAAAGGAATACCATAGTGTTTTGAAATATACCATGAAACAAAAATGGGTAACGCTTTCTTTTACAGTCCTGTTCCCCATGGACATACTATGTAGCTTACTTATTATAGTAATTACAATAATTGGGTAATAACTAGGTACTAACCCTGAACATACCCCTAAACCTAACCTTAACCCATGTACTTACCTTATATTACCCAGTACTTTCTTAGGTAAGTACACTGTAAGTTCACGTAAGTTAACGCACTGTAAGATTAAGCATTATTACCCAGTACTTTCTTAGGTAAGTACACTGTAAGTACCAGCAAGTTAACATACTGTAAAAGGAAGCGTTACCCAAAAATGTATGTACTGTTTTTTTATGTTACTCCAAGGTACAACGAATAATACCATGGTACTATGGCATTCATCCGTAGTACTTTTTTTTTAAAGTGATGAAATAACATGATAGCACTTACAAAATAAGTACCAAGCAGTATCATGGTATCATTGTGTTTTGGACATGTTGCCATGGTACTACCATGGGAAGGGGTTACTATATTGAAATACACAATGGTCCTAAAAATGGTCCCAAAATTATTGTACTATGGTATTTCGTAGAGGGTATTTCCAAAAACACCATAGTAGAACCATGGTATGTGTTGGTACTTTTGATGTAAATTGCCTGGTAGCCTGCCTTAATATGGTAATCATTCAGTACCATGGTATATTCAAAGCAGCATTCATCAAACATAATTACCCTTACAAACAATAACTGTGTCAGATGGAACCATGGTATATTTCAAACTATCATGGTATTAGCATCTGATATTACTCTACAATGGTATTGAAGCCTACATCTTCTCTGTGGGGCTTAAAGTAACTGAAGTTATGCGTTATATGACAGCGACTGAAATCTTCTTACACCATGTCTACACCGGATGTCCCGCAACAGCTTGTGGTTGTCTACACTGGACGCTACGAAGCGACCGTTGCAAATCCATTTGTTCTTCATGTCAGAAGTAGAGGGCATCAGTTTACTGTCGGCAATTCATTCATGTGTCAAGCCACACCACATCCAGTGTAGACAGCATTGCTGATTATAATGGGTTCTATTTGTTTTTGTCATGTCGCACCATTCTCGTTTGGTGCAGACGCTGCGTCATGCACACATGTCAAAAACCCATAGCTGAGGTGTGCAGCTCCAGTAAGGTTGTGAACTCTTGAAATGGCTCTGTGTGAGTGTGTTTGATAAGTGGGCTGGAAGTGCATGAAGGGGGGATAGGCGCCGTTGACATCACACGTCTCTGTTGCACTCTCTTCCAATCAGTGTAGCACCACTGGATTCAAAGCGTGCCGTCAGCACCTGGTCTGTTGTGATGTCGGGGAGCCCACTTCCCTGTTGGTTCTCATTTGTTGGATTGTCTCTCTCTCTGGTTTCCTTTGTGGCGGTTATGGATGTAGTGAGAGGGGCAGCTCCCCTCCACGGGCTTCAAGTACTTGATACTCAATCTTATCAGAAGATAAAGACATGCACAGACTTACAGATACATAACATATCTACTGTTGTTTTTCAACCCTATGGCAGATATGTTTACATTTTATCAAACCTTTTATCCTGTGTAAGGAGTCAAATCACTTTCCCCTGTAACATTTCCTTTGACAGAGATCATGTTATATACAGGACTGCTGTAAAGCATGCTTTATTTCAACAGGAAAGTTCATACAGAAATGAACATTTTGCCATTATTTACTCACCCTCATGTTGTTCCAATTCCTGCAGGATGAAACACAATAAGATGTTTTGGAGAAATACGCAGCTCTTTTCCATAAAATGAAAGCATATTGTGTCCTTGGCTTGTCAAGCTAATAAAAGGACAAAAAAGCATAAAAAAACATTGAAGTTTTATGAGATGAAGATGAAGGAGGGTTTAAAAATGTTTCAATAAACAAAAGGTAATAGAAAACAAAGGTAAAGGTAAAGAAAACAAACTCAGGTAATACAAGAGATGAAGGCAAAGTAACAGCATGTCTACACACAAACACAAACAACAACTGACAACTGAAGGGTGAAAGATAACAACTACAATACACTGTGATAATGAGATTAACGAACAGGTGAGATGATTAGATTTATAAAAATGTAAAAAAAAATTATGCGTTTTAGCCGTTCGTTTTGGGTGCCTGAAAACTTTTGAAAACGGGTTTCAAAGTGCAAGTTTTTTTTAAAAAACGGTCTTGTGTAAACAACAAAAATGCAAATCTCTGAAAACAATGATGTAATGCACATGCGTATTACATGTTCAATCTATAGTGTTTCATCGCCATATCTAATGGCCTGGCAGCAAAATACAGCCATTCTAGTCGTTTTTGCTGATCCAAGTGGGGATCGTTTTGACAATGGTGTCGTCTGTACACGGAAAACATAAAGGAACAACTTCTCAGATTCAAGCATATCGTTGTCGTGTAAACATACCCTGAAGGTATAAAAAAATATGCAGTTTCCCAATGGGAGAAAACAGTTCAAGATATATTTTCTTTAAAAAAATATATATATATTGTTTAGATAAATGCAGATTTTTACTGGAAAACAAAAGACCAAACATGACTTTACAGTGTTGCTATAGCTATAGGCCTAAATGCAAAATCCCCCAAAAAATTTTTTTAATTCAAAATATAACTTTTATTCCTCGAAGGAAGATTGATTCGCCTCTCCAAAAAAGATAAGGTACTGCTACTGACTTTTAAAGCAAGCAGTTTCATTTAACACTGACCTGGTTACCTCCTTGTTTCCCTTTAGCCTGAACCCATTAATAATCTTTAAACACACACACATAATGATGACTGACACTCTTAAAGTCTGCAGGACTGGAGTGTAGAATGAATGGAATGCATGAAACACACATTTCTTCAATATTCCACAGATGGAATGTGGGAGAGAGTTTTGAAGACATCTTATTTCTGTCAAATATCTATAATGTAGAATGATGTTTTATATAAATTTTTTTTTTTAAGAATTGTTTGATTATTCATTATATTTATAAAATCATTCAGGGGCCATATTACACTCCTGTCAGATATTTCCAAACTAAACATTTCAGTTAACAGCTAAGTTTAATAGACAGTTTAACGATGTGAGTGGATTGACAGGTTGAAGAGATGTATGTAATGGTCTAGCAGTATCTGTCTGTAAAAGAGAAAGACATGAAGTGGAGACTCGCCCTGAGGCGCAAAGAAAATAAGTTCAAGTGCTAACAGACTTTAGCTTACATTTATAAAGTAGCAGGGCATCCCAAACAAGGGCCATATGCTCCACCCGAACTGTGTGTGTGATGTGCTCAACAGGACAAGAGCGGCCAAAGCACGCTAACAATCATAAAGCACGCTAACAATCATAAAGCATGGTAACAATCATCGGCAACACTTCATTTTAAGGTGACGTAGTTACACTCTACTACATGTACTTACTAGTAATAACAGTAAATGATGCATAATTACAAGTAACTAACCCTAAACCGAACCCTAACCGTATAAGTACATGTAGTTTATTAATATTACTCAGTACTTATTTTGAGTACATACAGTTGTGGTCAGAATTATTGGCACCACTGGTAAATATGAAGATATCAAATATCAAAGATGGCTGTAAAAAAAGGCCTTTTGATCTTTCATTCACAAAATTTAAATTAATCTAACCTTTCATTGAAGTAAAAAAAAATTAAAGTGGGGGTAAATCACATTGTGAAATAAATGTGGCAATAATTTTTGCAACCTCCTTTTGCCAAGAGAACAGCTCTGAGTTTTCTCTGATGAGTTTGGAGAACACCTGACAGAAGATCAGAGACCATTCCTCCATACAGAATCTCTCCAGATCCTGCAGATTCACAAGTTCATGTTGGTTCTTCTTCTCTTCAGTTCACCCCACTAATTTTGACTCTAATGGGTTCAGTTTAGGGGACTGGGACGGTCATGGAAGCTTCATTTTGTGCTCAGTTGTTGAGTTGATTTTGATTGTCCTGATGGAAGATCCAACCATGGGGTATTTCTTATCCCTGTTTGCTCTAAACACATCTGGTGGGTTTGCTGCCAAAAAGCTCTTTTTTGTTTCATCTGACCATAGAATCTGGTCCCATTTGAAGTTCCAGTCGTGTCTGACAACTGAATTTGCTGGAGTTTGTTTTTGGATGAGCGAGGAGGATTTTTCTTGAAACCCTCCCAAACAACATGTGGTGATGTAGGGGTTGTTTGATTTTTTTTAAGGCTTTCTGGCCCCCAAGACTCAAGTAATCTCTGCAATTCTCCATCTGTGATCCTTGGAAAGACTTTGGCCACTCAAAGACAATATAGACACACATCCTCTTACTGGCAGATTCGTAACATCTTTGGTGGATTGGAACTTCTTAAGGATTGGCCTGATGGTGGAAATGGGGATTTTTAATGCTTTAGCTATTTTCTTACACCCACTTTCTATTTTGTGATGCTCAATAATCTCTTGCTGCACATCAGAACTTTATTCTTTGGTTTTACTTGTTATGATGGATGATTAAGGGAATTTGGCCTTTGTGTTTCCTCATAATTATACTCCTATGAGCCAAAAGTTTTACAATTTCATGTCCCTAGTCCCCCTGGTGTGCTAATTTTTTAAAAATATTAATGGGAATATACTTCATATATTTTTATTTTGTATTTTACAGCTCTGTTGCATGTCTGTTTTTAATGAAATGCTTTCCTGATTTCATGCATTCTTTGGTAATGTTTGGTTTTACTACAATGCTACTAGCAACCACATTATTATAATTTTGTCATGCAGTGAAACCTTTACTAAATAACCACAATTTGTAGTTACAGAAATGTTTTTGTATCTAAAGTGCAGATGTAATGGCACAATGCACAATAAAATAAAATAAAATAAAAAAATAAAAATAATATACAGCTTATTTGGATGTTTAATCACGATGAATGTGGTGTGAAAGGTAGCTTCATGGAGCTGGTCCGGCTTTGATGTGCAACTGAATAGCTCGTATTTCATGATAACAATGTGTCATGTCTGGACCTCATTACCAGTGGAAAACCTTCACACATGGTTTCCTTATTTTCAGACAAACCTGTGTGGACAAACCTACTGAAACTATGTGCTTTGAGACCGAATGTTCTGTATGTGATCTGAAGTCAACATATGCCTTCAAGACAGCTGGCTCTAGAACTTCATACCTGACTTACAGTAAATCCTCAAGACTTTGAGAACTGAACTGATCTAATCTTTCCAAGCTGAATACCTACAGTCTTTAACATGGCAATGAAAGCACCTGTTTTGTGTTTTCCTGCACGTCTAACGAGACAAACCTGACAAATGCTAGATTGCTGTGGTTGCCAGGATGTTGCTGTTTTAGTAATTTGCAATGTTGTTAGGGTGATCTCAGTGGGTGATTTGCATATTTTTGCCTCTAAATATAGCTCCTTCAGATTTTCACACATTTTATTACATGGCAGCGAAAATCACAAGTCATATTGCTAATAAAAGTAACAGCATACCTCTATTCTTCTCTTAAAAAGCACATCACAATATGGCAAAACAAACTGGACCATATGATGTCAAAAGTCTAGCTAGACATATACTGTTGCCCTGATACTTTTTGAGTGCACATAGCACAGCAGTGCAGACAGTGTAATGTAGATGAGGTACGACTGATGTAAATCTGAACTAATAAACCTTTCTGGAGAGCTTTGATTCATAAACCCTTAAACTTTGAGTGGCATCAAACAGACATCTGGAGGCCATAATGGCAAAAGGACACTCTTCAAAGCGCCCTTGAAAGCAAATGGATAATTGTCATGAAATGTCAGAAGTGTTTCTGATCTGTGTGATTTTTATATGTTAATTATTATGTACACTACCATTTACAAGTTTGGGGTCAGTATGATTTTTTAAAATCTCTTAATCTCTTGATCAAAAATACAGTAAAAATAGAAATTTTGTGAAATATAATTACAATAGTATTATGTAATTTATTCTTTGATGCAAAGCTGAATTTTCAGCATCATTACTCCAGTCTTCTGTGTCACATGATCCTTCAGAAACAATTTTAATATGCTGATTTGCTGCTCAAGAAACATTTATAAACATTTAAAAGTTCAAAAGCATAACAATTATTTGATATAGAAAACTTTCTAACAATGTAAATGTCTTTACTGTCACTTTTGATCAATATAATGCATCCCTGCTAAATAAAAATATTAATTTGTTTTAACAAAAAAAAAGGACTGTCCCCAAACATTTGAACGATAGTGTATGAATTTTTACTACGTCATATTAATTGAAAGACTACGTGAAATTTATGTAATACAATATGTTCATATGCACAAATCAACAGTGATCATATTTTCAGTACATTGTGATTTATTGTTAAATACAGTATTTTGTTTAATCCAGTATAGCCTACTACTAGTCACAGATATTCTGTCAAAACAGTAAATCTCAATGTGTATGAGTGGTCTTTAAATAAAAGTTCAAAGGTCTCTTAAGAACTGTAATTGAATGTAAGCCACACTGAAGCATTGATTAGATGGAAGGCCTGCTCTCTGAAGTAAGCTTCTGTGCAATGTGTTTTCAATACACCGTAAGTCGAACCAGATGCTGATGTTATCTTTATTCTTAGCTTGAGAATGTCAAGTAAAGCCATGTACATGAAAAATGAATGTGAATCTTATCATTCTTTCATGATTTCTGACACAACAAAGATTAAATTGATAACTTGGAGGGATATAATGCACTGTGCACATTGTGATTGTGATCATTTATTTTTTTAACTTTTTGTGTTTACTCTCTCATCCTATTTATAAATAAATATATTGCAGCCTGCAAACATCATATGCATAATACATAAATAACAAATACAAACATATAATGAAAACATATTTCAAAAAAGCTCAATTACAAGCAGGTGGTGATAAAATGAGGAACTATATATTGTTGCTGTTACAAGAAAGCACGGTGACCGCACAATGATGGTATCAGGAGGGAATACCTTGGTACATACATGGTAAAGCATAAATAAATAAAAGCTTAAGGTAAACTGTTTGTAGGATAGCCTAGCACACTCCACAGAAATACTCCACAGATAAAACGCCCATTTCCAGGCAAACAAACAGTTCCGAACAAACTGACTGAAATAAATTTAATTAAAATAACGGATGCTATATTACATTAGCTATGTTTCGGATCAGTCAAAGAATGTTAGTAATCAGAACTTAGAAATGATCAAAATCTATTTTCCAAAAGTGTTCTATCGCTTTTACTATCAACGGAATGAACGTTCGATCAGTTGTTGTTTCCAGTCGGGAACATTTCTCGTCGGACCACTTGTGCATGACCAACTAATTTAGCTATAAACATTGGTAGAATTTACATTTACACAAACATAATAGTTCTTTCAAAGCTAGCGTTAAAATTCATACGGAATATTGCTGTCATATCTGCGGCGTCCATACGTGCCATGCATTCAGAGTTTAAGTCGCTCTTTATTTTTACACAGAGCGCTGTTTGTTTTGGTTTCATTTCTGCTGAATATCACTCTGTTTAAAGATGGCTGGACTGGAGCTGCTCTTCAACTGCGTATCAAACTCTATAACCTGTTCTCAAGATGCTCTGATATGTTTTGTACACTGGGAAATAGTGAAAGGTGGCTATAAATGTCTCGGCATTGGAGATGATGTAAGTGAATGATGACTGATGATAATATGTTACAAAAACAAGCAGTCTTGTGTCCTAACTGAAATGTCATACTAAGACACTTTTTCACACTGACTACAAAAAAGTGTAATTGTCAATGCATTAGATAAAGTATCGAGCCAATAGGCATTTGTAGCAAATGTTTTACTGTTTTGTTTTGAAGGCGCGCGGTAATATTTGCCTGATTATTAAAGATTGATTTTCCACACAGCCTAAAGATGGAGAGAAGTCGTCAGAACTGCTTCCACCCGGCTGGAATGAAAGCAATGAGCTGTATGCACTCAGATACAGATCAAATGATGACCGGTCAAACCTACTGCTCAAAGCCTTCACAGTGGATTCAACCCTGATCTTTAATTTAATGGTTATTAGATTGTATTATATGCAATGCATTTCGTCACAGATGACAGAATAGTGTTAGACTGGATGGTTTTCAACACTCCTTTTTATTCTTTTGTAGGACTCCACAACAGAAAAAGTAACCGATCTCACAGTTAACGTCAGTGAGTATGTTGATGATGCCAATATGCAGACGTTTGAAAGGTTTGTGAATTTATTTGGTACAATGTTTAGGTGTCCTTTACCCGTACAGTACCGGTTAAACGTTTGGAAACATTACTATTTTTAATGTTTTTGAAAGAGGTCTTTTATGCTCATCAAGCCTGCATTTATTTGAGCAAAAATACAGAGAAAAAAAACAGTAATATTGTGGAATATTATTACAATTTAAAATAATGGTTTTCTATTTTAATATACAGTACAATTTATTTCTGTGATGCAAAGCTGAATTTTCAGCATCTTTACTCCAGTCTTCAGTGTCACATGATCCTTCAGAAATCATTCTAATATGCTGATTTGATGTTATTATTAATGTTGGAAACATTTTTGATGCTTAATATTATTTTGGAACCTGTGATACTTTTTTCAGGATTCATTGACAAATAAAAAGTTAAAAAAGAACAGCATTTATTCAAAATAGAAATCTTTTCTAACATTATAAATCTTTACTATCACTTTTTATCAATTTAACACATCCTTGCTGATTAAAAGTATTAATTTCTTTCAAAAAAAGAAAGAAACAAATTACTTTTTAAAAAACAACAGTTTGTGTTAGGGTTAGGATTTGTTACAAAAGATTTCTGTTTTAAATAAATGCTGTTATTTTGTATGCAGGTTATAAAAAAATATTAAGCAGCACAACTGTTTCCAGCATTGATAATAAATCCGCATATTAGAATGATTATGAAGGATCATGTGACACTGAACACCGTAATGATGCTGAACATTCAGCTGTGCGTCACAGAAATAAATTATATTTTAAAGTATATTCAAATAGAAAACCATCATGTAATAATATTTTACAATGTTTCTGTATTTTTTTTATCAAATAAATGCAGGCTTGATAAGCATAATAGACTTCTTTTCAAACAAATGATTAGTTCTTCTATAGTTTTCTGTACATATGCAAACTTTCTCTGGAAAAAAAGCTCAATGCCAACATATCTGTGATAGTGGCAATATCAAATGAGTAATCAGTTGAGGTAAATCAAAAAAGGTTATGCATTTTCGAACTTATTAATTTTGCTTTCAGCGTGTTTAAGAACACAGATGAGTTGACCGCAAAGCTGAAGTCCTCACTGCTGCCCACTAAAAAAGAGGAGCGTCAAGGAAAGACAGAGAGGAAGACAGACAGTGAAAGAGCTTCAAACTTAAGGGACCCTCACCGGGATCCTCTCCTGATCCCAACCAGAGGCCCTTCAAACAGACAGCCTCCTAACTGGTGAACGTTCATTCTCTCAAAATTTTTTTAATGCAATTTATACATTGGTTTTCAAGGGTATCAACTTTCTAGAGGAATGTCTAGAGGTCATTTTCAGGTGCTCGAGCAGCCAGCTGTTGCTATGGTCACCGCCTCAGGTGATCCTAACTTCTGTTCAGGGAAAATATGCACTCTGAGTGATTTCACTTTTGTGGTCTGTATTGTTTAAATACACAGCTAAACTATGAAATAAGGACCTTATTTAGAGGGTCAGTCCCCTGTGTTTGTGTATCCATGGTCTGTACCAGGGTTATTATTATAACTAAAACTAAATAAAAATAAAAATAAACTTGCCAAAGCAACATTTCCCATTTTCATTTAGTTTAACTTGGTGTACTAAAACAAAACAAAACTAAAACCTAAATTTAATTCGAACTATATAGCTGCACACACAAGAAAATTACTAAAAATCTAACTGGAAATGAAAATGTAATGATATAAAAATGGAAAATATTAACATAAAATCTAATTCGATATTTAAATTAAAAACTATAATAGTATATCAAAGATAATAAAATCAACACTGGTCTGTATGACTAAGATTAATAAAGTAAAAAATAAATAAATAAATAGTATGATGAAATAGTCTTCTAATTTCATAAGATTTATTAGCAGAATTAAACTGAGATTTTTTGTGTGGTTATTTCATGAAAGAAAAAGACAAATTTATAGAATGCAGTATTATTTTTTTAATTGTTAAATGGGGCAATTTTTAAATGTCACTACATGAGATCCACCAATAGCAAGCCACAACCATCCATGGGAAAAATGTCCCGCCCTAAATGTATTTCTTGTTCGAGAAACTGTTTCACATACATCACAAAAAGGAAGAAAAGACTATCGCAACTTCCATTTCATCCCAACTTTACCTTTAACAGAAACTATATTAACTCTAATAGATTCAAATAGATCTCTCTGTGAGTTTGCCTGCATGTTTGTTGAGTTAATCTGTAAATGAATGTGTTTGTGTGTGTGTGTGTGTGAAGGACGTTATGGGGTGCGCTGGGTCTTTGCGAGCGAGACTTGTATGTGTGTTGTGTAGGTGTCAGCTCATGTCCTCTGTCCTGTTTAATATTTCCCAGCGCGAGTCCTGCGAGAGCTCTCACTGCTGTACTGTGTCTATTTTTGAAACACTGAGTTTTGTGTGTCTGGCACTGCAGACTGTTCACTGAGAGACTGGGAGACTGCGGTGCGTCTCAATCAGCTCCCTAGTTCAGTAGTCAGGGCACTGATCAGGGAGGCGGACATTTTAAGGGCTGTCTCAATAGCAAAATCCTTCCACTTTATTTTTTATAGCATTTATCAAAGGGGTCATCGGATGCCAAATTCACTTTTATATGGTGTTTGCATATAAATGTGTCTTTGCAGTGTGTGGACACAACCACCATACAATGAAAAAAATGAAAGAGACATGCAGTGAAACTTAAGGTCATGGCAGAAACCCAGAGGTGGATTTCTGTGTTTGTCTTCCACTTCCCCTTCCTGGGTTCACGGTGACCCCTATCAGATTCTTTATGATGTCAGCGATTTATCGACTTGCTGTTGCTGTGGGTGTGATGTAATTCAGTCAAACGTGCTCTGCTGCCAGACACTAAGTGTCCCGGGTTAAAACCAAAGAGCCTGTAGCCTTTCAAAACACTGAGTCACATCCAATCACATTCTGCATCTGGAGATTCACAGGTTACGCCAAATTATCATCTACATACTGAAAATGTATTAATCAAACAACCATATGTTGTTAAAAAAATTGGAATCATACACACTTTATATTTTGTTATTTAATTCAGTGACATTCAGGCATATAAAAAAAAAACAATGTACTGTGTACAATTATTAAGTTTTTTTGAAGGAAATTAATACTTTTATTCAACAAAGAATGCATTAAATTGATCAAAAGTGGCAGTAAATACATTTATAGTGTTACAAAAGATTTATGTTTCAGGCAAATTACTTTACATTGAAAAACGTTATATTAATCAAAGAATCTTAAAAAGAAAAGTAGGATCATGTGACAATTCAGCTTTGCCACATGAATAAATTACATTTTAAAATATATGAATTTGGGAAAAGTTATTTTAAATTGTAATAATATTTCAGAATATTACTGTTTTTACTGTATTCTTGACCAAATAAATGTAGCCTTGCCTCGCAGAAGAGACTTCTTTCAGAAACATTTAAAAAAAAATCTCACTGACTCCAAACATTTTTGAATAGTAACATACAATAGTATTGTTAGTATTATGCCGTTATATATAACGATATTTATACTGTATACTATATTCAATACATTGTAACAGAATGCTTCTGAAATGTCTTTCTTTGTGTGTTGTGTTTTAGGCCTGACCCGATGGCTCCTTTTGCTGCAGGTGGTGCCGATCTGGATCCCTTTGGGTGAGAAATCCCATAACTTAATTGCCAAAACACTCATCTGTAAATGCATCATGCATGTTGACCTGTACATTACAGATACAGAAACTTTCTTAGGGGTTTTTTCACACTGGCCATGTTTGCCACGATCCGAACCCTAGTGCGTTTGTTTCAGGCGCTCCTTTTAGAGTCTGGTTTGGTCATCACGAACATGCACGGCGCAGGATAGAAGACAGAATCCGGTCAATATATTGTGATTATTGTATTCATTTAATGCTAATAAACACAGAAGTGAATGCGTCTACTGTATGTGCGTCGCATGAACGCGGCTTTCTGCTGCTTGCAAACGGGCGCCTTTGCTCCATATGCTCAAGGGTCCATGTGACAGCTTTCACATTACCAGTTTTTCATTCGAACCGTGCTGTTTCGAACTAAACCGTCAGTGTGAAAGCACCCTGAGATGTGCACAATGAAATTTTTGGATCATAAATAAAACAGTTGGAGAAAGTAGCATCGATAAAAGGCATCACTGAACATTTAAGAATGAAAATGAATGAGTGCACCTTCAAGGAACGACCTTGCGCGCTGAATTATTAATAGGTCTTGTCTCTTGGTTCTTTCTCCAGGGGAAGGGCAGGTGGAATGATCGTCGATCCATTACGTGCCGGGTTTCCTCGCTCAGGGTTTGACCCCTCCTCTGGTATTCCTGGAGTCCTCCCTCCAGGCGCTGTGCCCCCTGGTGCCCGCTTTGACCCCTTCGGCCCGGTTGGGCGACACAGACCCGGGTAAGAGCTTTAATGGGATCTTTATTGCTGCCAAAGATCTGAGTTTAGCTGTAAAACTGCACTTACCTCATTTACATCATATCCTCACCTCTAATGCCTTTCGTTTGGCTTTCTCTTTCAGGCCAGACCCTGATCACATGCCTCCACCAGGCTATGATGACATGTTCATGTAGTAGAATAAGGAGTACGCACTTATGCAACATCCCATAATTCTCACTGCTCTGCAGTCGTATGCACTTTGTGTTTGAATAAACTGTT
This sequence comes from Siphateles boraxobius, assembly GCF_051911475.1. Taxonomy (NCBI): domain Eukaryota; kingdom Metazoa; phylum Chordata; class Actinopteri; order Cypriniformes; family Leuciscidae; genus Siphateles; species Siphateles boraxobius. Next base: position 3,823,502 of record NW_027509042.1, read on the forward strand.
GTGAAACAGAATTCCTTAAATAAATAGCACAACTCGTTTTCATTTTGACATTGACAAAATAATTCCATTTTTTCCACTGTTATGTGTGCTACTGACTTATTCTGCATTGGTAAATTAAACTGCTTTTATTCTGTCCCATTTCTCTGATGTGATTGATCTCTTTCTGATAATAAATGCAAAGTAAGTTTTATATATATATAGCATTTCATACACAATGGTCATTCAAAGTGCTGTACATAAAAGGAATTACAAATAATCGTTACAGATTATCAAGGAATAAAATTAATAATAATAAGTAAAAAATAAGGTTATAATAAAAATGATTTAATTTAAAATGAAAAATTGGTTTAAAAATAAATATAATTAAGAACAAATAAAAAGAAAAGAGTATTAAAAGATCATGCAGTGCATCAGTAGGAAGCAGTGATATTTTATTACAATTGAGATACTATAATGGTTTTAATTAATATTTGAATTTATTTTATTATGAAATTTCTCGTTTTCATTTTAATTTTAGTTTAAAAAAATTGTTGCTTTTTTATGTGTCTATTTTTTATTAATTCAAATTTCAGTTTTAGTTATCTAAGTACATAAAGTTACTAAATAAATTGAGAAATTTTGCCTTGGCAACTAGCTAAAATAAAATTATTATTATTTTTAAGTAACAAAACCGTTATTTATGGTTTTAGTTTGTCAATTCAATTCACCTTTCTTATATAGCACTTTATACAATACATATTGTTTCAAAGCCTCTTTACAGTGATAAACTGTAAAGGAAAATAATGATCAATGATGCCGATTTATGCTTAACAGATTTATGCTGTGAAGCAACTCTAAAAAGACAATAGAAAAGACCAATCAAATTTCTTTTTCCAAAAAAAAAAAGAGTTGGAGCCATAGTTGGGCAAGTGGGGGCTCACTTATAAAACGTGCATACGAACAGATTTAAACTTTGAGTGTGTGTACGCTTAAATCCACGCCAACGTTCATATTAATAATAACGGTCTTTGACATGGAAAAGTGCTTATAGCCCCACATCAGGGTCTAAGCAAATGTACGCACTTTTCCTTGCGGGAGAGAGTCGGAATACTGCAGGTATATTATCTAAGCGATTCTCTCCGCTCGCTGTTCTCGAGTAAGGATTTGGATGTTAGTGCTCTTTTATTTGTTAATGACATTAATTTGGCGTCGTTTACCAGGCGGAGCTCTGAAAGCATTCCTTCTCTGAATCACTGATGTCATGTATGCATCTGAGAAATGATCATGAGATCAAATTTAGGAAGGTTTCTATGCAACATATTATAAATGAGGCCCTTGGTGTGGTTGCACTTCAGACGACCCGAGTTTGAGTCCCGGTTTGAGATCTTTTCCCGGTCCATATTCCCTCTCCCATGATTTTCTGTCTGTCCTCCTACTGTCCTAACTAAATAAAGGCGTAAAAAAGTTATATATATATATATACCAAGTCATCTGAAAAGTTAAAACTGCTTTGATTTGTGTGAGGGATTTTCTCCTACATGAGAACTGCAGTGAACTTGCTCACTAGTCTCTTTAAAGTATCAGTAGATGAATGGAAAGCTTCTGAGATGGTTGATTCAGTGAGAGGAACATGAAGAAGCAGATGTAGTGGAAATCAATGCCTGTAATGGCCACTGTGAGTCATGATGTCCGCAATGTCAGTGTGACTGTCCTTCACTGCCAGAGATAAAGACACTCGAGTGTCCTCTAGGAATGACTGCGCTAAAATAGTGGATATCACTGGGAAAATTAAGTGCTTATTTGTTAAGGGACTTCAGAAGATGTAGAACTGTTAGTCACAATAGAGTGAAAATACTTCTGTGCTTCACATTTAATGTGAAAACGTGTTCCACAAAGTGTTCAAACACTTTTAAACATCAAATAAAGCAATCGAGTCTCTTCAGAAATATGGATTCGTTTTTCGAACGCTTTATGACCTTTTTCAAGCATCAGAGTGGTAGTTGCGTAGCTGTCAATGGAGGGACTGAAACTCTCAGATTTCATCAAAAAGATCTTCATTTGTGTTCTGAAGGTAAAAGAAAGTCTTATGGGTTTGGAACGACATGAAGGTGAGTAATTAATAACAGAATTTTCATTTATTGGTGAAATAACACTTTAACTTTGATCATCTGAAGGTTATCATTAACAAACCTCTTTAAAAATGTTTTGCTTGAGAAGTGTGCTTGTGCTTACTTTTTAATTAAATAAATGGGTCTTTTGTTTTGTTGTGCAATGATATTCAGACATTTTAAGTGATACATTTGTCCCATGCGATTCTTTAAAGTTCCTCTGCGTTCGATGTATCAATTCAATCAAACAGGTATAGCAACAAAAAAGATTTATTTCACGCATGGAAACAGTATAAAAAGGTGACACGTTTGCCTTGAACAAACATGAAGTGGTAACAGACTTTAAATACACAGCTGACATTGTACACATGCAATTCTAGCACCCCTGCTCTCCACATTAAAAAACAAAGTGATTGGCCCAAAGTACCGTGGTACTGCATTTCATTTGAATATATAACAGTCTGTTTGGTTCACACAAGTATTATACACATCATTAAGCCTCTGCGGTGTTTGAAAGCTGCGTTTGTAATTCTCAAGGATTTCTAGGAACTCTTTCTAGCCCGACTCCATGATTAACCTTCACAGATTGTACAACAATGATCATTTTAACAAAGATGAGCATCTGCTTCTAATCAGCCCAAACAACTATACAAGCCCCATAATTGTGCTCATTTGGATAGCATACTATCATACTACTCTTACTATTTTTGCAATATATGCACATTGTTTGTATGCATGAAATACACGGATGACCTACTACATTTGATCAAATGTGCAGTACACAACATATTGAAATAATCACATTTATTCAGGAATTATTATGCCACTCGCTTAATATATCATGCAATATGGTGAGGCTGTTTTTTTAAGTACACCACCGGTCAAAGATTTGGGGTCGGTATGATTTTAAAATGTTTTTGAAAGAAGTCTCTTATGCTCACAAAGATGCATTTATTTGATCAAAATAACTGTTTTCTATGTGAATATATATTAATATGTAATTTATTCCTATGATCAAAGCTGAATTTTCAGCATCATTACTCCAGTCTTCAGTGTCACATGATCCTTCAGAAATCATTCTAATATGCTGATTTGATGCTCAAGAAACATTTCTTATTCAATTTTTGGAAACCATGATACATTTTTTCAGGATTCTTCGATGAATAGAAAGTTTAAATTAACAGTGTTTATTTAAAAATAATTTTCTAACATTGTCTCTTTTGATCAATTTAATGCATCTATGCAGAATAAAGGTATTAATTCAAAATCTTACTGATGCCAAACATTTAAACAATAGTAAGTATACTAGTAGTGTTCCACTCTCAATAGACTCAATGTGACTAGCTCAGTTCAGTCTGTCGTGTTGAAAAAGTGTAATAACATTTCATAATGCATTTTAATGACATTCACATTCATTTAGGATTGTGCATGAGCAATGTGACCAACGGCACACTTTTGTGTGCAAGATAAATGCTTAGTGTGCTCAATACTACATCCTCTGTGCTTACAAGACAATATTTTACACAACTGAAGACATGAAAACAATTTACCACTTTCCTTTCTCCTTATAACTTTACATCACACCATAACCAACATCTTACAGGTAATACATGACAGATATAGGGATGCAATGAGAAACATGATGGTGTCAAAGAAAGATTACAACAAGTCAATTTCACTTTAATCAGCATTTAAACAGCACTTAAGTTAGTGATGCATCAAGCAGCATGTGATCGCATCACTTATACACCACCAAACAACATTATAGTCAATTTCAAACAATCTTTAGACTTTAGTAAATATATTGTGTAAAGAATATTTAATACACTGGAATGTGAGATAAATGATAGTATGTAACAATACTCTCTCTCTCTTTGATACAATGTGCTCTCATTAACCTTTTGATTTAGCGTTACATTGACAAACTCTTGTTGAAATGCTACTTTTTGTTTTGTGTTTTTTAAGCTAATCTCCATTATTCTACAGTGACTCACTTGCATTCTGTTAATCAAGTGCACTTTTAAAACTCTCTCGACACAGTGTGAATGTTGCTTTCCCTATCTTAACTTTATATACCAGTTACCACTTCCATTAATAGCATTATAAAGCTGTTCTGCACAGAGCGATACAGTGAGTATGTATTTTGGATGCCTCACACTAGGAAATATATAATTGCAGGCCAGGGTGATCTTTACTACATCTAAGACGTGTAAGACATCTGCTCTTATTAGGTTTCTGCTTAGTTTTGATTACAATCTCTGAATAGTGTACTTATAGAAAATAGTTACTTCAGCAGTAAAAGCAAACCAAGGTGCAGGCAGATTCATCAGGGATCAAGTACACACAAATGTCAAATGTAACACGCTTATGTGCTATTACATTAACTTTGTTTTAAACGAGGTGATGAGCATATTCTTAAAGTGCCCTTATTATGCTAATTTAATGGTTCCTAATTTTGGAGGTCTCCTACATCAGGTTTACATGCATCAAAGGTAATAAAAAAAAACTTAAAGGCAGGGTAGGTAGAACTCCCCAAAAATACTTTTTTCCAAATTATTACAGTCCTGAGAGGACTACAGACACTCGATTTTTACAATTTCTTTCCCAGAGTACTTACATTTTAATTATGCACTGATATATAGAGACAGTTTAAACAAATTTGGAAAAAAAGTATTTTTGGGCAATTCTACCTACCCTGCCTTTAACTTTCTCATAATAAGCATTGCAGCATCACCTTTTTTTTCAGTGACTGAAAAGGTTTGATAAAAGTTGTGGTCTCTATAAACGCCACATTTCCGGGACCTACTCTCTGATTGGTCAGATGGCCCAGGCTGTTGTGATTGGTGTACCGCTTATAGTGGCCATTACCATATCTGAATTTCAGCTCTTTCACAGTGATATGAACTGGCGTAGTTTTTACCGTATCAATTCCAGCGCGAGTCCTCATCCTTTAGAAGTGCATGAAAAGTGAATGTGTGTTCGCAGCGCTGAAAACAGCGTCTTCTCGACGTGTCGACAACATGAACCAAACTCTTCCAGTCTCAGCTACAACTACAGTGTTTGAGGGAGGGGCAAAGTAGATGTTGTTCGTGGGCAGCCAATGAAGACTATAGACGGGCATTATGCAAATTCAAAACCTACGTAGGTTTGTGCATGGAAGTGAGACTGGAATTACTGACGACTCATTTCAGGCAGTTCAGAATTGATTCTTTTTGTTAGGAGACAATAACTCTTTGATCTTTAAAGCTTTGCAGAACTTTTACATTCACAAACAGCTGAATTACACACTGCAAGAAAAATACAATCTGAAAAAGCATAATAGGGGCACTTTAAAGCATACAGTAACCTATATCTGTTGTGTCATTGAGAAGACAACGAAGTTGTCATATACATATATATATATATTTCTCTACTGGAATCTATGCATATTGCACCATTACAGTAAAACTTCACTTTTTTTTAATTGTTAGCACAAATCTACTAAAGTACCATAATGATAGATATTGTAAAATAGATATCTTGTTTAAAACATTAAGCATTCATATGTCTCTTCCCTTGGTTGCATTGCATTGTTCAAGAACGTGGGTTGATGACAACGAGCAAGTGTGTGACACATATACAAAACACGAACAGTAGACAAATACAAACAAGCCAGTGTTTGTGTTCACGGTGAACATTTGTAACGTCTTAAGGCATATTGCATCCTTGGATAATAATAGCTTGTATATATTCCACTCATAGTGTCTTCTTTAGTGATGTTATAGATTATACAGACATTTATTTCAAGTTTTGTAAAGTAGCAGATGGCGGTTTGTTCTGCAGCATGTTACGTTATTATGAAGCTTCACCATTGTGCTTTCATTCACTTGTCTTTTGAGTCTTTAGCATCGCTTTTGCACCATCACATTATGTGTTTTGCGTGTTTGCCTACAACTTAAAAATGATTAAAATGGTTAAAATGATGCCAGTGCACGCAGGACAGCACAAACAAGTTAGCGTATATGAAAACATGTCACATTTTGCCCCAGAATTAAATGGAAAAAATAAATATATATATTTTGGCACAAAGAAAATGAAGCCTGTTTTAAGAGCAGCAAGATTTTGGCATTGTGACTTTTTTAACATTATATTAATGAATCATTTTGTAATAAAACGAGAATGTCCATGAGAGGTTTCTTTCATTTCAAACTTTGTTTTGTAGAAAAAATCAGGGGTATTTTTTTTTTAAATGGAATTCAAGATTAAAGTGTGAAAATCTGCCATTGACTTAGAAATTTGACCGATGTCGTCTTTGCAATATATGTTATTTGTTTACATTTTTTTTGCAAACTGAATCATGAATGGTATTTTTTTTCTATTTACTCATATTATATAGCCTTGTGCATTGATCGCCGTTGTCATGTCCACTTATTATACGTGACTTGGTTCTTGTTTTAGTCGCTTATAAAAGTGGGAAGTCATGGGTTGCAGTTAACTGCGCTTATTTATTGGGTAAATGCATATTTTTTCTTTCATAAGTGAGTGTAAATATAAAAGAATATAATAAAAATGTTATGCTGATTGTAATAATTAAATTAAGCAATTATTCTATTTTCATAATATTATTATTATTTGCTTATGTTTAGTGACGAAATTTGCTTTATTTGGAGTATTTCTTTTCTTTTTTTTTTAACCAAGTTGCTTTTTAAGATCTGGCAACACAGCAGACAAAATAGCAAATGCTGAGTGTCATGGATACAGCAATGAGACATTTAATTTACTGATAATTGAAGCCAAAAATTTAAACTTACCTAAATAACCTTAACATGTTATTTATGCTGCCTTGCAAGCACTTTTTCCTTTTGGGAATGCAAATGTGTTTTATCAATGTGATTCAGCTGTGCTATGTGTTTAGTGTTTCCGAAGGAACCTGATTACCGTTCGCGGCGTCGGCGGTGACGTTTGGTTCACATTCCACGAGCGTCTCCCTTCCATCACCTTCAGCTAGCTGCCTCATCCTCATATTAATGGATCCATAAGATTTCATGGGTCTTCTAGCGAAAGTCCTCCGCCGATACAGTTCCCCTTTGCATATAGACACCATTAATAAAACGGATAAGAGCATTCCTCCCAGAGTGAGCAAACCAAGTCCCGCAATAATACATTTGTCAAGGTGAGAACCGAGTTGTGCATAATACATCTCTAGTTTTTCCATCTGGCGCGCTGTCACTTGGTCCGGGTTGACTTTAGCCTCTCTTGGGATTGTATATGCGATTACCACTAATATGATTCCGCTTACGAGGAAAACAAGTGCGAAAATGAACCCGTAGTCCACCGATTGGTCGCTGTATTCAAGCTCAGGTTCGTCTTCAGTGCGCGGTGACGGCACTTCTCTCTGAATAGGCAGCGGATTTGACTGATAGTCAATTCCAGATGTTCTGGAGGTAACGCGGATCCTCGTTCCCGGGTCCTCATCCTCAAACGATGCGTTTTCGATGCCGGTGGCAGGCCGTGGTCCTGAGGAGGCCTGAGGAGGTTCTCGCCTGCTCCCATCCCCCAGTTCATGGAGCTCCACAGCGTTCAGGGACTCCATGGACACTGAGGGCTTGCACTCATGTTCAATCGAATGCCTCTTGTTTCACCTTCAAAAGAAAATATAGCCTATAGTACGCTTTGAACAACGGAAGCATAAAATAGACATCTTTGAAATGTTTAAAAACACCAAATAACTCATTCAAATGAAGCCCTGTTTACACCTGGTTTTCGACAGGAACACAAGTAGACGAGGGAGATTCCGGTTTACACCTGGTGTTTTAATTTGTCTCTTTCTCTCACGTTTTAAACCACTTCTGTCCTGATTTCTTTAAGGGGAGAGTATATGGGCAGGTAAAAGTAGGGGCCTTTTTTCCAGATCTAATGGACAAAATAAGCTTGAGCAATTTACTTATGACAGCGACTGGAGAAGACGGAGAAACAAGCGTAGTGCGGCAGCTTTACTTTCTGCTCTGACAGCCACAAGACCAGCCAAACGCTGTGAGTGTGTGTTAGAAATCAGGAATGGTGAGAGAACATTGTGCTTGGTACATTTTTCGACTTTAAACTCGGGTCTTCAGCCAACAAAGTTTGAATCACATCTAGCTAGTGTACATCCATAATGTTTTAGGTCAGTAGGTGGAGAGTAGGCATCTTTTGTGGCTGTTTGAATGCATTCAAACATGTTTACACTCCGAAAGCAATCTGGTTGAATGCGTTTTTGACTTTCTCAGAAAGTGGACAAGGTCAAAATGTTTTAGCCCCCGTTTGCACCTGTATTTAGCATCATCCACTTGTGATCCGATAGAACAAAACTCATCTTAATACCAGATGTAAACTGGGCCTGAGAGTGCATTCTAAAGGACATCATGTTCTTATGTGTGTTTCAAAAATTTTTTTCACAAAGTAAATCTATTACACAGTGCCACTTTTTGACAAAAACATATTTAAAAATTAAACATGGCAGCCTGTGAAATATGTAAAAACTTTGTTTATCACTGTAAACAAAATAGCTGTACTACTGTAAATCTGCTGAATGTGGTTTCAGTAATCACCATAGAAACTGTTCCCAATATTCAGATTACCTTCAGTATAGTATATAGTGCTGCATTTCATTTGAATATATAACAGTCTGTTTGGTTCACACAAGTATTATGCACAAGTATAGGAGCGTTGTTTTCATGGCTTAAGGATTGACATTCAACTTGTCTTTCTCTTCAGAAGCATGTCAAAGTTGGGATGTGTGGTAGAGTACTAAAATACAACTTGAGCTTGTTATCAAAATGTTACAGGTTAGATTCGACAGAGGCCAATCCAAGAGCCTCAACTGTCTGGTTACCAACATTCTTCAAAATATCTTCTTTTGTGTTCAATAGAAGAAAGAAATTCATACAGGTTTAGAACAACTCGAGGGAGAGTAAATAATGACAGAATTTTCATTTTTGGGTGAACTATCCCTCTGTGATATCACACAGTTTATGTGTGTTTACAGTTAAATAATAAAATGTCACATTAGCAGCATAACTCTGCTCTGATATTGATCTAGTGGTTTCATTAATACATTAAATAATAACACTGAATTGAATCAACTTGCAATTACTGCAAGCTATTTTAAACAATTGCCACCATATTATGTTTTTTTTTTTGTGGGTAAATGGATGGGCATAATTTAAGATTAGACAGGTTATATTCATATAAAATACGACTGAATGTCCAAAAGTAATGTATCAAATGATTTCTGTACATAAGCAGAGAAAAAAAGATGTAATTTTATATAGTGGACATGTGTACACAGACTAACGTTAAATGTTATTAGCGAACATTCTTCCAATAATGTTAATGGAATATGTTAATTCAAATTATGTGGTATTTAATAATGTTCTCAAAAGATTATTTATAGGCTACATTGTATACATCCCATAAGAACATTCCAATTATCCCAGACAATGTAAAATTATAAAATGGAGTGTTTCCTTAACGTTCGCATAAGCAAGAAATAACTTAAAACATTTTTTATTTCAAATTGACATTCTGAACTGAGAACATTCAGAAATAATGTTTTCATAACTTAATATGAACATTAGCAAAACGTTCTTCATCACGTTGCCTATTCATGACGGCGTGATTTCCACACACACCTTCCCAAAGCAAAATATGGAGGATGGGGTGTGAAGTATTTCTTTTTTTTCATACAATTATAAAATACATTACAAGAGAGCGAGAGCACGCTATATTTCGTCGCGTTTGCATGGCAGGTCACCATAGCAACCACTGCGATACTTTAACAGGCGAAGGTGTTTAAGATCACTTTAATCATACAATCACCACAAATAAAATCTTTAATTTAGGCTACTTTTAGATTACTGTGATAGTGAATAGTCTAATTTGCATAGATTGCACTTCGAAAATTACATTTACCATTAATCAACTGTCAGATGTTTAAATTTCCTGTTTGAAAATTCGAAAACGATTTAAAATAGACCGTTATTCCCCCTTAAAGCAACAGTCTATTTCGCAGTCTATAAATGTACACATACACAAGAAAAACAACATAAAGAAAGACGATAATGTGGGCTATACGTTACATGTCAATTTCAACTATTAGCCTATATGTTCAAAATTACAATTTAGAGAAATAACCCCGACATTCAACGTAACCTCTCAACCCATACACTAATTTCTTACAGGTTTGTAATGCCATGACATAAACTAAATTAGAATTAACTGTTAATTTACAACAGGCTGTTTGTTTCTTTGTTCACAGTGGTTTTGCATTATCTGGCCTGTTTTACCTGAAAGAAGGAGTGATGACCAGGATGACTTGGGCTTGGTTTTGCGACATATTTGTGACGAATAAAAGATACCCTAATAAAAGCCACAACACAAATAGCGGTCTGGACAATGTGCAGAGACGCGCCATCTAATTCTGCTCCAGATGATTTAACTTACCACCACAGACTGGCCCATTTTACCTGACTTCACCCTGAATACGCGTAAAATCTCATTCCTTGAGAGCGAGCGATGATAACTAGGCGACGCGTCGACTATTATTCACCCGTGTAAAAGCTCACATTAACGCGTTCTGTGCGTTTATAGCTTCAGATATGACCTTGTAATACCTCAAGAGTTGTATGTTTCTATTTGAATATTTAATAACCAGGGTTTACTAAAAGACAAATGTAGCGTGAGACAAACACCTCCTGATATAGCTATTTGATGTGATTGGTAAGAAAGAGAAGGCGCACTCACCTCCATCGCTGCACAGATATCATAGTAACGGTGGGATGCTGACAGGGAGATCTCGAGGGGAGATTTAGCCATGCGCGATACAAACACGGTCATTTTCAGGCAGCATTAAACACACATGAAAAAACGTCGGATTATTCATCATTATGAACGACACAGTCCACAGCTGTCGATGTACATTTTGCGTGGTTTAGAAGTGCACCTTTAGTATGCACTATATCAGCTTCAATGGTGTCTGTTAAGATGCCCAAAGGATGTGGTAGCCTATAGGTTATGTTTAATTATTAAAAATGGCACTATTAGAATTGATTATATGCTTTCAGAGCTTCTGACAGACTTTTTGCTCTGAATTGCATATTATATTATATTAAATTATATTTTATTTATAGTCTGTAATATGTTTTATATTCACACACACACACACACACACACACACACACACACACACACACACACACACACACACACACACACACACACACACACACTCACACACACAATTTGGCTATCTTTGTGGGGACTCTCCATTGGCGTAATGGTTTTTATAGGCTTCTGTTCAAACATTCTGTCCACTTACACTAACCCTAGCCATCACAGAAAACGTTCTGAATTTTTACATTTTCAACACAAATTATCCCTGTGGGGACACTTGGTCCCAACAATGCAATACCTACCTACACACACGCACACACACACGTACGCACGCACGCACACACACACACACACACACACACACACACACACACACACATTGCGTTTCCAATTAGTTCCCAGTCTGAATGGTGTGGGATGCACAAATGGATGCTTCATAGGCACTAAATCCAGGTGTTGGGCAATGTCATCAGTATGTAGACTAAACATATAGGTCAGCAAAACACATTACATTAGTTTTCTTTATTATACAAAGATACACATTTTTTCTTTCAACCTTACATCAATGATAAACACCCTATATCCAATTTAGGAAACGGGCCTGATAATAGACTATACTGATACAAAATCCATGGTATTTTAGGACACAATACTTTGATAAAAGAGCGTGCATATATGCCATAAACAAACTGAGAGAGAAATACGAAAATACTAATGTAAAAATGAATATTTGGTCATTTACATTTTTGAGAAAAACCGTGAATGAATTTTCATCAGGCATCTGTGGGACACAGGCCGTCGGTCGGGTCCTTAGAGTTCCACAAATCTACGCAATCGCCTACAGAGCTCGATGGCGACGGCTTATATGCACGATCGGGATTGAATTTAAAGAATGGCAGGTCTGAAAATGATCATTTCAGTCTTTTTGAGTTTTAAAGCTTGCTTATTTGAGACTGCCACAATTATATATGTTTACATTTGTGGTCGGAAAGTTTATTTTCGTGTAACACCTAGCCACATGCTAGATATCCGGTTAGCATCAAGCTAACATCACAATGTTTTTATTGTTCATATGTGTTTTTTGATGGCGTCATTTAGAAACACAAACTGACTTTTTGGATATGTTCATAATTAACTATAATGTCACACTAAGTTACGTGCCAGATTTGTAGCGTTATTGTTGTTTATTGTCGATCATTCGTGTAAACGGTGTGGGAAGTCAAAATGGGGAAATTTAGCTCACATTTAAAATGTCTGGAGTGTGCAAAGAAGAACAATTTTCAAAACAAAAAGTGAAATATTAGAAATGTACATAATTAATTAATACTTTACTAATTACTAAATTTGTATCTTTTTTGTTTTGTTTAGTCGATCCTTCGTGTAAACAGTGTAAGGAATGCCAGTCTAAGTTGGAAAACGTTTATCATTTTCTTACTATGGTTTTACAACTAGGGTTTTTATTACGTGTTTTGCCTTTTGTTATACTCCTAAACATTTGTCACACTTGTCAAATTTCTATCACTTTCCTAGATTGTCAATCCTTCATGTAAACAGTGTAATATCTGTCTAGATGGGGGAAAATAGGAAAAAATAATTTATATATATGGTTGTTTTGCTGTTTTTTAAAAGATATTTTGCACACCCCTAAATCTTTTAAATGTATGCTAAACTACTAAAATAGCCTTACTGTTCCAGTATGAGATTAATGTCTATTAAATCTTCCTCTAACTGAAACATTTGATGAAATGAAGCGTTTAAGTAGTCAAATACGACCTAAGGTGCTGTCATGTTTATGTGGATAGAATAGGAACTCAAGGCTAGAAACTAAAAATAGTCTTCAGCTGCACAATTTCTTAAAATACACATGGATGCTTTGACCTCGGTTCCTTAAAAGGCGGTGTGAGTCGAGTATCAAATTGTTTTCTCTTTCTCTCTCTTTTTCCAAAGGCCTCGCCTGGTATTTGGATACTGTGTCTAATCCCTTGCAGATACACAGGGGATTTGTGATTGTGTAGCGTCACGTCGGATATCTGAGCTCAAACTAGGCGGCCCCACACGCAGAGACCATGTACTGCCTCCAGTGGTTACTCCCGGTCCTCCTGATCCCCAAACCGTTGAATCCAGCCCTGTGGTTCAACCACTCCATGTTCATGGGCTTCTACCTGCTGAGCTTCCTGTTGGAGAGGAAGCCCTGTACCATTTGTGCCTTAGTCTTCCTGGCGGCGCTGTTCCTCATCTGCTACAGCTGCTGGGGAAACTGCTTTCTGTACCACTGCCACGATTCTCCACTGCCGGACTCCGCACACGACCCCAGCATTGTGGGCACCTAGACTCGGTTTTCACCCCCAGACCCTTGGCCGCCTCAACCCGGGCTGATAGTAGAAGAGCCACTGGGAATGCTGGGAAGTTTCAGTTCGCTCTACCCATGTTGAAAACCGCTCTCCGCTGTAACCCGTAACAAAGCGCCCTCGCTCCATGACTTGAGTCTCCTCCCCGCGGCGAAGGGCGTCTGAAGCTTGCATGGGTTCCATTCTCGTTGTGTTCGGTGCACTTTTTCATTTCTGAATGCTGAATTTTTCCAAAGGGTCAGATGATAATGTGTGTGCGTGTGTATACGTTGGTATATTGCAATTTTGGGTGTCAATAATCAGTATGAGTCCAAGTGTTAAGCGGATAAACGGCGGATGAATTTTGTTGTGTACGTTGAGCTGAAGGCGTGCTTATACACTGCTGAGTCAGCTCAAATGCTGTCACCACTTTTAATTCAATAAAGTTTCTAATGTTCAAAGTCCAGCTGCTGTGTGTGTGCAGATGAAAAAATGTCGTCTTTTTGACAGTGTGATGCTATAAACGACTTCAGAACAGCTGTGTGGATCAATCATGAAATAATTTTTTTTCCATCCAAAATAAACATGCGTTTCTCTGGGGAAATTTTTTTGGTTGAACAAATACAACCCATAGTGCAGGGCGAGTCTCATCAAGCAGTTTTACTAGACAGACCTGCTCACTAGGTAAATGTTTTATTCATACACATGTTTTTAAAATGTCAATAAAAAAAATTCTATCAAATTGAAATTTTTAGTTTGTTTATTATTTGTCATATTCTGTTCTCGACTTGAAAATTGGCATTCAAATATGAAAGTCAAGAAAGGTTCAGGTCATATTTTACTTCAAAATCAAAAGAAAAAAAGACACTCATGGTAATTAAGCTTATTTTCCCCATCAAATTTTCATCACTGTAAAATAATTATAAAATATAATTTCATAATTATTTTACAGATATGAGAATTTAATGGGAAAAACGTAATTAATTACCATGAAAGTAACAAAGTCTGAAAATGTTTAAATTTCCTTTATACAAAATAGACCCTTTTTTTCGGTTGTTGTGAACGAGCACCATTTGTGAGATTATTCTTTATTTTTTTAACGAGCTGGTGATCTCAATCAGGTGTGTTAAATAAGGAGACAAAAAATGTGCAGAGCAGTGGGTCCTGAGAACCACTGCATTACATTATAACATTACTTGATAAAAATATAACTATTCATTTTAATTAATGTTATCTCTGGTCTATTAAATTGACAGAACTTTTTATTTTCTAATGTATTAGTAAATGTTTAATTTCATATGAATTAAGATTAATAAAATGCTTAAGAAGTATGTTAACTAATGTTAAAAATGTGTTACAGACAATTTTATGTAAACTACTCCAAACTGTTGATGTTTGGAGATGTGAGCATATTAATCATTTGATTTTGAGTTGCTTATTATGGGGAAGTTGTTTTAGTGGTTTTACACCGTAATTGAACAAGTCAGAGTTCTCTTATGTACATTTATTATCAATATATTTCATGTTTACTCATTTTGATACATAAGAAATATAGAAGACAGTTTATTTATAAATATTTCACTTATAATTAAAAATTAAAATGACAAAAAGAAAATAATAAAACGGCATATTAAATACTTGGCAATATGTGTACACACAGATGGAATGTATTCAATCAAAACCTCGCAGTCTCTCAGCAGCACCATCCAATCAGGTAACAGATTGAGTTTGTGATCATCCTATAAGATTGTGATTTCTGTTTCCAGGTTCTTGTAAGCCTCGTTCTGTAGCTCATAGATCTGATCCATGCGCTGGAATGCCATGTGACCTTTCTTACCTAAGAAAGAAAAAGGGCTCAGTCTGGGAAACGACACATAACAACGGTGACTGCACCTCTGTCTGCACTTACAAGAAGTGTTATGTAGTATGGGGATAAATTACAGGTAATTTAAAAGATGATAAGCACTTGTGTGAACATATGTTTCCCTGTGAATGAAAAGAAACTTAGGAAAATAAGTAATTTTTCCCCCAAGTTATAATAGACACTATTTTACAACTTCTACAGAGAAATAAGCATAGTAGTCATTAAACATTGGCATCGTTATTTGTAAACTGACTTGAATTTGTTCTAGATCATGAGACGTGACATTTTTTGGAAGATGAGCTTTAAAACTAAGGAGGTGCCTTCATGCAACACTGTATATTAAAGGGATAGTTCACACAAAAATGAAAATTCTGTCATCATTTTCTCACCCTCAAGTTGTTCTAAACCTGTACGAGTTTCTCCTGACGAACACAAAAGAAGATATTTCGAAGAATGTAGGTAACCTAACCAGACAGCTGACGATGGCTATTGACTTCAAAAGTAGGAAAAAATACTATGGAAGTCAGTGGCTACCATCAACTGTCTGGTTACCGACATTCTTCAAAATATCTTCTTTTGTGTTCAGCAGAAGAAAAAAAACTTAACTGAGTTAGTTAATCTTGAGTCATTAGCTGTTTCCATCCACCTATTTTTATGCAAAGTTTGGGTTATCGCATAAAATAAAAACTGGATAGAAATGCTAAAATTAAAAAAAATCCCCATAAAAAATTAGCTCAATTGAGGCAGATCATATTTTTATCTGCTAAGAAGATATTGACAAACTACAAAATAGAAACACATTTAATGAATAAATCTCCCTTGATGCGAAACGACAAACTCACACGACTGCCTCAACAGAGGATGTGATTGAATAATGCTGATGATATATTTCTTTGAGCCCTGACAAAACTTACCAATTCACAATATTAAAGGAATGCATAGTTGATATAAAAAATGGGTGATTAGTAATTTCCTACCACCAGATTCGAATTATTGGACCAAAAACCTCCTCATGTAATAACCAAGAATACTGTCTCACAGTTGATGGCTGCTCTGTCAAGTCTTCGCTGTCAGTTAGGAACCTGGGTGTGCTCTTTGATACCAATCATATTTCCAACATCTGTCAAACCACATTTTTCCATCTTAAAAATGTATCTAAATTACGACACATGCTCTCAAAGACAAACGCAGAGTTAGTTCATGCGTTCATGACCTCAAGGCTAGATTATTGTAATGCTTTGGCTGGTTGCCCTGCTTCAGCTGGTCCAAAACACATTAGCTATAGAGTTCTTACCAGAACCAGGAAGTATGACCATATTAGCCCCGTTCTGTCAACACTGCATTGACTCCCTATTAAACATCGTATACATTTGCTAATTACTTACAAAGCACTAAATAGTTTAGCTCTCCAGTACTTGAGCAAGCTCTTAGCGCATTATAGTCCTTCACGTCTATTGTGATCCGAAAAAAGCTGGCCAGTTGATAATGCAGCTGGTAGATCCTTTTCCTATTTAGCACCCAAACTCTGGAACAGTCTTCCAAGCCTCGTTCAGGAAGCAGTTTAGATCGAGACTGAAAACACATCTCTTTAACCTGGCATACACATAACACATTATGACATTCTATAATTCACATCAGTTAAAGGATTGTTAGGCTGCATGCATTAGTTCAGCCGGAACCGGGAACACTTCCTAGAATACCCGATGTACTTGTACCATCGTAAGAAGAATGGCATCGCTAATATTAGTCTGTCAGTCTCATCCTTATCTCGAGGTTACCATAGTCAGCCGGATCTGGTCCGTATCCAGATCAGAAGGTGGACCTGCCCCTAGACACGACCACAACGAATCCCTGAATGTCAGCAGAGATTCGGTCTACTAGACAATCCCCTGTGAAGGCCTCATCGACACGACAGCCATCGGCACTGATCCTCTGCAAAGACCACAAGAGCCAGACATGTCCTCCGCACAGACCATATGGACAGTTTCGGCTCCATTCTGGAGTGATGAATTCGATCTTTAAGCAAAAGGAACTAGATGAATATTTGAATGCTATGATGAATTCTGACTTGTGATGCTGCCTGAATCATAATCACACCGTGGTTGTTCAGTGGCCAGACGAGAACTAGACTGAGCCTGGTTTCTCCCAAGGTTTTTCTCCATTCTGTCACCTGATGAAGTTTGAGTTCCTCGCCACAGTCACCTCTGGCTTGCTTAGTTGGGGACACTTAATATTCAACAATATTATAACAATTCAATATAACAATCTGACTGTACTGACGCAGTTGTGCTGGACGATGTTTTTTTTTTTTTAAAGAACTGCTTTATAGATTAAATAAGCTTCTTTAAAGGGGTCATATAATGGTACATGCACTTTTACAAGTTGATTGTACTGAAATGTGTGTTGGCAGTGCCTGTAAACAACCATCATATAATGATAAAAATCCATCCAGTGTTTTTGTTTTAATCTCCTTATATGTTTTCCCCTGCCTCAAATTGAGCTGTTCGATTTTGTGACGTCACTAAATAGGACGCCCCTCCTATAATTGATAATTGACAGCAGCGTTTCAGCACAGACCCGCCCTGAGCGAGCTGTCATCGTAGTCCGCCATGGTTGATACGCTGGAGCAGAATGGCATCTAAGCGATTGTGGTGTTCTGTTGTTGTGTGTAATAAGGAACACAGCAGTCATTTTGGTGTTCCTAAATTCGAACCGCTGAAGACGCAGTGGCTGAGTTTTATTTTTGAAGGGAATATTCCCAACTATCTACATAAATGCTTTTATGTTTGGGCTAATCATTTCTCACCAGACGCTTTCTAAACGAGGGTCAGTGTAAATCTGGTTTTGCTAAGAAGCTGGTCCTGAAAACAGAATCGGTACCAACTATTCGTGTTCCTGCTGCACCTCCAGAAGAAGTGAGTGTAACGTTTTATTAACCTTTAAATATTTATCTTTGCAAATCGCTTGCACGCTTCACGATGAATGCGGCTAATGTTTACACTCAGGGTATATTACGGCATGTTTTCTATGCAACGTTACGTTCTCAATATAATTCATAATCCCACGTTTATAATGATCCGGGTCCGACTCCGGTTCAAATTGGTATGGTTGCACAGATCCCGCTGCCATTCTTGTTTCAAAATATACCCTCAACTGTTGTCATGGCAACACTCTTCGTGTGTTGTGTCAAAACGCCTGGAGTGAGCAAAGCTCATTATCATTTAAAGACATATGCACTGAAACGGCGTGCAGAAAACAGCTGTTTTTGACCGGGTAAAATTAGTGTTTTCTTAAAGTACTAATGAGAATTTTTAATAAAAGTATATTACAAAGTTTTCATTTAGACCCTAAAGATTCATATTACCATGTACATAAATGGTATTATATGACCCCTTTAATAGTTGATCATCTTTACAACGGAACTAAATCAACACTGAACTGAACAACAGCCGAAATGAAGTTATCACTGCTTTGAAACAATCTGTAATGTATAAAGCACTATGTAAATAAAGGTGACTAGACTTGACTAACCAGTGGACCAATTATATTGCACAGCATCTCAAATATTGGTTGGATCATTCTGAAATGCCTGAGCCTAAGTCTGTCATCAAAATTATTTGCTATAATAACTTCCCAGAACTGTCTTACATGATTGCATACACAAACATCAGGCATCTGAACATGACAGCGTTTATTGCTTTCGTCTGCGTGCTCCAAGGTGCAAGTCATTTATAATTTGTGAAAAAATAACCACAGTGGCTTCTCCAATTGCAGCAACTTCCATTTTTATTACAGATAATATTTTCTGCCAATTTCCCATGAAGTGATGTTTTGTTCTCCTGAACACATGGGATGGAAATGCTGCTTTATTTGCAAATGTTTTATGCGATATTCCAAATTTTGCACAACTTTGGATTGAAAGATAGCTACTGACTGACTTACTAGGCAGCAAAGCAAGCCTTTGGATTCAGACACAGTGCATGTATGTGCTGATAGTGTGAGAGATACAGTATATGACATAGATGCAGTAATTACAGCCTAAGGGTCACTTACCGAAGGACAGTACGGTCTCTCGTGCGGCGTTCCTCAGGTCTTCGTCTGCCGAGCGCCACAGCTCAGCTACATGCTCTGCACTCTCTGAGGCCTAAGAAAACACAAAACCTCTTCATCTAAACTGATCGTCTCAAATAATACACACAGAAACAACAAAACATATCACACATGCATATTCTCTAACATTCAAAATTTAGAGTCTGTAGGATTTTTACATGTTTTTGAAAGAAGTCTCTTATACTCATCAAGCCTGCATTTATTTGATCAAAAATACAGCAAAAACTGTAATATTGTGAAGTATTATTACAATTTAAAATAACCGTTTTGTATTGAATACATTTTAAAATGTGATTTATTCCTATGATGCAAAGAATTTTCAGCATCATTACTCCAGTTCCTTTAGAAATCATTCTAATATGCTGATTTGCTGCTCAAGAAACATTTCTTATTATTATCAATCTAGAACACAGTTGTACTGCTTTTTGGAAAATGTGATGAGTGTTTTCAGGGTTCTTTGATGAATAGAAAATTCAAAAGAACAGAATTTTCTAAATGACATTATAAATGTCTTAATTGCATCATAAACATCAACAGCAGTAAAAGGTCAATACAACGCAAACCCCCTAAAAGAGCAGCTATTTACCTTCAGACTTTTCAGAGCCAGACAGGCCTCATGCCGCACATGTGTGTTGCTGTTTTTCAACAGGTCTGTGTAGTGAACCACTGCCTATAAAAGCCACACAACTACATCACATGAAAAGCTCAGCTCTATTAATCCACACTTAAAAATGCTTGGATGTGATTACATTAGATAACAATAAGAAAGATAGCTTTGTGAAAAACAAGGTTTAAGTAGTATTTGTGTTTGATAGCAAGTTAAGGCCCATTCACACCAAGAACGACAACTATGAAGATTTACCTATGCGTGTGCGGTCTGCCACATTAAATTCTTAAGCTATTTAAAGTAGGATGTTTTTTTTATTGGCTGTCAGTATCTTTATTGTTCATAAGCTGTAAAAAATCTTTTGAAAGTGATTCCAACAATCTTGTTCCTCAGTGCCATTTTCGTTATAGTTATAATGGTGCGGACTCTGCCATTGTTTTATATTTAGAATTATTTTTAATACTATATCACTATCCATGATGTGAACAGGCCTTCCGGCTTCTTCTACCTTTGTCCTGAAGGATTTGGAGCGCGAGGCTCTGCTGAGGCAGGACGAGGCCGCTGAAGACACCTTGTGATTGGCGTCTGTCTGTAGCTTGGCCAGGAGCTGGAGGACACGTCCTGTCGGCTGCAGCTCAGAGATGCGCTTCCCTTTCAGCTTTTGCAGAGCTCTCCTCCTCTTGGGACTCTCCAGACAAGCTATCAGATACACTGCAGCAAGCCGATCCCAGGGAGAAAGACAGGGGGAAGTCTCTTAATGAGATCTAATGGGAAGAATCCTAGAGGTTGACTGATTGATGCTGAAAGCAGTAAACTCGCAGGGAACCATCGAGGACAGAAGCATCTGTATTTATTTAAGCCTAGTTTCTGTGACGTTCGCATCCTAAAGTGAGATGTGTCTGCAAACACTCTGTGCTGTTACCTTCTTTCGAGAGGAGAGAGATGTGCTCCCCAAAGTCACTTATACTCCATCTGTTGAGGTAGACTAAGAGCTGAAACACAGTCACTCGGTCTGTAGTGCACAGAGTCACAGACGCCATCATACAGCTGCACTGCACCTGATACAGCAACTGACTGAAAACTGCAGGACCAAAGACAACAGAGAGACCACAAACTTTAGATGCATACAAGTAGACTATTTCAGTAGTGTGAGAATGAAATTCTAAAGGAACAATAAAATAGAACAGAAAACACAAAATATATTTATTATTTGACAAATTATTGGATGCTAGTTTAAGAATTAAATTCTGATAAAACACTAAATATAATAATATTAAGATTATTTCAAAGACATCTTAATTCTAAGATACAATGAATAGAATAGAAATATCTTTCAGAAAAATATAATATTATACTACAATTAAAATATAGTAAAATACCAATATATAATAAAATACTATAATTTAAAATATAATAAAAATGATACTATTAAAGTCAATTATAATACAAAATTATATGCAATTATTCTATGTATATTATATATAGATTATTAGATATTTATTTACAAATTGAGGGATTTCAGTTGTTTGAAAATTAATTATTAAATTCGAAGGGACAAGAATATACATTTATTTTATTACACAAAGATTATTTCAAGGACAATTAACTATTATTTAGTTTTTTTATCTTGTAGAATTATTTATACAAAGTATAAATACATATTTATAAAAATAATACTATTAAAAAAATATTAGAATAGAAATATAAAACAAAAATACTTTAAAAAAATAGAATAGAAAAATCCTGCAGAAATTAGTACAATATTTTTGTGAATGAGATTCTCAAGAAAGAATAGAATATACTGTAACATTATTTTATTTCATTCCGATCTGCCTAGGGTATTTTATTTCAGTAGTTTGTGGATTACATTTTTAAGGAACATTAGAAGAGAACATCTGTACCTGCATCAGTCTGGCCTGGCTGTTTGGCTTTGACTTTGTGGATGTAATGTTTGCGCAGTGTCCTGAGAAAACCATCCGCAGGGCAGCAGAAAGGCGAATCACTCTCGCTACAGTCCTTCCAAAATACTTCAATCCCCTTAGGAGCTCTGGCCAACACTGAGACACATCCACATTCACACACATGACTAATGCATCTACTACAGCGCTTCACCCTGACACGGGAAAGAGCCTGTGACCGCGAACAGTATAAAGTAACAGTCATATAGCTCATATTACATATTCTAGTGCTACCCTTAGATGGTATGGGAACGAAAATGTGCCATAATCAATCATAAACTAAAGGTTAGTATTAGTGTTTGTGGGAAATCTATAAATCTCAATTATTAGAGATATCTCAGTGGTATAGCTACTCATCCAAGGCCTGGTATTTTGCAAGACTTACGCTCTGTCACTGAGATTTCATCTATCATCCTCTGCGCCAGAGCACCGATTTTTTCCAGCACGTCAACTTGCCGTGACAGTTCCTCCATGATGTCTTCATGCACAAGATCGGAGTCAGAATGCTTCAATGCCTGGGAGGAGACAGAACTTCAGCTTACGCACACACTTACACAAAGTAACAATAGGCTATATATCGATTAGTGTGTGATTAATCAACACTGGTTTAATGAGACTGATTCCTCACGCTCAGCAGCTCTACACACACACTGAGGTGGCTTTCAAGAGCTTGATCCAGACTGTAGACTCCTGTACTGAGTGACAGCTTTACTGCACCGTCTCCTCGCTGTCTGACCTGCGCTTCACCCATGTCCTCACAGGATGGAGAGTTCTTATCCTGAGATAACTGACCCATGCTTTTCAGGCTGTTCTCATTAAATGAACCAATCCTGAAATCAGATCAAATAAAGTTTGGCCTTAAATATATATTGTGCATAAAAAGTGCAATATAAATAAACCTGTCTTGCCTAAATTATTTGATTTTAATAATTAAATTATTATTTTTAGAATTTAATTATTATTTAGTATTTCTTTTTTCTGAAACCTTAATCCTGAATTAATATTTGCTATAAGCTAATACATTTACAATTTTATATGCAAAAAAAAGTTGTGGAATATCATGATATCCATGCAAAGGTAAATTAAACATAATATCTTATTGAAATATGTGATTGTTAATTACATAAAATAATACATGTATAGGCATCTGAAATAAATGTGATAATGCACATTTCATGCATTACTCCACTTCATCCACAAGATGGCACTTTAAGTCTTAACTGAACATGTTAGCACAGCAACTTTCCTGTTTTGCATTCATATGTAGACTTGTAATCACAGGCCCATATGGTCGGATCAATGTTGAAGATCAAAATCTTTCTTTTGCACCAATAGATTTGCCATTAAAACTCTCAATACATGTCCAAATTATATCCCCCCCGATAAAAAAATGAAAAGTATTTTTTAGTACCATTCCCACCTCTGTAATGAGAAAAAAAAGCAACTTTATTTTAAAGTATTTATACATCATGTTAGTATCTGTTTTACTACATTTAGTTGTAATTTTACATTTTAGCCCTTCAAGTTCTTTTTTTTTTGTCTCTTGAATTTGTGACAAGTGTTTTGCCATTTCTTTATGGGATTTACTTGGACAGGCCAGCTAAAAATGTCTCATCTTACCCAGTGTACCCGAGTCTGATGCTGCCCATACATGAGATTTCATCTTCATTACAATCTGCAGAGAGGAAGTCGAAACTGCCCAGCACTTCCTCTTCCTCTACTGCTAGTGTCTGAGATGAGGGCATCTGTGGAGGGTTGAGGTCCTTCTAACATCAGCAAAGTTGAAAAACAAGTCAATAAGACAGCAGCAAACAGACATTTATCCACAATGCATAGAGAAAAACAGTCCAACTCCATCACAATTTTTTAAAATTATATATATATATATATATACAACTGTCATACAAAATCATTAGAAATATATATTTAACAAAATATATAAATATGGTCCTAAAATATGTCTATTTGCTTTACACTTTAAAAAATAAAGAAAGAAATGTTAAAAAAAATCCTTTTGATTTTGGGGTGAAATATGTCCCGGATATGTTTTTACACATTTACACACACATCTATATATTTTCTTTATTACTCTACCAGTCCATCAATCCACCCATCCACCGATCTCACCTTCAAGACCTCACTGAGTTGGCGTATCTGCAGATTTAGTTTCTTTAATGTCTCTGCATTGCTTGTTTCCTCCAGCTCTTTATTCAGTTCCTCTAGCAGTGAACCAAGTCTCTTAGCCACGGCTCTCTTCTGTGCTTTGCCTGCTTTTCTGTCCTTCAGTGCAAGTCTGTCTTCAAGTCCCTGCTTGAACGGGGTCTCCTCTTCAGGGGCCGTCGTCTCTTGAGCGTCTCCTTCACCTGCGCTAGGGCTCACCTCTCCATTTTGCTTGAGGATGTCAGGCGTGCTGTAGCGGTGGAAGAGGAAGATAGAGTCTCGCTTACTGCCCGCAGGACTGGGGGAAGCTGTGTCAGTCTCCGAGGGCCACTCCACACTCTCCTCTGCCTAGGGTTATCAATGGAAACAAGTCTTTCTGAATATTTTTTCACAAGTGTTTAGCTTTAAAAAAAAAAAAAAATGTATTGTTTATTATCTTAACAGATGTTTTCTTAATATATAAAACATTACCAATTTAATGTCATTTTAAAACAAATATATAATAAAAAAAATTGCAACAATGATTTTTTTATTATAAAATTGGTTATTGCTTATAATAATACAAATTTGAAAAATATAGTGATATTATATTATTTATTTTGACATCTTTTTAAATATATTTAATATCTTAAATATTTTTATATTTAAAATATGTATATTAAAAAAATCCAAAAAGTGATTTACCGGTATATACAATGACACACACACACACACAAAAAAAAAAAAATATATATATATATATATATATATATATATATATATATATATATATATTCATATATATTAGTGTTGTCAAATCAATTAATCGCATCTAACATTAAAAGTTTTTGTTTACATAATATGTGTGTATATATATTATTTATATATATATATATTATATATGTCTGTGTATATACCTTATATACACACATTCATACACACACACACACACACACACACACACACACACACACACACACATATATATATATATATATATATATATAAATATAAATATAATAATATATATACACACACATATTATGTAAACAAAAACATATGTTTGCAGCACTAGTGTATATATAAATATACAGTCGTGCTCAGAATTAATGGCACCCCTGGTAAATATGATCAAAACTGGCTGTAAAAAATAAATCTGCATCGTTTATCCTTTTGATCTTTCATTCAAAAAATTGCCAAAAATCTAACCTTTCATTGAAGTAAAAGAACTGAATGTGGGGGGGAAATCACATTATGAAAAAAAAAATTTCTCCAAAACACGTTGGCCACAATTATTGGTACCCCTAGAATTTTTTACGGGTAAAATATCTCTGAAGTATATTCCCATTAATGTTTACCTTTTTTAGCACACCAGGGTGACTAGGAACATGAAATTGTCTAGCTATGACTACTTGTTTCACAGAAGTTTAAATATGAGGAAACACAAAGGCCATATTCACTTCATCATCCATCACAATGACTAAAACCAAAGAATAAAGTTCTGATGTGCATCAAAAGATTGTTGAGCATCACAAAATAGAAAGTGGCTGTAAGAAAATAGCTAAAGAATTGAAAATTCCCATTTTGACCATCAGTGAAATAACTAAGAAGTTTCAATCAACTAAACCTTTTACGAATCTGCCAGGAAGAGGACGTGTGTCTATATTGTCTTAATGCACGGTGAGGAGGAAAGTTTGAGTGGCCAGAGACTCTCCAAGGGTCACAGATGGAGAATTGCAGAGATTACTTGAGTCTTGGGGGTCAGAATGCCTATTAAAAAAAAAAATCAAACAACTCCTACATCACCACATGTTGTTTGGGAGGGTTTCAAGAAAAATCCTCCTCGCTCCTCCAAAAACAAACTCCAGCAAATTCAGTTATCAGAATGACTGGAACTTCAAACGGCACAGGGTTCTGTGGTCAGATGAAACAAAAAAAGAGCTTTTTGGCAGCAAACACGCTAGATGGGTTTGGTGCACACAAGGATAAAAAGTACCCCATGTGTACAATTTAATGTACCGTTGGATCTTTAATGTTGTGGACATATTTTTCTGCTGGAGGTCCTGGACTTCTTGTTCAGATACATGGCATCCTGGATTCTATCAGATAAAAAAATCAAAACCTGATGACTTCTGCTAGAAATCTTATAGTGGGCCGTGGTTGGATCTTCCATCAGGACAACGGTCCAAAACAAACATCAAAATCAACACAAAAATTTGTTACGGAGCACAAAATGAAGCTCCATGACCGGCACAATTCCCTGACCTGATGAGTAGAGTGAACTGAAGAGGAGAAGCACCAACATGGATCTGTGAATCTGCAGGATCAGGAGAGATTCTGTATGGAGGAATGGTCTCTGATCTCTTGTCAGTTGTTCTCCAAACTCATCAGACATTATAGTAGAAAACTCAGAGCTGTTATCTTGGCAAAGGGAGGTTGCAAAAAGTATTTTATAAAAGGGTGCCAATAATTGTGGACAATGTGTTTTGGAGAAAAACATTTACTTCATAATGTGATTCCCCGCCCCCCCACTTTTGATTCTTTTACTACAATGAAAGGTTAGATTTTTGGCAATTTTTTGAATGAAAGATCAAAAGGATAAACGATGCAGATTTATTTTTTACAGCCAGTTTTGATCATATTTACCAGGGGTGCCATTAATTCTGAGCACGAGTGTATATATACACATACACAGTATATATAAACAAAAACAAAAAAACTATCAATTCATACATCTTCTGTGGGCGTCTTTGATAGATCATCATCGTGTAACTTAGTGTCAAGAACAGGGTGGTGTGTGAGTGGCGGGTTGCTTGTCTTCTCATAGGCAGGAGGACTAAGTGCCTGGGTGGAGTCAGCAAGGTAGCTGAGTAGAGACACACCCCTAGATTCACGTGAGCCAATGGAAAAAGAGCCATCTGCATCCTGTATCTGACGCATCATAGACTACGGCATAAAAAGACAGATCAAATCACGGGATAACATTTAAGCTCTTCAGGCCAAAGACAAGAGTTTATTGAGGGTGAAGTGGGTAACTTCTACATCATTAGCGTCTTTTTTGTCCAATGACGACAAACTCCAGACTAAACCTTTCCAACATCAGCATAAATCTTGTTTGGGTTTGTGTTGCACCATTTCAACTTGAGGATGTCAAAATGAAGATTTTTTTTGTTGCACAGTCTGCATTGGCTTTCACCCAAGATCTCACTTGGGTCACATTGTTCAATCTGTCACATAACAATCAAAAAGCACAGATAAAATCTCACAGTGCACACCATGGCTTCAGTTATTGTTGTCTCTGCATATTAAACCAAGATAGGAGAAAATATTTTAGCATGGGAAATTACACACTTCACCTTTCAGTCTTTGTGAGTGGTCATGCTGGGAGTGTGTGTATGTGTGGTTGTAGGTCACAAACTCACTAGAAAGTATTTCTCAGTGAAACTGGGTGTGTTGGGAGGTGTCCAGCTATATACAGATCCCTTTCTGCTGTGGATGGACTGGCGGCTGGCGGACGCTGTGAGAGGCCTCACCTCAGAGCTATCAAATGGACTAAAGGAAGAAAAATTGAGGGAACAAGAAACGGTCAAGAAAAATGGACTCTGGTAGGCTTAGATGTCCAAAATAATTATTTTCTGAAAAGGCACACACAGTAAAACAGAATGCAGAAGAGTAATACCTAAGGATTAAATATTGGGTGTTTGGATTTAAAGATTTACAGATTTAGATCTGTAGTTAGCTCTAAACACAATGGACATTATAGCTAACTACAGATCTAGCTAGTTGTTACCTGTATAGTCACAATTGTAGGTGTGACCTCAACCTCCCACCTTAACCATGGCCTTACACATAACACCACCCTCCAACCTTAAACATAACCTTACCCATAATCCCACTCCTATCCTTAAGCATAATTGCTATCCTTAAGCAAAAGTCTCCCTGAAACTCCTATACTAACTGTTTTAATTTCCCTTGCTTTTATTTTGTGCTTATTTTCTATGCAAAGCACTTTGAATTGCCATAGTGTGATATTTTAATTCCTTTCTATGTATAGCATTTTGAATAACTGTTTTAATTTTCCTTGCTTTTATTTTGTGATTATTTTTATTCCTTTCTATGTAAAGCACTTTGAATTGCCATAGTGTATGAAATGTGCTATATAAATAAACTTGCCTTGCCCTCAACAATAAACTACCAACTGATGTTCAAAATGCTTTTCAAGTTTTTTTAAGTTACACTTTTAAATATATGCATTTACAAATGTACAAAAGATTTATTTTATATGATACTTTTATTCAGCAAGGAACGATGCATTAAAATGATCAAAAGTGTAAGTAAAGAAATAGAAATATGAAACATGACATATGAGGCAAACGGTTTTCAACACTGATAAGAATAGAAGGATCATGTGACACTGAATATGATACTGAAGATGATGCTTTGCCATTATTGGAATAAATTATATTATTTATAGTTACATAGTTCTTTTAAATTGTAATAATATTTCACAATTCTACAGTTTTTATTGTATTTTACATATAAACATAGCCTTGGTGAGCAGAAGAGACTTCTTTCAAAAACAATGCAAAATCTTACTGACCCCAAACTTCTGATGATAGTGTATATGTGACCCTGGATCACAAAACCAGTCTTAAGTAGCACGGGTATATTTGTGGGAATAGCCAACAATACATTGTATGGGTCAAAATTATAATTTTTTCTTTTATGCCAAAAATCATTAGGATATTAAATAAAGATCACGTTCCATGAAGATATTTTGTAAATTTCCTACCGTAAATGTATAAAACATTTATTTTTGTGAGTGAATGAATCACAATCGCGAACATAAATGGACAATTTTAAAGGCGATTTTCTCAGTGTTTCGATTTTTTTGCACCCTCAGGTTCCATATTTTCAAATAGTTGTATCTCGGCCAAATATTGTCCTATCCTAACAAACCATACATAAATGGAAAGTTTATTTATTCAGCTTTCATGTTATGTATAAATCTCAATTTAAGACTGGTTTTGTCATCCAGGGTCACATATAAGTAGTTCTTTAGTTAGTTATATATTGTTAATTACATTGTTAAATTATAGTATTATCTCGTGTGTTATTTATCTTGACTTTTTAAGATTAAATAATTTCCCATTAAATTACTTTGTCAGAATGTTTAGCACTCAAAATCTAACCATTGTAATCTGACTTTCCAACTGAATTTTGATACTAAATGGAGACTGATGTTATGTCTAAACCTAGTTTTCTTTTGTTCTAATCTAAACAATGTTTTTTTTAACATATACTAGCTGACATTCGTTTTACTCAGTAAAGAAGAAAGACTTCAAAAAAGGCATGAATAAAACTCGCTCAGGTTCTGATTACATGATGTGTGGAGTGGCAGTGTGTGTTTGTCATCACTGGTCGATGAAGAGTGACACTGTGAACAGAGACTAAGCAGAACACTCACACTCACACACACACACACACACACACACACACACACACACACACACACACACACACACACACACACACACACACACACACACACACACACACACTGAAAAGGCTGTGAGATGTGTTTAATTTAGTGACGCTGTAAAGAGAGGCTATGAAAAATGGTTTCCACCTGGACTGTGTAAAAACCAGTGTAATTTGATCGGTGTGTGTGAGAGGGATGGGGTAGTGATGGACTATTTATCCATCTCTCTGCAGTCAGCTGTTCTTCCACAGCTGGTGTGTGTTAGCTGATAGCAAAGCCATACTTTACAGGGGGTGTGTTTGTGTGTGTGTAATCAGTGTCTTGGCGACTCAATTACATGTTAGAACATTAAATTATCCATCAAGTGTGGTGTCAAGGCATCTGAGCTATCCCTACGAATGGTAACCTCGCTGTAACAGTGGCTGGTATCTGTTGATATATTTAGTTGATTCAAAGATGAATTTTCAGCATCATTACTCCAGTCTTCAGTATCACATAATCCTCCATCTTCACCAGCTTAATGCATATCCTTCAGAAATCATTCTAATATGTTGATTTGCTGCTCAAGAAACATTTCTTATTTTTGTGGAAACCCTGATAAATTTTTTCAGGATTCTTTGATGAATAGAAAGTTCAAATGAACAGTTTTAAATTGAAATAGAAATTGCTTGTTAAAATGTAAAAGTCTTTACTGTTGTCATGATTCTGCCATCAGGTCTGTGAGTTCTAGTATTTTGGCAGGATCATGACAGACCCATGTTCTGTGTGCAAGCACATGGCCTTGTGTTTTGGTCATGTGCTTGTGTTGTCTCGTCTCGTTACCCCGCCCCCTTGTTATCCTGATTCTGTCATTAGTGTTTCACCCGTGTCACCTGTTATGTTTGATTAGTCTTCCTATTTAATCCCCTTGTGTTTGCTGTCTTGTGTCGGTTCATTGTTATACGTTGATCGTGAGTACCCTGTGTACATCTAGTCATTGTTAGCAGCTCTTGAAGTCTTGTTTGTTTTCTTGTTCGTTTGTTTCCCAGTTTAGTCTAGTCAGTCTGGTATTCTGTGTTCCATCTGTTTTGCCCCCTCGTGGGTTTTGTTTTCCTGTTTTTGTCATTAAACCGTGTCTTATTTTATACTGTCTGCGTTTGGGTTTATCTCCACATCCCCCGTGACAACTGTTAATTTTGATCAATTTAATGCACCCTTGCTAGAGCTGCACGATTAATCATTAAAAGATCACTTTCTCGATTCAAACACCGGCGCGATCTCATTCCTACTTGACAAAGATTAGTCTGTCTCTATTAAACCTTTGACAAAATCACAGCGAAACACTCAGATCTGTGTTGGCGCTGCCACTGACCAGAGAGAGCAGAGGTCATGTATAGGTATAAAACAGCTTCCCAAACAGTGTTTTCAGCCACATGGTATCATTATTTCTGTGTAACAAATATTCATATTATCACAGAAGTGCTGAGATAAAAGTTTATAGTTCGGATCTAAACAATGATGTCATCAGAAGCAATCCAAATAGAGTAAAATACCTCTTGAATGTAACTTGGTGCTTAAAATAACGATATCAATAATAACATCGCTACACCAGAAGGTGACGGATAGTGACTGTTATTATAAAAACTTTATTTGTCATTGAATCATTCGTTAAAGAGGTTTTAGTTAAAACAATCTCGGTTACTTTAATTGCCTATTATCACTGTAAAGCTGCTTTGAAACAATCTATATTGTTAAAAGCGTTATATAAATGAAGGTGACTTGACTTGATCAGTGAAGTCTGGTCAGAATCGTTGGAGAATCATGATCTCTATTTGAATTTTTTTTTTAATCACAATTCTCAATTTATCCAGAATCATGCAGCTCTAACCCTTGCTATATAAATCTATTGATTTAAACAAGAAAATAAAAAAGTACTGAATCCAAACTTTCACAAGAGGTGTGTAAAAGTCAATAGTTTGGTGTCACTGATATTAAACCTGGTCAATAATGTCTTAAAGTGACCATTGTCATTCACTTTTTAAGTATACAGTAGCATTTTTTGCACTTTATACAAGTTTGTCTGTCTTGTAAATTCCACACATGCACTTACTTCCAAACCACCTCTAGCTGTAGCTTGATGGTTCCCAGTTCTGTTATGTCCACAACCATCATCTGTGGCCGTGCTGTGAAAAAATCTGCACTCCTGCACGTTACCATACCGACCAGGATAGAGCTCAACCCCTTGACCTCTGTTACCTACAGGACAAGAGACCGCACGGAGTAACATGCATTAACAGTGTCAAATAGTACCATGATAAAACCATGATATCATTTGAAGCATCTTCATCAGCTTAATGCATATCAGCGACTTTCTATGTAGAGTGTTGCTGTGTGGTTGCTTACTATTTTTGTCTGATCAATGATGAAATGGGCAAAAAAATCCCCTAAATTAGTAAGTCAAATCACTTTAAGTCAAAGCACATGTCTGTATTTTAAGGGATGGAATTCATTTCAGACAACCAAACCTTTTATAAGCATTGTTACACTGGTCCAAAAAGTTTCAGACAGTCTGTTAAACATCTCTATCATTCTCTCTCAGGGGGTCTGTGGGCGGTTTCTTCTATTTAGATCTAACAAACAGTATATGGACAAAAGGCCTGAAACCTTCTGTCATCACAACCCCCACAGACGACCCTGACAGGAAGTGGTATTTGCGCAGGTGTGTGCGTGAGTATACGTGGATGAGCTCACCTTGATCTCAAAGTTCCCATGGATGTGAGGGAGGAAGACCATCTCTTCTTCGTCCCACAGCTGTCGGTCATCCGTTTGGATTCGCCCTCTGATCCTCCATCTCTGACGGCCCAGCCGGATCAACACCTATATAACAAAATATCAAACCAAGTGGAATTAATATTAAAGAAAATTTTTACAACCAAAACATTTTGCAAAAGAAATGTTTGTTAGGTTTAACTGAAAATGTGTCAATTCAAAATCAAGAAAGAATGTTGAAAATTGTTGTAAATAATTTATAGTTACATGAACACGTCCATAGTTAATGTGATGAACTTCATACAACCATTAAGAATTACTTTCTCTTAAGTCTAGCATAATGTTTGCATATATTTTGATATCCAATACATTAAAAATCATACACGTTTAAATTTTCCAAATACATTTTGGGGCCACTGCGTGTGAATGTGTGGTCTTGTGCATCAGCCAGTCGATGGCTCCTGTGACCACATTCCATTGTGCATGAAGTCACTGGAAACCTGGCCTTAAAATGTAATCGAATAGCTGGTGAAATATGTCATTTCTGCCTAATATTTTAACATAAATGCACCATAACGCATTTGTGTCTTTCATAGGCTGATAGAACACTGAGTCTTTGATTAAGAGAGATGTTTTGGGGTCAAATGCATCCACGTCTTTTTTGCTAGTCTTTTTCCCTCATGGCGTTCAAAACCCGTATGACTTTCTTTCTTTCAGTCATACATTTTTATGGTGCTTTTTTGTCAGTTTGTGAGACCATCAATGCCCCATCAAACCATCCACATTCATTTCCACTGGAAAATAGCAGTGTGCTGACATATGAGGGTGCGTAAATGATGACGGAACTATCATTTTTGTGTGAACTATCCCTTTAAGTGTATAACAACAGTAACTGGTCCAGCAACAGGATATTGGGTTAAACCTCCTCACCTCATACTGATCTCCAGGACAAAGCCGGGCAAAGCCTATCAACCCTGCCTCAGCAAAAGAGAAAAAACACATTAGATGTTTAGGAGTCTGAAACTCAAATTCCAGCATATGTGAGGTGCTGTGTATGTACCTTTCATTTTGATTTGTAGCTCTCCCAGCAAGATTTCCAGTTCTCCTTCCATTGCACACATGTCCTGCAGGTAGAGATGAGTGTAAAACATAGCGTGAGATGTTTGAATTTACATTATAGGTTCTTTCTTCATCAACGCACTGGTTAGATATCATTCGCAAATAAAGGAAAAGCGAAGTGTGGTTCAGCCAATCTTGTTATGTTGGGCTGGCCGGGATGTTTTGAAAGAGCCACCGAGCCACAGTGTTTACGCTTGTTGGGAAAATGACCACACAAATGGCTTACTTATAGTTTGTTGTGTGTGTATGATGTCCAAAACAGACTTTACCTCCAGGCTGTGTCTGTGGTTTCGGTTTAGCTCCAGTAAACTCTCTCGAGACTGTCGTGAAGACGGGGACAGAGAGAACGCTCTCTTCATGTTCAAAGCGCCTTGGCACAGCCGCCACTGGATACAGTACGACTCGTACAGCTCTTCAACCTGTTGACATCCACATTCACAC
This sequence comes from Siphateles boraxobius, assembly GCF_051911475.1. Taxonomy (NCBI): domain Eukaryota; kingdom Metazoa; phylum Chordata; class Actinopteri; order Cypriniformes; family Leuciscidae; genus Siphateles; species Siphateles boraxobius. Next base: position 3,857,513 of record NW_027509042.1, read on the forward strand.
AATATAGGTTTATTCTTAACAAATCTGACCAGTGTTCATATGCAATCAAATTAAATGAGTATTTTTAGGTTGTGTTACCTTACTAATCTGAAACTCTAAGCGTCGTATGTATCTTTCTAAGGCTCGTATCTCCTGTTGTTAGCAAGCAGGGCATAAAAAGATTACATTTTGTAACCATTTTTGACACAACACTGAAATGATTGAATAATAGCATTTGTTAATGACAACGTACCTTTTCCAGGTCATAGAAAAATCCCTGAGGAATGAAGAATAGTCATGTATTATTTTATATTTACTTTAAAAACTGTGTAAAAATAAATAATGATAATAATATTAAAATACATGAAAAAGCTGGATTAGGACTAGTTGAAGTTATTCTCAGTACAAACTCTCACCAGTCTGGAGTTCCTCTTTGTGTCTCTCTGCTGGGATGACAGGAAGTCCAGCTCTGTTTGATGGTTTTCCAAGTAGTCCCTAAACGGGATGAGATGTCATTAACATTCACATGACTAGTGTGTGCAGTCCACAAATGGCTTCATTACTCTACTACGATGACTGCACATACTTGAGCCCTTTCCTCAAAGCCTGGAAGATTCTGTCCACCTGCTCAGGCTGTTGCCCCCAGACGCTGCTGCCCACCCGACCCGAAGAGGGAATTCTGGGAGATTTCCCTGCTATGACTTTTGTGCGGAGAGAGCTACGAGCCGAGGAAAGTCTGCAGGGTGAGATGGAATAGTCAAGATGGCAAAAAAAGATTGAATTACAAAAATAAAATAGTGTTACATATACACCATTGTCCAAACTTTTTTTTTAATACTTTTATAGAACAAGGGCATAATAATTGATTAAAAGAGACTGTATACAGTTAAGACATTTCTAACATTTCAAACATTTCTATTTGAAATAAATGCTGTTCTTTCTATTCATCAAATCAGCATAATAGAATGATTTCTGAAGGATCATGTTACACCGAAGACTGGAGTAATGATGCTGAAAATTCAGCTTTGTCATCACAGGAATAAATTACATTTTAATATACATTTAAAAACAGAAAACATTTATTTTAAACAATAATAATAATAATAATTCACAATATTACTGTTTTTACTGTATTTTTTATCAATTAAACGCAGTGATTAGCATTAGAAATTTCTTTTTAAAAAACATTTAAAAATCTTACAGACTACAAACTTTTGAATGGTGGTGTATGAAAGTTCAACATTCAAAATCCCTATTGAATCACTGTGAAATTCAATAATTATTAAAAACGACAATAAAGACAGTTATAATGTAAAAAATGCCTTTTTGTTCCAAATAAATACTGTGTTCTTCAGACGCTCCGTTTATCAAAGCATTATATTATCTGCACCATTTTCTATAAGTGTGATTTAATTTTAGGACACTTATCACAGATCAAACTGTTCCCACAACAACTCAAGACCTCATACTTAGATTTATCCATCCATAATTGTCCTGTCTAATCAATTACTATCCAAACCTTTATGTTTTTCTGCCTATTTGATTTGCCTTTTACTTCAACTTTATTGTTGTGCATTTGGGTTGTTCCCTCTGTCCTGATTAAATCCATTTTGCTTTCTATTTTAGATAAAGTTCGGCACCCTTAAGAACAACCTTCATCTCTTAAACTCCCCCTGTGGTGAAAATCAAGCTTTTAATGTTGTTTATATGTCTATGTGGTGTTTTTAATATGCTTTAAGACAAACCATGTGTGAATTCATCGTCAACACCATCACTGAGTATTTTCTCTTTAAAGCTGCATTGAACCAAAGACAGTCTCAAAAACCACAAACTACCTTGTAATCAATCAGGTCAACGAGTGATCGTTAACAAGTGGATCTCTAAGCTGGTGTGAGTGAGTGGAGACGGGGCTCATTTGCATATTCATAGAACCGCGTATACTAAATGACGCAAGGGTGTAGTTACAAGCTATTTTAAGGCGTGACAAAAAAGGTTTTAATATGTCATTTTGGTGATCAAAGGAGAGTTTTAAGGGATAAAATGATAGACTACAGGGGGACTTTAAAATAACTGAATAATTAATTTATAGAGAAATGTATTTATTTTGGCCATTTCTGAACCCCTAACTGAACTTCACAAGTCCATGTAACAATTCAAAAACCGAAAAAAGACATTGCATTGTTATTTCCCCACTTCATTAAGTAGCACAATGGTTTCAGTTGGCCAGGAGAATAAGAACAGATTCTCACATTAGAATACTTTTCTAAAACAGTGTTGGCTGCTGATGATCACATTGCAGTTTTTTCAAACAATAATACTTTTGTAAATGTATGTTTTTGAATGTATTTTTGGTAAATTAAACACTACTTTGGTCAACAGAAGTATCGATTTCTTTCAAAAACATTTGTTTTTAGCAATTCCAAACTTTTGAACAGTAGTATATGTTTTTCTATTCTGAATTTAATCCTCACATCCCATTTTAGTTACACCCACTATATAATCTACATATTTCAGCGATGTTCTGACTGTGTATGCTTACACGGCATACAAACTCAATGACTCTGCAATGTCAATAAACTCTCTTAGGGAAAGCATTCCTCTGCGCTGCTCTGGGGGTCACCAATAACACAAGCTTTGGCTCTCTCACATCAGTATATTCCTTCCTGGCTCCACCACTGATATCTGTAACTCGCTGTAACTCGAGGTCCCTCGGTGGACAATGACACAAGTAACACCCTTTTTCTCAGGAATAAAGAGCTTGATTCTCTATACTTTCTCTTTTAGTGTATTTTAAAAGTCAAGAGTGCTTGAAATCCATGATCTTAACAGGATTGTAGCTGACAGCAATGATTAATATGAAGTTCACGAAGCGATTGCATGCCTAAAAAGCATTTTCTCACAATACAGTTTTGTGAAGCTTCTGCCATATAATAGAGTTTACAAATTGGAAGCAGGCGGATACGCCTCTGAAGTTGTTTTGGCCTTTGTGTGTCTGCAATCATTTAGTTTCAGTCTTTTACTTAGATGGGAATGCAGGAATGTGATGCTATTGTGACAAAATAAAAACTTGCACAAATGCACACACACACATACACAGCTGTGTTTACTTATGTAAGCTGTCACACTGCTCACAGAGGATGCTTGTGCTTGAATCCGAACCTTGCATCCTCTCAGGACCTTTGGTTCTTGAAATAACTACTGCTGTTACATAAATAACTCAAGCTTATTTATGTTTCAGATTGTGTGGAATGGCGAATTAGAACTATAAGCAATCAAAGAAAAACTGTAAGCCTCATCCGATATAAGCTAAGCTCTAAAATCTAGTGAGCTGCCCTACAAAGCATCCTAACTGAGATGGAGCCTCTTTAGAACATCAATAGAGTGCAACAGTTGGGTTCCGGAAGTAAAAATTCCATTAATTTTCTTCATTAGGAAATTGATTTTGAATTATACCTTATAAACCTTTAAAGACTGCTGTGACTACGAAACATTGTTTCAGGTAATTTTTAAAATAATCGTGTTTAAAAGTTGAATTCCTGGTGAAAACCTACATTACACCAACCAGAGAGTCGGAAAAAGCAACACGCACCAAAATAGTTATTTAGCTCCGCCCAATCCCATGAAGCACTGCGAATGACGTAATCGAATCGAAGCTCCCTATATGCATATTTTTCAATAAACTTAAAAAAATATTGTTTTTATACATCTAATCAACATCTGTAATTAAATTAGAAGTTTTATATTTCTTTATCGTTTTTTATTTGTTTATGCTGTTCACAATGCTTCACGGGATTGTAGCTCTTTAAATGTAAGACTGGACAACTGGAAGACTGGAAGAGAGGGCTACTCTCTGAGATAACAAAGGAAATTAACATTTGAACTCTCTTGCTATATTACCGTCCCCATTCGAGACACGATCACACTTGAGTTGCTCACCTCCCAATTTACACATCATTCTCTTCACCCATCCCGAACTGAATTCACCCAAAATCTATATGGTTTAATATGAACAATTATCATACAGTATTATACATGTTTGGTGTCATTTGAAATGGTACAAATGTCTCATTCCCACAGAAGTAAACCAAAAAGGTAATACGGTGTGGAGAGTTTCGAGACTGCTGTGGGTGTGCCTCCATGTAAATCAACTTCTGTCCCGAGTAAGTCTGAGACGGTGATTAATGCAAATTCCCACTGTGAACTCATATTTACATTTGAATAAAGGTTTCTGCCTTGGTCTGAGTATTTAGGGAGATTCTGAAGAAGGCTCGTGGCGATTCTGTAACCCAGGTCAGTCTGTGATGGGAAGTGTGCAAAACTCTTCACATCATGCATTTTATAATGTCATGGTTCGCATTGTTCTCTCTTTATTCCAGAGCATTTGATGTTTTGTATCTATTATCTTTGAACTGATTATGAAATTGGCATGATACATTTACCTGACATAATAAATTCTAAACATTTGATTTTATTCTAACTGGCACTGACGTTGTTTTCAGTAAAGAGTTAAAAAGAATAATCAAACATTCGCTCACATTCAGTGATGCACAGATATTATTAAAACCTTTTCATTTATGGAGTCAGATGAAATAACGAGGTAATACGGAAAAACATATTTCATTTAATCAAATTACTTTGCCACGAGGAAAGACAGTAACACGCAGAGACCCGCTGATCGAATACCGCCATTGGATTTATTGAATTGGGCTTACAAAGTTTAAACAAGTGTATAACACAGAAAAATATTAGATAAAATAGGTCATTTTTAAGATGAACTAAAACTTTTTAGTACTGAATAAAATATATTTATGATTCATTAAAAAATGATGTTCAGAAAAGTAAAATGCTTTTATCTTTAACTCTAGTGAAGGGTTTAGTAATTTTGTTTCATGTGCCTTTAGTAATTTTCATTGGTTCTTGTTTTTTAATAGGCCTACTTCTATATAACTTTATTTTCACTTCAGTTTTAATCATTTTAGAAGTTCAACTTCAATTTTTTAAATTTATATTTTCTCAGAAAAAGTAATTTTTCATCTAAAATGTATATTCTATTTCAGCAAAATTTTAATTAGGCCTACTTTAAATTGCAGATTTTTAATAGTTTTAGTTAATTAACTAAATAGTTTAGTTTAATAACAATAACAACATGCATGGCCCTATTGCAGAAAAGATTCAGACTCCTCACAAATGTTTCGTGCAACATTTTGAAACCTCCCCAATGTATCCTCATTTCATAAATTCCAGTGAACAAGAGTCATGCTTTTCTTGAGCTTCCATGGCCTCTGCTTTGAGGACATTTATCTTAAGAAAAGTCAAGTAATACAATCTGACACAGATGGAAACAACACATCATCTTGTCTCAAACACAAACAATCCTCGCTTACCTTCTCCGGCCACCGAGTGCGTTTACTCCAGTGAAGGAGCGGCTCCGCTGCACCATGCCGCCGTCAGCCGGACAATCAAACTTCAGCTTTACTGACATCTCGCCCCCGCCTACAACATACACAAACACAAACACAAGAAAAACTGTCAGAAATCTGCTTTTTGTTAGAGTCATAGCTTAGCCTAGAACATGTTAGCAACTGCATAGCAACACCTTGGCAACCACCCGCAACAGCCTAGCAACCAAAAAGCAACGCACTCACAAATAGAACACATTATCATCTGCATGGCAACGCAAACCATACATCTAAGGGCTAAAAATATCTCAAAACACCTTAGCAACACCTGACCCTGGAAACTGCTAAGAAAACCTTAGCATTCTTGCAACCATTCACAACACTTTATTGTGGCAGGGATTTCCGCACAGGCAAGCAACTCTCACATTGTTCACGGAAAACGTAAGAATGTACTTATATCATCACTATGCCGTCACAATAATAAAAGCGAAACTAAAGAGAGAAATCAAGAAAACTAGAAAAGGATCAGGACAAATTCTTGTTACTGTCACACATGCACACACGTATCTGCTAAACATAAATCTACTCATAACAAACTCCTCATCCTTCAACCTTAGTGACAACCACCCCATTCTCCTCCATGAGAAATGTCCATGTCTCTGTTCTGTCTCTCCTCATCCCATGATTCTTCTCTCCTCTGTTATGGTACACAGTTTTTGGACATTCCTCAGACACTATGGCCCCAAAACACCTACAGTGGCCCCAAAAAGACACTTAAAGTGGTCGTGAAATGAAAATTCTTCCTATCTATTTTCTAAATGCATGTTATAGATCTCATTGTGTAGGCAATTCATCCTTGCGTGTTTCATTTTTTGACCTTGTTTACGCCGCCACTTCCGTTTAACCTTAAAATGTCTGAATTTTCTATGGATAAGGGAAGAAAAACATTAAAACTAACTGCCATTTGTTTCAAACAAAAGATGAAAAATCACAAAAAGATCCTGGCGCATTCGAGCACAGATGACACTTTGCATTTGTGTCCATAAGTGTGATTTAAGTGTCCAAATACTGTTTACTTATGGCTTTTGCACCTGTTTGGCTCAAGGAAAGGTTTTTGTTGACAGTGGCACACAAGAGAGAGAGACAGAGCACAGAAGTGAGAGGAAGAAAGGATGAAGAAGAGAGACGGAAGACAGGAAAGGGACAGAGAGATATGTCTTGATTGCATACGCAGAGGCAGTTATCATTCTCTACAGGACAGTAACTCATGTTCCTTTTCCTACAAGAGGAAGAGAGAGATCTGAGAGCTAGATGAAGAAATGTGGGGGGTCACGTTAGATGAGCAGGGAGTTTCAGAAAACCATGTTTGTAAGAACCATGGAAACAGCACTAAACTACCATGACAAGTGCATCCAATGAGAATTTAAAATAACAAAAGTACTTTTTCCGAAGAAAATTAGAATTGCTTGCCTGTAAAAAATAAAATAAAAATCCGGGTGGGTTGCTAAGGCGTTGTTAAGAGTTCAGGGCGGTTGTTTACTAACGTTATCTCAAAGGAAACCTTGACTCTTGTCCGTAAGTCTATTAAATCTGTGGGTTAATTTTTAACCACAGTTAAAATAAGGGTAAATAGCCTATTGATTTTCCAGTTAAGCAGAATCTTTATTTAAACGATCTCGATAGCTCTCAAAAACTAGCTTTTTGTAAGTTGTTTTTCCTGCCCGCTTTTTAGAGGCGGACAAACCCGCCGCGGTTAAACTACAAAAATAAGTCATATTTTACAATAGTTTGCAGTCTGAATTAAATGTGATAAGAGTAAAAGTCCGTTTACCCCGAAATTTCCTAAGATGTCCGCCACCACAGATTGTTTCGCGAACTAATGAATCATTTAAAAAAAAGACTCATGAACTCTCATTTGAATCAGCCTGACTCACTGAAGCCGTTGGTGCGGTTATTATTATATCACTGGCGTAGCCAGCCACGGGTGTGCCAGGGTGTGCCGGTGCCACCCACAGTGGCAGCTGGCACACCTAAAATAGATGCAGAATTCTTTTTTTAAAGTTTTAATAAAAAAGTTTCCTAAACTTGGACTATTGTTGTTTACTTAAAATATTGGTGCATTTAAAATGTATTTTAATTTTTTTTTTTTTTATCGAAAAAAATATCTGCCGACATTCGGACTGCCAACCAATCCGCAAACAGCCGCTGACTGGTAATACGGTTGTGCTGTTGAGGCTCGCGCAGCCTCATGAGGAGAAATGGAAACAAATGAGCGCAGATCACACAAAGAAACTTAATGAACATAGAGCGGTTAAAAAATGAATGTGGAGTTTTTATATTTATAACATATGATATGATACAGTTAAGCAACATCACAGTGACCGCGAGTGCTGAATACCATCACGACTGAAAACATATGACACTGATTTCATATGACAGTTCAATAAACAAGTCATTAATATCAAGTCACTTACATTTTAGACACAATATTGACTGTTTTTGTTCTATTTGAGCAGCGAAAATAGTTCCAAACAAACATCCAAAGAAAGCGCAGCTCACCTGAACACATAACTGCATTAATGCATGATTCAGCGCTTTGAATGAATCGATTGAGTCGAAGATTCAATGACCCATTAAACAACTGCCTCATTCCTTAACGATTCAGCCGTTTGAACGAATCATTTGAATAAATGACTCAATAACTCACTCATTAAGACGGTCACCTGCCGCCCCTACTGGTGGTTTAGTTTGGTGTTTCAAAGTAGGCTATAATTCTTTCCAATATGTCATATTTGTATCTTCAAAAAATATTTAAACCAATCTCGTAACATTATTTAATGCAGTTGTAATTTTTCAGTGTAAATTAATTAATTCTATTGGTAACAGCATAGTGTCTTATTATTTCAATTGAATTTATTGATCAAATCTAAGAATTTAAAATGAAAGATGAAGCATACATTTAAACCGATTTCTGGATTTTTACTTGGACAAGAGAATGGCCGACTTACTTGTTCGAAGGACAAGCACATGTAAAGCCTTAATGTTGAGCCCTGAGTTATATTTTATATACTGTAGGCCTAGTATTATGTTTATGTGGCAAGCCAGTTTTACACATCAGCCCAGTCTATTCTGTAAAGTTAGTGATACGCCGCGTCAAGGTTTTTTTGCACATTAATTTGACAATAAATGTGGCACGCCCAATTTTTCTTATGCACATCCAGAGACGCTTTTCTGGCTACGCTAGTGTATTATATAATTTATTACATAGAGTCAGTGATAGGCCTATTTAAATATTTTGCAAGAGAGATGGATGCAATATTTTATAAATTAATCTCCCTCTCCACGTTAAATCGATAGCCCAGCAGTAGTCTGTTCGTTCAATTCAATTCGACCAACAGATTAATTCAGAAAAAAACATTTTTAATTGAGTAATTGAATCATTCACTTGTTCGATTCGTTCAAAACACAGATTAATTCAGAAACGAATCTCCACATAGGGTCTTCTGCTCTTCATGTGGTGAACCTGTTTTCGTTAGAGGAGCAAAATTGTAAGTAAAAAAGTAAAAGTAACTGGCAATATTCTGTCTGAAACTGTATATTCAACCCTAAATCGTAAATGTGAATGCTTAGAAAAAATAGCCTGCTTTTTATGACAAGTTTTGCGATTTGGTTGTAGGTCTATTATGGACGTTATAGTGCCATGGGGTGGTGATGGCGCAGTGGATAAGACACATGCCTTTGGTGTGAGAGACCTGGGTTCGAATCCACTGTGAGACACCAATGTGTCCCTGAGCAAGACACTTAACCCCTAGTTACTCCAGAGGCGTGCGACCTCTGACATATATAGCAATTGTAAGTCGCTTTGGATAAAAGCGTCAGATAAATGATTTGAACACAAAAAGTAGCCTGAAATCAGAATAAGCGTTGTTATGTGCCTTGCAACAAGTGTTGAAATGTTGAACCTCCTCCTAACAAATGGCACTGAGGTAGGTTTACCAAAAAACAAAAACAAAAATAGCACAATATTGTAATTAACCCAATCCATCTGTGTTTTGGATTGTTTTCCCCCAAAACTAATTCTTTTGGAGAATGAAAAAAATTTCATTTTCCAAAAGTAGTGGTGAGCATCCAGATGCAATGAAAACTGATGGATTCATTATATTATTGAGGACATAAACATGTCAACAGAACACAGAGATGAATTACAATAAATTATATCAGCATTTAAATTAAATGTACACAAAGTGTTAGGGATAGTTCACCCAAAAATGAAAATTCTGTCACCATACCCTCATGGCATTCCAAACGATGTGCAAGGCATAAGTCATAAAAGCTTGGAACAACATGCAGGTGAGTAAATAATGATAATGTTGATGATAATTTTGTGTATTATTCCTTTAAGACAGATTGTTTAAGAAACCTCAGTCATACTGTACATTTGATAAGCTCAATAATATACTTATTTGCAAATAACATCTATACAATAATAATAATAACAATAATATATTTGCGTACACACACACACATCATTCTCAGTGGGATGCACAGTAAGATATCTGAGGGCTGGCCAATCAAAATATTAGCACAAGGATCATGTCTAGCATGAGAAACTGCCATACTAAGACTTTTTTCCATTTGTTTTTTGGCAGGAGGAAGAAAAACAGAAGGGTGTAGAGGGGAGGTATTGTGGATTTACTGGCTTGAACTGTGATTCAGAGTATGATGGCTGTCATTCCGAAACAAATTTTTTTTGGCATTTTGTATACTTGCAGCCATGGGATAGATGAACATGGCATATGTGTTAACACTTTACAGTATCACTAAGCAATCACGTATGTAAATCTTCCTGGAAATAACCAGATTGCCATCAATCATTTACCCAGGGGACTCAAGGGATTTTGCGCCAAAGGGAATAGTTAACTAGTCCAGAGCACACAAAGCTGTGGATCAAGAAAAGCACAGGGTAATGATGCCATTGAAGAGTGGAGGGTTCACAATCTAGTGTCAGTTTGGTGGGATGGATTTTTTTAGGACTTAACAGGACATACATAACAAATGTAATGATTGATATGAAAGCTTCTGTATAGGTTATTCAGTAAAAACCAGGTATTTGACCAGTTATTTTATAAAACTACAGATCACAAAAAAAGTATTTTAAAGAACGATGGGGTCTAAACAACATTGGACCCCATTGACCTTTTATTGTATGGACAAAAAAACACCAGACATTTCTTTTTTGTGTTCAGAAGAAATAAAGTCATGCAGGTATGACAGGAACTATCCCTCTGAATCTACAATTATTAGCCTTTATCATTAACCAAGAAACTACCACCTCGTGTGAGATGAAACTCTAGCCTCAGCATCTTTTGAAGTCCCTCAGCATCTTCTTTCATAAATGTTTGAAATAGAAATGAGTTTTTAATGACACTCATTAACATGCTGATACTGTATGTAACCTGCCTATTTTCATGACCCAGATGGAAGTTGTAGGGACAAGTAGACTACAACCATCAATATCATATGTATTAACAGAATTTAATAAGCTTTAGCAAATTGGACATTGCATAGAACTTAGTCATAACAAGAAACAGACCTATCAACCAAATATCCATACATTACAGCCAAGAACCATCTTGGCTGTAGAAACTAACTTTAACTTGGCTGTAAAACTAACTTTAGCTGGAAAAAACATTTTTCAACAACCACTATAAAACCAAACCAATCTCTGGCACCTTAAATTATATGTTTATCCCTGTAAAGCTGCTTTGAAACAATCTACATTGTTAAAAGCGCTATATAAATGAGGATGACTTGACTTGACTTGACTTGGAATGTAGCTTAGTCAGGGTCAGGCCGTCGCTTGCATTCACAGGGTCTCACAAAACTTTAAAGACCACAAAATATCTCTAACATGAGAAATTCGAAAGCATTTATGTGCCTTTCTGTGAACCCTGCCGTATGTTGTGTATTAAGAGTGATTTGTGAGCTCCTTGATTGCACAATTTTTCGTTCTGCCTTTTGTTTTGCATTGTTTATGGTTCTGCTATTATCTGGTACTGAATCTCTGCTGAATAGTGCTTGAGTCATAGATTTCACTCTTAAATAACTTTAAAGAAACAGATCTCAGGGGATCTTAGCTGTAATGAACTCTGCCCCCCTCAAAGCGAACCCCATAGAGCTCATACACACCCACACACAAACGCATCACCCCTATTAATCCATACTGGAACATAGCCATGGATGACAGCACACAGAACATTAATTGAATAATGTTGAGTTTTGTGAAAAATCATCACCTTTATACTGCTCTTTAAGTTATTATTGCCTAATACCCACGAGCAGGACCAATGTGTAATGGGAGTTTTATGTGGTGCTTACTAAGGCAAAGATCACTATAACTATTGTTCATACTTGGAGTTGGGGATTAAAACAGGCTACTAAGCGTAAATAATCTTTTCAGTTTAACTTCCCATAACGTTCATGCTGCAATCATGAATGACACCTCAAATTGCCCTGATTTTTGAGAAGAGGTATACTAAGTATATATTAGATGACAGAAACATGTTTTTATTGCAGTAATGAAAAACGTGAGTGGAGAACGAGGAGTTCAGAGAAAGGATTGCCTCGGGAGAAAGAGGCATTTAACAAAATAGCAAAGGAAAAATCATAGGCTAAACCTTTTAATTTTAAAATAAAAATCACAGCCATCTGAGGACTTACCACAAGAAAGGGGCAATAGAAGATGATTTCTTTTACATATTTGAGTAGGAAATTATTTTGAATAAGTAATTACTTCACCACCGCTAAAAAATATGTTCTAGCAGGCCTATGAGTGCGTGTAGTATGAATGTAATCTGGACGTATTACATTCGCCATGTTGTCATTATCATGTGACCAACCATCATCAGTTATGTTGCTTCACTATTCATAAATCCTCTCCCATGGCCTCATGGGAAAGGAAAGTGTCCATGATATGCACACTTCAGAATCTCGCCGGAAGTAATAGGTCATCCGGGTACTTTTTGCCTACTCTTCTGTGAAGAGTTCTGTGAATTTGGACATGTTTCTCGCCTACTATATAGTAGGGAAGTATGTGATTTTGGATGCAAACATAAGTGCACAATGTATAGTGTGTCATTTGGGACTGTCAACTTTCAACAATGATTTTAACGTGTACTGCCTGACAAAAAATCTATGTGCACTCGTGGTGACAGGTAAGAAGATATATGCATTGTGTTTGTTTAACTTTTGCTTGCAAGAATATAAACATATCTAGGTGTTTTAACTTCTCTTCTACTGTACTTCTTTCTGTACTCCATGCTATCCTCTGCTGGTTAGTTGTAGTATCACTAATTAGCTATAGTCATAGACAGTAAAAGAAATGGACACAGCGACCCCCTTGATTTCAACGGAGAAAAGTGAAGCCCATTAGAAGCACTCACTTCCTGATGGCTGATCGACTGCGCAGGCTCAAACTCAGCTTGACGATGTAGATGTGACGTGAGCAACCTGTCTGACAGTTGTAAATCTTCTAGTAGCTGTGCCACTTACCGAATTATTTCCAATTTCTCAAAAACGTTGTTGAAATATTTTGTTCCGTTGCTTTTATGGACCCTCTAACGATGGGCTTCTCCCTTGACTTTATGCCTCTATTGTCCATACGATTGCCTCATAGACAGTAAAAGATTGCCTGTGAGCTTCTCCTCCTGTCTATACGGTAATTTCTCTACTGTGCGACAGAGAGTCGCGTGGTTATGACGCAATCGTTAGCCTATTTTTACAAAAACAGCTTCTACGGGGCCATAACGTAAGATACAAAGTAATGGAACCTTTTATACATTGTCGTGTTTCTTCAGAAATAAATAATGGACAAATGAAGTCTTTGGACGCCTCAGATGTAAAGTTATTCGCTGTCAAAGTGACGCCAAAATGAATGGTAGTCAATGGAATGCTAACAACAGGTGATGGTCTGCTACAATGGCGGCCCAGGGAGGCTTCAGTTTCCAGCTGATGGATTACACCCTTGGTTATAGTGCGCATGCTCTGAAGCTAGAATTAATCATTTCTGCGTAAAACATGGTGGAAACTCTGTGCTTTAGAGTGAGGGGCATTCTCAATTTAGACAGCAAATGATTGGATGGAATTTGTACATCCCCTCTAAACAATATGTCATCAAAACTTTCTCTCTAGTGCCATCTATAATTTTTTGTAAAGTTTGGTAAACTTATGAGTTAACTGCACCTGTAAAATCAGTGTGAAGTGGGTAAAGACAGTAAACACATGGAAGGAAACGGTTGTCTGCTCACATGGCTTTGTTTATGTTTTCTGAGGGATGTTTGGCCCCTCTGCTTCCCAGTGATGTATATGGTGTTGTGTATGATATATGAGTGAGTGAGTGAGTGAGTGAGTGAGTGTGCATGCTTTAGAAAGGCCGTATAAATCACAGGGAGGTCAGACGTAATTGTTAAGAATGCCTTTTTTCCACTGCATCACATTGGGACCCCAGAGGCCTCTGCACATACTCATGTGCTTTCACTCACAATTCAAGATGATCGCATTAGTATTCATGGGTATGTAAAATGCACTCATACATTTTTTAAATGTTCGAATATACACTAATATGTAAATTTTCAGTGTGGGCAGCTTCTAAACCTGTACCTTAGACCTACAAATTTAGATTTTTAGAATAAATTTTAGAATTGATTTTGTTTTACGTGTATATTATTTTCTAATTGTATTATAAAAAAAAATTATATAAAAAAAAAATATATAAATATATAAATATATATATATATATATATATATATATATATATATATATATATATATATATATATATATATATATAAAAAATATATAAATATAAATATAATTTTTTATATTGTTATATATTTTGGTTATTATTTTATTAATATAAAAACTAGATTTTGGGGTGAAATGTGCCCTGGACATGCATTTGTGATAATCAACCATACACATATTTTATGTTCAAATGCCTAATGACTAATAATAAATAGGTTGCACAATTTTCCCATCTCTTTTCTCTTTCTCTGTTTTTCTATCTTTTTTCATGCAAACATGCACAAGTGCATGCATAAATGTTAACAGTCATTTGATGAAGGCAGTTGTTGAAAGGTCAAAAGAATGTAGATAGATTGTAAACCTTAATTTGGTAACCTAAAACCACATGTTTTATTATTATAACAAACTTGCTCGTTATCCCTCCTTAAACCCAAAATGTGGCAAAGCTTAGCATGTATGTGGCTAATGGAGATGGTCTTTATGCAAGAACTCCTGATGTTTGGTGGTTGAATGGAATGTTTTTGCCAGATGTTGCATCTTCCTCTCAGTCCTATGATGATTCATGACCTTGTCTCTCAATAATCAGTTCCTGATTTCTGTGCCTTATGTCGCCTATGCCAAAATAGGTTGTATTCTCATAATAGTAATATTGAATGATCGGCTATCTCATGATTAGCATTTTTTATGGAGCTGTTTTTCTCGTCCAAGTGAATCTAGGAATATAAACGCCCAGAGTTGGTGATTGAAATACTTTTGTTGACTAAGGTTGGCTACATGCAAACATTCATCCCTCTAGAAAACTTGTTAGCGAGTTTTTAAGCTTAGCTTTCATGCACACAAGGGGATTTTTATGTATTGGCAATACGTTTATAAGTCTAATAGATTTCTTATGGGTCTACTTAGTGTATGACGTTCAGTGTTTCTTGAAAAGGCTGTGCATGAGTTGAGACTAGACAGACATTTTTCCATTTGCTTTGTGGAGTTGGTTAACTACCGGGAGTAAAGCATGGATTTGGTTTCTGATCCCGTCTGGAAGGTTGCGACAGCCACAAAATTGGTTAGTGTCTTGAGAGTTTAAGGTCACTAGACGTCTAAATCTCCTCTGAATAATAGCTTAGAAATGAAAGTGAAATCTTTATATTGTAGTTATTATTTCAGTCCAGTCTCTGGATTCATTTGTCCAGTAACGTGAATACAGTGCTTTGTGTAACAAGAAAAAAATAGTGAAATAAAAAAGTTTTGAGCCAATGAGAATGTAAGTTGCCAGAGGATGTGGGTTAACTTTTCATACAATATTTCTCAGTGAGGCATTGTCTCCATTTTACCTAAACCACTTTGAACTCCCTCACCTCCTTGTCTGGTTTCTGGTGAAGATTGAACATCGTCTTGAACGTTTTCTTGGATGGCATGAAGCATGGATGGCAAAACACTGGAGAAGCAGCTCTCCA
The DNA here is from genome assembly GCF_051911475.1 of Siphateles boraxobius. Lineage (NCBI taxonomy): Eukaryota > Metazoa > Chordata > Actinopteri > Cypriniformes > Leuciscidae > Siphateles > Siphateles boraxobius. The sequence continues at coordinate 3,873,141 of NW_027509042.1, forward strand.
ATCCAAACAATCTATGAGGTTTTTAGGTTATTCAGCAGATGTACACAAGATGAATTTAGGCGAAAGGGTTTGTGGCTAGATGGTTTGTTCTGTAAACTGTCGTCAGGTCAAAAAGTGTTTAATGCTTCCCACATCCTTTGTCAATAGCTTCCTAACAGTGTTAATGGATTTTCATTCTATATCAAAGGCTATATATCAAAGGCTATATTCGTTCCATAAAGGCAATTGTTTTCTATAATTTGAGCAGTTACATTTCAAACTTTATTTTTCCATAACACTAAGCCAGTATCAGAAAACAATTCATAATGCAAGTTATGCTACACAAATGTGGGTTGCATTCTCAGATTTTCCACAAGGGGCGCTATAGAGATATTTATTAGCATGTGTTGTCTTGTTCTATGGCTAGTTTTCTCTTTCAGGTCAACTACTGGCATTGTAGGGCAACGGTTTGAAGTGAATCTTGCTGTGTAAGTTAGCTTTGTAAGTAAGTTAGTAAGTAGTAAGTAAGCTGAGTAAGTTTGTTTACCTGAGGTGCATCCCTATTCACGTACTTATGCACTATATGCCAATTTTAGTGTAAATAGTTTTAGTAGTGTTAGTAGTACTGAAATTTCCAAAAAGAAAAAGTGCACTTCAGAAACCCAGGTGATGCATTTGGGCCACAAATCTGATTACATTGCTACCTGTGTAACACAGTATCATTTTCAGTTCACGCAGCTCGTTCAGCACATTAAGTGTGCACAAACATTTGTCTCTTATGGTAGATTTAATGTGGGAATATAAAAATTATTTTTTATAAACCATTGTTTATACAATATTTCATTTTAATATGTACATGTAGTTGAGTGATTATTAAAGCATACTTTGTAAGCATCACTGTTATCATTGCTCATACTTAGGGTTTTTCTTTTCAAAATGTATGTATTTTTGAAACAATGAAATGAAACAATTTTGTAAGGCCTTTACATAACCACCTAACCTAATCACCATAGCAACCGTATAGCAATGCCATGGCAACATTATGACAGTGAGCTTTGCCTATTCACTTTTTTTTATAGAAAATATAAGTCTTCAACGTTGTTTTGTCTTTCTTAAACACCACTAAAAACAGTCACTGACAAAAAATGACTGTCCTTAAATTCAGAACAGCATGAATGCCTTCAAATCTCATGATTTATATGATTAACAGAGGAAATGGATTATGTGGTTAGAGCATTGAATGTCTTCAGCTCTGCTCTTAGAGTGTAAGCACATCCAAATGACTACCTTGCATCTCGGCAGCACACCAGTGGCCACTTGTAAGTGCAAGAGTCTTCAAAGCAGACAGTGGGAATGCCAGCTAAAGGTTCAATTAAGGATTCTTTTTATTTATTTACTTTTTGCTCTGGTTGCATTTGACTTTTAATAGATCCCAGAGCTTTAGGGGGCTGTACATCCTGTTTGTGTGTGCCATATGAGTTTAAGTGTGTGAGAGGGCAGTCAGTAAAGAAGGCCATGAACATTACTCTTCACTCTCAGTCTGTTCTTGTTTCTCTCTCTCTCTCTTTTCAGTATCCTTCTTTTTCTTTCCACTGTAATAGTTTACAGAGATGTTCCTCGTGCACTTCCAAGTCATGACATTTTTCAAAAAGTCAGACTTGTTCTTGAGTTTTGAGGTCATATTTTACAGTCCTCAAATATTATTTCCAAGCAGATTTTATATGTAATTGAATTAAAAGCCATTTCATAAGAAACTGTGTGGTGCTTGCCAGTGCAAAAATCAAAGCTGGTTGCCAGGGTGTTGCTATGCTATGGTGTTCTGTGTGCATTGCTATGCAGTTGCTTGGAAAGTTATGCACTGAAGATTACTTTAAAGTCACAGTGAAATCAAAATGAACCATTCTTTTTTGTGGAATATTGCAGTGTTTATTATTATTATTAAAACATGTCCTCCTCAGAATAATTAATCAAAATAACTTCCCATTCCTCTTGCAACATCTCTTCTCAGATGACGTGTTTTCTAGTGTAAGGGCTGGACAACCTGTTTATCACATTAGATCCACCACTTACAAACCACAACCATCCAGCCAATTCCTTCACACTGCACAATTTTCAAAGTAGTCTGGTCACTGTCCTTTTTACACTGCACAACTATTTGGGGTATCATTCAGTTGTTGGTGCGTGCACACTGCACGATGGATCGGCGACAGGAGGTTTCACACTGCATGACTTTACAATAGAAAGAATCACCGAGAACTTCTGGTCCGCAAACTACGTTTCACAACCAAACACACGTGAGAAGTGACAAGGAAATAACGCAAGATCACGCGTGCGTGAGACCGAAATTGTTATAAGAAATTATAGCCTGCAAGAAGATTGCGATCCAAATAACTGTGTGCTGATTTGCAGCAAAAAGGAGGGATTTTTTTTTATTATGCAGGAGGAAATGGTTGGGGAGACGAGGGGAGCAAGGATTGTGTGTTCTGCAAAGAGAGTTTGGGGGTAAATAAATAATTTTGCTGGTCAAGAAAATTTTTGTGCTTTGTTTCTGTTTGATATAATTGTAAATATATCTGGTCTTCGGGGTCTATTGGACCCCAAATGACTTTTGCTCAAATCAGAAAAAAAAATTCTCTTTGTCCAAATGGTTTGAAACTTTCTACGGCTCTCAACACTTTCTACATCTACAACAATTTTTTTTTTTTTTATGATATCTGTTTTTATGTTGGCGTGACAAAAATAGTCACACTCGTGGTCTTCGGGGTCTATTGGACCCCGCAATCAAAATAGACAAAATAACATCATCAAAATCAGAAACAACGTAGAACACATAGACAGAAATGACAGAAATAAAGTGGCACACTTCCAACAATGCAAAAAACATCCACAATCCAAAATTATCATGCTCACCACAGGCGCACACACACACACAAACACACTCATAAAGAGGAATACATTTATACAGGAATACATACAGACTATAAAAACTGTTCTCTTATCATTTGTAAAATAAAATAATCTAAAATGCAGAACCACCAGAAAAATAAATTGGTAACACTTAGACGCATTGAAAATGTGCGCGCGCGCACACACACACACACACACACACACACACACACACACACACACACACACACACACACACACACACACACACACACACACACACACACACACACACACACACACACACACACACACAGAAATACATTTGTAAGGCTATAAAAAGTCTTATAATTTGTCAAATAAAATCATACAAAATGAAGAACCACCTCAAAAATAAATTGGTGACACTGTACACATAAAAATTAAAATAAAATGTACACACACACCCTGTGTTTGCTCCAACCCTGTCTGCAGGTTTGGCACAGGTGTGCTGTGTTTTTTCAGTACAAATAAATGCAAAATTTTGACAAAAATTATTTTATTTTTGTTATAATTGTGATTTTATGCAAAATTTTGACAAAAATTATTTTATTTTTGTTATAATTGTGATTTTATAATATTTAGATATGAATCCAACTGAATCCAACTTTAGAAACTATATATTTCAGTAGTTCAATTAGCAAATAGCATATAATGGAGCTCTATAGCCATCTAGTGGTTAAAGTGATTTATTACAAATGTTAACCTCAATTTTCCAAAAAATGGGCAAAAATCTTACATTAAACCTTCTAAAATTATCCATGGTATCCCCAGGAATGAAAGTTAGAAATCTGGGTCTTTTATAAAGTTTATTTAACATAAAATGCTGTTTTTTTGTAAAAATCCTATTTAATTAAATATTTATTTATTTATTTATAGAAATTTTTTAAAATTCATAAATTCTACAAAAACTGCACAAATGTTGAGTAAAAACATTAATGAACCGAGTAAAATTATATTTGTTAATAAATATATATTGTTCGGTAACAAAATTAAATGTTGTTGTCTGGGGTCCAATAGACCCCGAAGACCACGAGTGTGACTTTTTTTTGAAGACCATCAGAGAGTTAAAATACTGATATTGTGGTCTATAACTCCTCCCTGAACATCCCTCTGTCCTGCATCTTGTTCTCTCATTGGCTGTAGGTCATCATCGCCGATGTAGTTTTCGGTCAGAACACATTCACACAGCAGGATTGTGAATCGCCGACAGGTCCAGATATTTAGCATGCCAAACATGTGAACTCACGTGAACGAGCAACGATTTTTCTATGATTTCAGGCATTTGTTGGCAAACTCACAAAACCTGTCGGGAGTGAATGATAAATGGACTGCATTTATATAGCGCTTTCACAGACCCAATGGCCACCAAAGCGCTTTACATATTTGCCCCACATTCACCCATTCACTCACACACCGACGGCGGTGTCAGCCATGCAAGGCGCCATCCAGCTCGTCGTGAGCAGCTGGGGTTAGGTGTCTTGCTCATGGACACCTCGACACTTGGTCAGGTGGAACCAGGGATCGAACCACCAACCTTTCGGTCTGTAGACAACCTACATGAACCACTGAGCCACTGCCACCCCGAGTGAAAATCGGGCCTAAAATTGTTCAGTGTGAACTCGGCATCAGTGACAAAGTTTAGTGCTCATTCTTCTTCTCATTCAGGAAGCCGTTTCACTTGTACGTCACAGTAGGGAAGAAAAGATGAACAAATATGTGACCCTGGATGACAAAACCAGTCGGGTTTATTTGTGGGAATAGCCAACAATGCATTTTATGGGTCAAAATTATCAAATTTTCTTTTATGGCAAAAATCATTAGGATATCAAGTAAAGATCCCTTTATCCCTACTGTAAACGTATGAAACATTTAATTTTGTGAGTGAATGCAGCACAATCGTGAACACAAATGGACAATTTTAAAGGCGATTTTCTCAGTGTTTTGATTTGTTTGCACCCTCAGATTCCAGATTTTCAAATGGTTGTATATCAGCCAAATATTGTCCTATCCTAACAAACCATACATAAATGGAAAGCTTATTTATTCAGCTTTCATGTGATGTATAAATCTCAATTTAAAAAAAAATCACCCATATGACTGGTTTTGTCATCCAGGGTAACAGTTTCTATACTGCAATAAATACATTCAACAATTAGGCTAGTGACAATTAGATTATCTCCATTTATGTTTTGTTTTTAGCCTTAATATTTTAGTGAATGTTTTTTTAATTTGAAGATGAATGTTTTAGCATATTGATAGCACTATCTGCTTTCTGACCGGCTAAACACCAGCTTGGTCAGACTGATTTGTAAGAACTTTAAATTTCGAGACAATTACATGTCAGGATTCATAATGATTGATGTGAGCAATGTGTTATTGTCTTGTTTATTTGTTACATATCTGTCAGGGTTGTACTTAGCATCAGTATATAACTAAGAGTAACGTGTCTGATGGGTGTCATATAGACATGACTGAACCCAACCTAGATTTTGAAAAACGTGCAGTTTAACATTTTAAAGAACTTATGAACCCCCTCAATCCTTGATTTTATGATATGCCCTTTCTGACAGCCCTCACAATTAGTAGCCCTTCGTTCTTGCGGATGGAACTACTTTTGGTAGTGTGTTTTTACAAAGTGGGGCTTTCCGCTCTGGCTTCGGTCCACCTGGGTCCACCTCACTTTAAGTTCTTCCACCAGAGCGATTGTACTTCTGGCTGTATGTTTGATGTGCAAATCCCTCCTTTTTCTGCACTTCCTGCACTTCTCTCCTTTTGTTTTTCTTGTGTAAACGAATAAAGCATTGCAGAAATGGAGTGAAAAAAGGTTGAGTTCATCGGGGATGAGAGCGTATTGGATATGTGGGTATCTCAGCAGGGTGTACCACCACTGAAGTCAATGACTGGATATTATGAAAACACTGTTAGTCTTGCTTCTCTAGTACATACGCTTTCTCTTTCTGCGTGTACCCATGCCACACCTTTTAACATTGTAATCTGCTCACATTCCAGTCCTTCTATAGGTAATATAAATACATGGAAATTGCATTTCATATCTGATCGAAAGGGAAAAAAAGCTTCCAGCTCTCCTGCTTGTAACAGATATGAAAACGGCTCACCCCCTGATATAGCATATAGCATGAATGTGGCAATTTGCAGACTAAAATATGCACTTCTTTTTCTATAGGATCATGTAGTCCATCCTATAGCCTCTGAAATTCATATATTGTATGCTGTATTCATAAATTACATTTAATTTAGGTGAACTAACCCTTTCCACCAGTTCCTGATTGAGCTGGTGAGCCAATGATAAAGGTTTAGACAGATAGTAGCTTATGTGTTTGTGCCTGGGCATGTGCTATCTGAAGCAAACCACCAGTTGACTTTTGGAGTTGTCATCCATGTGCATGGATGAAGATAGTGTGAGACACGATTGCATATACACATATGTTCATATATAAACAGGATGGAAGAGTGTTGTACATTAATGAAATGCAAATCCTTGCACATATTTCCTGAGCAGGAAAGCAATTGATTTATCAAGCATTTGGTGAGTTAAAATGTTTATGTCGAGGGTTTAAATTAGATTTAACGGGTGTGTTCAATTCTCACAGGCAAAAGCGAAAACAACATGACTTGTGAGACGTTCCGATCTTGGGAAAGCCCCACCAACTCACACAGATGTTGAAGAATCGGTTATGGTTGTTCTGAGAACTCACATTCTTCCAGACACAACTAATCAAATGCAGAAAATGAGATTCTTGATCTATAAGTGTGTCTGCCAGAGCCGGTGCAATACTTGTTTGTTCACAGGACAGATATGCCAAATAGCAATGCCTTTGCCATAGCAATGTAAATATTCCATATTTGTTCATATTGTGCTTGGGTCAAAAAGGGTATCTTGTATTTGGCATCACAATAACAGTAAATCCATGAATGCTCGTATATCATATATCATAATCCATAAAATGTCTCTGTGGAAAGGTGGAACCTGTTTTTTGCATATTTATTTGCATATTTAGGTTGACCAATTAGAGACCTGCGTACACTTTCTGATGTATAACATCAGAACAGCTAGCATGTCTTCAAATCTTTGACAAGTTTCTCAATGTAACATGACAATCCTGTAACACGGCCATCAATGGCTGTCGATTTATTTGCCTTTCCATGAAGTAACTGTTGTTTTTAATTGGAATTCTAGATTCCCAGATTCTTTAAAAGGGTGTTGTATGCATTTAAATGGAAACAAGGCCAACAAAGGGAAACAAGTGTAAGAAACAAAAGAGAGAGAGAGAGAGAGAGAGAGACAGAGAGAGAGAGAGAGAGAGAGAGAGAGAGAGAGAGAGAGAGAGAGAGAGAGAGAGAGAGAGAGAGAGAGAGAGAGAGAGAGAGAGAGAGAGAGGGGAAGAATCTGAATTTTGAGATAGCTCGATTTTCATAGTCTCACAGTTTTTTAGGGCAGTCTTGTAACAGGGAAATGAGTTTCAGATTCCCACAAAGAGAGAGGTGGGGAAGTCAGGAGAATGGAGGGATGAGCTAAACTGGACTGTGAAGGAGTGTAATTTGAAAATTGTGAGGAGCCTCTCTGTGAACTCATTCTTCGAGGGCAGTGGAACCTGTCTGAGGGTTTTTTTCCATAACCGCTGGTTTGTATTAACGCATGACAAAGAGCTCCATTAAACATCATTTGTCTTCTTGGAAATGCTTGTAGTCTTAGTCTCTTTTATTGCCTTTATAGCAGTTGCAGGTTAAATGCAGGTTAAGCCCTATCATCGGTTATCACAGAAAATAATTTAGACTCTTCACTCAGTTCATATAAACAATCGAAAAAACGAATTTTTTTTTTTTGAAGGCAGTATTACTCTATAATGTCTATTACATACATTACTGTAAACTCAATTTCTGTTTTGTTAATTTGTTACAGACTAAAGTGCAAGTCATAATCTACAGATTTTAACGTGTATCTATTTATATTTGATTTTACCTTAAACTTATATTGACTTTATTGTCCGTAAGCTAACAATGCCCAATATTACCGTATATTTTGACGTCTGTTAATTGTTTTTTTCCCAAAAGTTAATCACCTAAATACATCCGTTTCTCTCTCTCACTAGCTTAGAGATCTATTAGTTGCCATTTTTCCAAGAACACGTGTCAGCAGCTGCAAAAATAAACATCAACCCCAGACAGAGAAAAGAGCGTACAGTTTTTAGCCTGAGGCGTTTTTCTTTCAGCCAACATGTACAGCGAACCTCATCCCTGTCCAAACGCTGCAGATGACCACTGATGCACAAAGACGTCTGTTTGGTGTTAATTTAGCGATACAAACACAGGACAGCAGGGGAGATTCTGACAGCCTTGACCCAGGTGTCTTTTGATGCCGTTGAAAGTGATGCATTGTTCATAATAACACAATCACATGCTTTAAAGGGTTAGTTCACCCAAAAGTTCTGTTAGTTCACCCAAAAATTACTCACCCTCATGTTGGTCCAAACCAGTAAGACTTTTATTCATCTTCGGAACAAAAATGAAGATCTTTTTGATGAAATCTGAGAGTTTCTGTCCCTCCATTGACTGCTACGTAACTACCACTTTGATGCTTCAAAAACTTGAGATCGTAATAAAGAGATCGTAATAAAGAGATCGTAAAACTAATCCATATGAATTGAACGGTTTAGTCCAAATTTTCTTTATGATCCCTTTATATGATGAACTGATTGAATTTATGCTTTTATTGCACATAAACATTCATCAGTAAATTATAAACAGAAGCTCAACCGAACCTGCTTGACGTGCGGGAACAAACCTCATTGGTTCTTGCAGAAGCTCAAACGTGCTGCGTTACATGAGAATGAACCTCATTGGTTCTTGCAGAAGCTCAAACGTGTTGCGTTACATGAGAATGAACCTCGTTGGTTCTTGCAGAAGCTCAAACGTGATGCGTTACATGAGAATGAACCTCATTGGTTCTTGCAGAAGCTCAAACGTGATGCATTACATGAGAATGAACCTCATTGGTTCTTGCAGAAGCTCAAACGTGTTGCGTTACATGAGAATGAACCTCGTTGGTTCTTGCAGAAGCTCAAACGTGATGCGTTACATGAGAATGAACCTCGTTGGTTCTTGCAGAAGCTCAAACGTGATGCATTACATGAGAATGAACCTCATTGGTTCTTACAGAAGCTCGAACGTGATGCGTTACATGAGAATGAACCTCATTGGTTCTTGCAGAAGCTCAAACGTGATGCATTACATGAGAATGAACCTCATTGGTTCTTACAGAAGCTCGAACGTGATGCGTTACATGAGAATGAACCTAATTGGTTCTTGCAGAAGCTCAAACATGATGCGTTACACGAGAATGAACCTCATTGGTTCTTGCAGAAGCTCAAACGTGTTGCATTACATGAGAATGAACCTCATTGGTTCTTACAGAAGCTCAAACGTGATGCGTTA